>NW_005054340.1:4121551-4146691 GCF_000277835.1 Geospiza fortis | reverse complement strand
GACTGAACACCAAGGGGAGCACTGGCAGCTGCACCTGTGGCCACTGGGCCGGGCCTGGGCCGCGGCATTTCCAGCACTGGACGGGCTGATAAGAGACTGAGTGAACTCAGCCGCAACCCGGGAACGGGGTTTTCTCAGTTTGTCATCTCTTTTGGAGCAGCAACGGGTTTTATTGTTTAATATTGTTTAGGTTTTATTGTTTAATAAACAGTTTTTTTCCACTTTTCTCCAGGGAGGTAGTTTCTCCTGGCCTGGTTGCGGGGAGGGGCCGATTGAATCTGCTTTCCTACAGGAGGCCCTTTGGGGATCCTCTCCCAAATTTGCTCTGAACCAGGACAATTTTTTATTTTTATAATGCTCTAGAACTTGTAGTCTGGAGCTGCTATTCAGTCAGTGAAGAATCATAATGGAAATTCTCTGTATCAAGTCTGTATCACACAAGAAATAGTATTGTTGTATGTATAATGAAACAACAGATGGTAGTGTATTTTCACTTCTTAAGCCTTAGGCTTTGACAGGGATTTAATAACACTTTATGAACTTAAACTCTTTTTGATATTTGTGCAGAGTATGAAAATTACTCAGAAAATTATTCTGATACCATAGTCTATGAGAAAGTGAAAATGAGATAAATAGTGCGACAGTGAAAGAGGAGGAAGCTTTTTGCTTTTATATGTTGCCTTTTTATAATTGTAGAACAGCTGTTAATTTAATTTGGCATGATGAAATGGGAAGAAGAATATTGGAAAAGATGGGACAGTTGTGATGAATAGCGTTTTTCACTATAAAATTTCACTTTGAATTTTTTGGGGTTTAAGACTCATTTTTTAAAACATCACTCTTCTGAATTTGCGAGCATTTCTTTGACTTTTTTTCCTAATACCTCAATTGTTCAATTCCAGCTTAACTGTATCTGGAAGTCTTCTGAATTTACACTTACATGCACAAACTTCTTTCACAACAAAGGAGGTCCAAAAGTGGCAAAGAGATAGGTCCCGACATTCATGACTGAATGTTGTTTATGTAGCCTGAGGATCTGATATCATGATCAGTAAAGTTTCTTGAAGCTATCAGAAATAGATATCAAGCTTTAGTGTGAATACTCATCCTGAAAAGTCTGCTACTTCTAGCTTAGTACTGTCTATACTTGGTTTTAAACAACTTATATCTGAAGACTTTAAAGTTATGGAGTTTTAGAAGCGTAGGTTACAATAGTTTAAATAAGATTGTAGAATAAGGCTGTAGAATTCATAGATTTAAAGTATAATAAGGTAACAGCACCAAATTACAAACTCTGAAGCAGGAAAAAAGTGTGTTCTTGGCAGAAGAGTTTTGTCAGCTTACTTGATAAAAGGCTCTTCTCCACACAAATAGTGGGGCAGAGAAGCAGTGCAGGGAGAGTAAAACCCCCTGCCCTAAATAGACTGGAGCCTGAGCTCCTCCTAGGCTTGACCCAAGACAGCCTCAGCCCTATGGGCCAGGTCTGAAACCCATCATGAGGAATCAAAAGGAGGCACTGCCTTGATCACCCTTCCAACTGAGAAAGCTACTGCTTACAGGGTTATGGGACACATTATGAAATGCAGATAATAGGAATCATACAGACTTACTCTTGGATATCTAGAGGAAGGGCCATAGACAAGGAAAGGGATGATTGAGATGGAGTAGGGAGAGAAAAGCAAGAGAAAATGGAAAGGTTAGAGGATAAAAGGGGCCAGCCATATGCAAACAGGCTTTGCTCAGCACTATTATCTGGCCATGCCCTGCGCCCTGGATCAGCAATCTGTTCTGTGTTTTATTATGCTCCAGTTCCAACTCCATTTCCTGAGTAAAAGGTCTCTCTCTTGCATGCATGTGTGAGTGGAGATTTAAGTGCTAGCAGCTGGAGCAGGACAATGAGTTAAAGGGGTCTGGTGTGTGTCTGGTGTCAGCAAACTGGAAAATGCAGACTGTAAGTGTATTACACAGGTGTCTATGCCAGTATGGTATTACTACAGGGTCAGCAGTCTGGATGAGTGGTTTGGGTGATGGATATCCATTTGGCCCAATGTCCAGACCAGAAAGCTCAGGAGTCAGCTGTTGGAGAAGCCAAGACCAGTCTAGAGCAACTGTGTGGTATGTGGTTTGATAGTCCTGTTTGTAGTTGTGTATCTCTGTGCATGAGGCAAGGGGAGACCAGCAACCCAGGAGCCAGCTGGATGACATTAGGAACTGAGGGCCCAAGGGGTCCAGGTACTGCTACTGGATGTACTCAGTGTGTAAGGCTGTGGGGAGTCAATAAGTGTACTGGGCTGAGTGGAAATGTCGGACTATGTCGAGGATAAAAAGGGAGTCCGTACCTGGAGCTGGAGGGCAGCTGAAGGCCCCAGAGTTGGATGTCCAGATGGCGCCAAGTGCAAGGCTACTGGATAGACCAAATATGGCAAGTTACAGGAGCAATTCATGCTGAGTTGTGAGTATATTTCCAATGATAAATCATCCTTCCTTCAGGTCAGCTGGAGAAGAATGAGGTTGTTTGTACTGTTTGTTTTTGAGTCCTGAGCCATCCCATTTGTGTGTCACCCGCTGCGTGTTGCATATGTGAATGTGCCTTGTGGGAACAGCGCTTGACCTCACATTGCTTCTAAATCATGGATTAAAAATAGGAAGGTACAGCAACCTCATCTCCATCAGGCCGCTAACAATCTAGTTTAGCAGTTGATTTGCTCTAAGACCTGTGTTTTGTTTTGTTTTCCTCTGGGGAAAAATGTGGATTCTCTGCATAGAAATGTGCTGCAACTATGTAATTTTGGCTGTGAATGTCAAAACTACTTTCCATGCATAACCTAAAGACTTTTAAGACTTTCAAAATCCTTTGATATTGAATGGCTTTTTATTAATTGCTCTGTATTTGTGTTTATTAATTACTTTTGGTAATTAGCTGTGGAGTAATAGGAACTAGTTATGTAATTAATAATTACCTGCAATAGCCTCTAGTGTTTACTATTTGTTTTCCTCCCCATCTGCAGCAAAGAACTCTGCTGAAATTTTATAAATAACAATTTTCTAATAATTATGGTGAAAGAGAGAGAAGGAGCAAATGTCTAGATCTTATATATATTTGCAAAGATTATGCATATAGGATTGTTTGTTTTCTTAAATAAAAATATTCAGGGAACCCTAGAAAACATTAAATGCTTATACTTTTAGAGTATCATTAACTTCTCTGTAATGAGAAAATAAAAAGTGAAGTTTTTAGTGAACAGGGGAGCAAATACTTTATTCAGATACTTAGTGCTTTAATATGGTTCTCCCTTCTCCTACTCCCACCTTTTCACATATTCATCCCCTGCACTCCCTGCCCCTTCAAATTTTGAGCATCTTTTGAAATGCCTAAATACACATGAAGTCTTTTCTGGGCAGTTTGAACTGCAAATTCAATATTCCACCTTTCCCAAATCATGAGGTCTTTCGATCCATAAACTTGATCTGGGATCGATCCTTGCTTGTTCTTTGCTCATGTCAAGCGTGGCTCATCAAAGAACAGAAACCAACATTTGACTGGTAACCCAGCCCCAGAAGCTCTTTTATTCTCTAAGGAAACCTTAAGTTAGACTATGTGCTTTTAGTTGTAGCTACAGCAGCACACTTTCTATTGTGACATACTTTGGGAATGAAAATGAAACCTGTAGTCCAATTTGACTGCTTACATGGTAAATCTGATCTGGAGTATGTTCGTTCCACACAGCTCTTTGTAGGTAGATCTGTCTTTCTGAACAATATATACAGAGTGAAGCAATGTGTAGGGCATATGTCTTTTCAAGTCAGCAATTCTGCTGCAACTGTTATAAAATAAGGTATAAAACCTTCATTCACTGCAGTTTTGAATTTAAGTGTAGACATTGGCAGGACAGAAAACTCATTTGTCTTTGAATTGAATATGGAGAAAACCTCAGATATATGTATTTGTATTTATAATGTTCTGCTGTGGCATCAACAATATTACAAAGATCTTAGTCATGTATAAGATTGTTTGTCTGGTTTTTTGTTTTACTTTAAGATGTTAAATAGTAAAGAAATATGTATTTTTATTTATAAAAGAATGTCACTGTAAATTAGTCCGGGGTAATCATGAAGTGTGAGATGAGTGTCAATCTCCTTCTGCTTTCTGTCTTCACAAGATAAGAACAATAGCTTCAAGGATCCCTACAGGAAATTACCTACTCACTGATTATCTAGTTTGGTTCCTGACTGAGAGCACAATACAAATGCAAATAAACACAGTCAATGGCTGAATAGATGCTTCCAAACATAGAGATGAGTCTCATAAACACCAATTACCCATCTTAGAAGTTCAAGATTTTTGTTCACGTCTGTAACTATTCTTATACATTTTTAAAAGTTCTTGGCCATGGTTCATATGGGAATGGCAGGTTTTGTGGCATTATAATAATTAGAGTGTAATTTTAAATTTGCATGTGCACTCCTCTGCAAAACAAGAAAAAATATATTGTTTATCAACTTATTCTCAAGTTTAATACTGCTAAATAAGCATGACTACTTAAAAATATAATTAATTAATCTATTAAAATTAAGTTCTTTTAGTGGTGAGATATCAATTATTAATTTATTGACTTAAGGCCCACTGCATCTCCTTATAATAGACAAGATAATTTATATAAAGGCAAATTGAATAAGCTTTCAATTTCAAAAAAGAAGAACACTCTTTTTATACTTTAGTAGAACAGCCTGTCATGGTATTCCAGATAAGAATCTACTGTCCTAATTGAAATAATGATATTTCATGACCCTATGTCCCTGTATACATAGAAAATCATATCATTTAATAAAATAATTTCAGAAATAAATTTCTGCCACTTTCTTGAACAAGCATTCCTATTTTTCCTCTGAAGAATTCTTCCTTTTTTAAGTTGAAATACCTTAGTGACATCTGTTTAATGAGCATGTTTACTGGGGTTAGTGACTCCCTGCTGAAATGCAGGTTAGTTCATATTGGACTGTTAAGTGAATATGAAAATGAAGTGTGTTTAGCAATCTCATTGCTTTCTGCTCAGAGGATCCAATAATTTTAAATGACCTTACAGTGCTATAACGGTGTCTTACATAAATTGAATGCTTCTGCTCTGAAGGAATATCTTATGAAAGCGCCCAAAATCCACAACTAAGGCGCCACAGCCATTTCCCAGGCTCCTATAGACATCTTACAGTGAACTTAACCTCTTCTACCTACAGTTTTTGCAGATGGGCTTTTAAACTCTAATTGGACACCATGTGTATAAAGGACAATGAAGCAGGTGAAGGGCCTGGAGCACGTCTTATGAGGAGCAGCTGAGGGAGATTATGTTGTCCTATCTGGAGAAAAGGAAGCTCAGAAGATATCTGATTGCTTTCTACAACTGCCTGAAAGGAGGTAGAATGTACCATGGTGGAGGTCTTGGAGGTCTCTCTCCTCACAAGTAACAAGTCATAGGACAAGAAAAAAGGCCACAAAGTTGCCAGGCAAGGTTTAGGTTAGATATTAAGAAAAAATTCTTCACCAAAAGGGTTGTCAAGCATAAAATTTTGCTAATGACATATTCTGCTTGAGCTAGATAAAGAAATGCCTGTGATGAAATTTCTGAATTTTACATGTGCGTTGCAGAACACTTATTTATAGCTATTGGTGAAAACTCCATTATATGTGATTGGTTTTTACTCAGTATCAAGGGGAGGTCACAGTCAAGAATCAGTTTGAAAGTTTAGTTATTGTAATGAGTGATATATTTTTCTAAAAGTGTGTAGGATTAAAATAACATGATTTTGTGCATAGGTACTGAAATTTTATCTTGAAGTTCTAATAACTGTATTTCATATTCAGGTTTTCATAGGTTTGATTTCCCTCAAGGAATTTCTGAAATTTTGTAACAGAAATTACATCTCTAGTGTAGACCTTTTCCAATGTCTGCACTTCACTGACAAGAGGATCACTAGGAATTCAAACTCAAAATTTGAAAGAGTCTTACCTTGTTTTTCTAATTCCACCAGGTACTGTACAGTGCACTCCTCCATTCCTGAAGGAACAGAAATATGTGCATCATCTAAAAATATTGTCATGAACACTTGTTTGAGAGTGTCATCTGTCAGCTCTCAGCTAAGAGTAAATATTGTAATGTCTTTTGCTTTCAGTCTGAAGTAAATATTGGATTTTCTACACCTACAGTTTTGACACTTTAAAAAAAAACCTTCTCTGAACAATGGACTTAATTCTCACAGTTTTCTTTTGTGTTCAAAATATTGATATACTCTTACTGTTTTCCCAAGAGTCATTTGGAGAATAACTCAGACCATCAGACAGCAGAATGATCTACTGCTTCTTTTAGGTTTCTGGGGACAACATTTTGGTACAGCTAGAGACTTTGTGAGACATTGGTATGACTAAAAATCTTGTTGCTTTGACTGTGTTTTCCATTATCATGAAAACAATGCAGAAAGTCCTTTGCCAATCAAAAGTGTACAGAGAGGAGGGGCAGAGTGTTCAGTTCAACCTAGCTCAATTTCTCTTAGGGTAACTGATATTTGATGGTATATCATCCCTCTTATATATCCTTATGCAATTTTTGGCATCCACCTCCAGGAAACTTTGTGGAGCAGGCTTTGCAGGGCACAAGATGGATTGGTCACTCATCAGGAACAGTGTTCTGGCACTGTATTTTCTTTGTTTAATATCTACCAACACTTTCTCTCTCAGCATTCATCATATAGTTAAAAAGGACAGGCATAGGAGGCAGCAAGCTGGGAAAAAAGATTGCCTGATGTTCTAACCCAATTTTAATTCTCCTATGAGATGAACCATGTGCTTTGGAGATTGAGTTCAGAAGTCGGTAAGAAACTATTTCTTAGTTTTTCCTCTTTTGTTTGTTTCTGTGTTTGTTCCTCTTTCCCCATCGGGTGGTGTGAACAACTACTGTGGAACATCTTTGCTGCTCTTCAGCCACACAAAAAAAAAAAGCCAAATGTGTTTCTGTAGCCATTAATTGGCAATTGGCAAGTTCCCAGATTATAATATCATCTTGGCTTCCTAACCACAAACTACTGTACTGTATTCATTTTGCTGTTAGACATGCTTTTACTTACATATGTATATATTTTTAATCTTTCATCTGTAAATACACAAACATGTTTTTTCCACTTAAAACATAATGATATCTTAGTCTGGGCTAAGCCTAGTAGACAGCTCAGCCACACACAGCCTCTTATTCTCTCCCCACACAATGCAACGGGGGAGAGAAAAGAAGTGATGCAAGTGAGATAAAGACATTTTAATAAGGAAGGTAAAAGTAATGTACACAAACAAAGGAAAGCAAGGAGTTGATTCACCACTTCCCATGGGCAGGCAGTAGTTCAGCTCTCCCCAGGAAAGCAGAGCTCCACCACACATTACAGTTACCAGGGACAACAAACGCCACAACTCTGAGTGCCCTTTCTTTCTCCTTCTTCTCCCTACTTTTCTTGCTGATTGTGATTTCATGTGATATGGGATGTCCCTTGGGTCAGCTCTTCCAGCTGTGTTCCTTCTGAGCTCCTTATGCATCCTGAGCCTTGTCAGTGGGGGAATGGTGTGAGAAGCAGAAAAGTCCATGTTGCTGTAAGCACTCTTTGACAAGGCTAAAACATCCCTGTGCCATCAGTGCTTCGTTTGTGTCACAAATCCAAAACAGCACCATATGAGCTGCTATGGAGAAAATTATTTATCCCAACCAAGACCAGCACACAGGTGAAGCACTGTTGTTATTTCTGTTACCAGACTGAAAGTCCTGAACTGAAAGCAGTGAGACATCCATGATCATGTAGGATAGATTTTGTCACCACATTTTTTATGGTCTTTCTCTTAGATATAAAATTGCTCTTTAAAGATTTAAAGTCTTTGCTTTTACTTTCTACTAGACATTGGAAAAGGTTTATAATCTTAATGTTTGTTAGGCTTGACTTTTCATGCTTCCAGGCATTCACGTATTTTCAGAGCCATTGAGGGCTATGAGGAGTTTGCTCTATTTTATAGGTCTAAAATACCATGCTGTATCTATTAGAAAAAGTTAAAGATCTTGATATGAGGAAAACATTATGTTGCAAGTGCCTGTAAAATGTCTGTTTTTCTGAGTAGAGCTATTTTTATAAACATGTGTTTATCTTGGTGTCTTTGAACTTTACACAAAGGAGATATGAACCAATAATTTAAGTTCTCTGTTTTTAAACATAGAAAGCTTATTCATCCAAACAAAGTATAAAAATTACACATGTGATAAAATGTGTTTAACTTTAGGGAAATGGAATAAATAGGATTTCACCCTAAAACAAATAATACATTACTGTAATTTTTAGTTCAGCTGGGATGAGAATCAGGACACCAACTGAGAAAAATAATGCACTAGAGTGTTAAAAGGCTCTGCCCCAGTCCACATGTTGACAATGCTTTCACAGATCAGTATTGTCGTGAAATAAAGCAGAGACTTTTTTGTCTTTAATTCAGATAATGGGTGTCCTTTTTCTAGACAAGGGGTTATTCTTTACATCTCTAGTTCTAGAAGAATCACCAAGGCATTGAAAAATATTCTCCCCACACACTCTCTTAAATTTTTCGCTAGGGAAATGAAGATACAGAACCAGGCATTAAGCTGAACTTCACAGGGACATCCTAATTCATACTTATCTCCTTGATCCACATTTCCCTTGTCCAGCTTAATTTTCCCTTTTGCAAACTGTTACAGATATTGCTATAGTTGAGGATAATAATTTCAGAAATGCAGTTAAAGGTGACAATGGAACTTTGTAGTGGCAGTGAAAATGAGGCAAAGTGTCATTGAGGTTCTATTCCAGGGGCTGTTATCTACTGATCTGGTAATGTTAAAATGTCTGCTTGTGGTTGGTGATACACTGGTTAAATATATTTTTAAATGACCTAAATTCTTGTAGTTCTGATTTATGTTGAGTTTTTTGGTTTATTTGTTGGGGTTTCTTCAGATATATTGTGTTAATAATGTTATTGCTTTAATAATAAGCTTCAGTGAGGTCACATTTTTGCCTTCCATATTTTGATATTTTATACTAATTTACATTGAAGTGGACAAGACCAGTAGTGGTAGACATGTGAAAAGGAAATTATAAAAAAAAATTATTGAGGATACTGTTTTATATAATTTTTATTAATAAGTTTATTTTATTTTACAATTCTTACAAATCCTGTGATTTAAAAACATAGATACTCTCAGAATTCATGAATAATCTACTTTAGGTCAATAAATATGCATGCATCTGGTTTCCCATCAGTCTTATCTCTTAGAACAATGGATACATTTTCAGTTACGTTTTGAATAAATGTGTCTGATAACACCTTGCCTTGGAATAAACCATACAGAATAAAAAACTAGTATGATGACAATGATTTGCCAAATAAAGAAAATGCTCCTCAAGAAATCTTAACCAGCAAAAATAATGCATCTGCAGTTGAGATGCCTCTCAAGAAAAACTGAAAAAAAGCTTTATAAAATTAACAAAACCTCTATATCTATTGGCCATATACATGAAAAAAGAAGTACAATATGTATATAAACCAATTTTACACCAGTTTTACAGTGATAACCACCAAGATGAGATTTAGGGACTGTTATGATTCAGTTCATATCTGACAAGAAAGGGAAAAATAAATTAATTTCAGAAAACACCAAGAAACTTGTGATCCATCCAGGAAATTCAACATTTGCCAATTTTATCTTCTCTATTTGCATATTTTTCTTTTGAATATTCAACTTTGCCGCCTTCCCACCGTCAGTGCCTGTGCAAGTGGGGAACGTGAAGTCTTGCAATAAATTCAGTCCATTTCCCTTGGTGGTGTCCATCTTTTCTGAATGTGCTCTGGAGTGTGTTTTCATTCCCTTGCCAACTATGTCAAGCCCAGGAGCAGCAGCAGAAGCAGTATAAATAGGCTTTCCCTGGTCTCTAAGACTGAAGATAGGCTCTGATCAAACTCAGTAACCAGCAAATTCACTCCTTCGTAACTGCCTTTATGAGTTGCCATCATATTTCTAAAATTAAAATTTAGGAGAGACTATAATCAGACTCCCTGTGACTCTGGAACTGTATTTCCAGTAGAGGATCCTGTTTATTTTTTTTTTAATTTTTTTTAACTTATCTTTGCTTACATCGACATACTGTGACTTGATTTGTGAATGATAATAAGAGTTAGTTGTTGGTTTGGTTTTTTATAAGAATTAGATTAGTCGTCATGTGTCAGCCTGGCTGAGGTGATCTGTCCCTGTCCCCAGGTCCTTGCCTCCAAGGAGGTGCCAAGGCCTGGGACTGGGGCTGCTCCAGTGCTCCTGGCTGGGGGTGGAACAGGCTGTGGCTTCCAGTTCCTGCCATCACCATCCTAGGACCCCCTGTCACCTGGCCCCTAGAAACTGCCAGCCCGTCTGGTGCCCTGACAGTGTTGCAAGTGCTGCTTGTCAACAAACTCTTGTAAGGTGGATGTTTTTCTTCACATTTTAAAAAACATTTTTAAAATCCATTCCTCAGTCAAGAAAAAAAAAACCCAGACCTTTTCAAATTTGCAGTCTATACATTCCTTATGCAATATTTTAAGCATTAGGTAAGGCCCCTGAAAATTCTCACGCTCGAAGAGGCAGAAGCAGATCTGTGTTCACTACCCATTGCAGAGGAGTGAAGCTCTGTTGCAGTCTATAATTTAGGTGCCTAAGGATGTATTTTTTTTCTTTTCACATAGTTTTGTCTTGTTTTTCTCTTAGTACACTCTTCAGGATTAAAGCATGAAATTTTTTATTATATTTATGACCATGATTCAATGTTAAAGTATTCTAAAGTTGCTGATCCTCTTTCTATATCTTTAGCAGGCCCTCATTTCATTCATATTTCCTTATGTAATTCTCAGTATTTCTGTTACACAGAATTTTCAAAACATGCCTATGATGTTTTCAAGGAAAGGTTCAACTCTATCTGTAACAGTAGGAAAGGTGCAAGAGTAAAAACCTGTCTGGAATTTGGTGAAGCACTTGCAGTCCCAGAAGCAGATATAGCTATCATGGGAGCAATCCTAAGGGAAGCGGGTGGATTAAATGAGATTTTATTCTCTCCCCAACTCTTCTTTCAAGAAATACATTTTAGATCAATAGATTGCATCTAAAAGTGTCCAAACAGAAAATGCAACAATTCCCTGTATATCTAACCACCATGTCAGTTAGATTTCACTTTATTTGAAATGAAGTTGAAAATACGGTGAGGGACTTCAGAAGCTGAGGCTGTTTCTTCCTCAGAAATCTCTCTTATGATGAGGTTTTCTCTATTTTTTTATCTTCAACATGAAATGACAACAGCAGGTATCACAGCGTAGGACCTTTCACTTCAATGGATGTCCCAAGTCTAGGCTTTAATCCAATTAATAGTTTAATTGATTAAAAGTTACTTTCATAGCAAAATGGATCTGTAAAAATCATCTATAAAAATAACTGCATCAGTGAAATACATAAAACACATATAAGTGTGTTTATTTGTGTAATCCTTCACATTTGCTAAAATATTCTTCTGTGCTTTAAAGAGGAATTCTTTATTTTCAAAGTGGACACCATTATGGTAAATTTCTGGTTTACTTTGCCCTTTTGAAGAGAATACAAAAAAGAATACTGCTTTAAATTAGGCAAATTAAACAAAGTTTTAAGTTTTTCAACACAACTTTGCACTCCTATATAATCATGCTTCTGGAGTTTTCCTTATAATCCTCTGTTTTAGTAAGTAGATTAGATTTGTTTCAGATCTGATAATGTCTCCAAGAGATTCTCAATAATCCTGATAATATATATTAACTATTGCATTTTCTGATTCTGAAAAAAAAAATATGTCTTTTACATCAATTTTTTTAAAGTACTCAGTTTTTTTCTTCTAATCTCATATTTATGTAGTGCAGTACATTGTCCAAGAGTTTCAAAATGCTCTGGTAAACAGCAGTTGCAATATATGCTGAGCTATTAGAAATAATACAATTCATTAAAAAATATAATAACACATATCACACCATCTTCTTGTTCAGCTAATATTCCATTAATTCAGGAAACTTAGAGTGAGGAAAATGTAATATGAAGCACTTGTAGTACAAATTAATTTGACTTGTATAACAGTTTTTAAAATTCTTTTTCTTTACATAGGTTTTGGATAGTCATCATTGTTTTAAATTCTGTATTTCTGCTCTTCTTGAGGTAGAGCCTTCTTTTTTGCTGAAAGTTTTTCCATGATAAAGATCTTGTAAATGAATTTTTAATCTGGAGTGCTGAAAAAACATTAAGCAAATATACCTAAAATCAGCATCTGTTAATTTTAATAAATTTTGGAACATCCATTTCTGGTGTTGCTTCTTTTCAGAGAAGAGCAGATATAAAATGATTAAAAAAAAAAAAAAGAAAATTTAAATATAGTCGCTTAGTCTGTGACTTTTTGCTACAGGGTAAAATGAGGGTGATACATATTTACCATCCATGTGTTTATCTTAGGATGCATTGTTCTTTAAAGATATGAAGAGTTATAAATTCTGGTTTCTCATAGGAATGGCCTCCTGGTGTAGGAACTTGCTTGGGTTTATATGTTCCCTTGTTTGGGAACTTTGTAGTGTTTATATATCAGATGTGCATTACCACCAAAACAAACACTGAGATACATGGAACTGACTATTTTTCTTGACCAGCTAACCACACAAGAGGTAAAATGCCCACAAATATATTTCATTTGAGAGTGGATTATTCTGGCTTCACAGGAATTTTTGCCACCTGGCAAGACTTTAGGAACACCCTAACCTCCACAAACCTTTTTTGTGGGTTATCTACTGTATTCATCAAGTACTGCATTAGGTTGCCTGTAAAATCTAGTAAGATTTTTTTTTCTTCTTGATTCATTTTCAATTAATAATACAACTAACAGATGTTACCAAATGACAGCCACAATGCTGTGGTATTGTAAATTTTTTCTCCTTTTCATCCTGAAGATCCTTTCTGATGGGAATCCTCAGGATGAATTTCAAGGCCTTGAAATTAAAAATGATTCATGTAGCTGCTGACACATATTCCTAGGCAGAAGCAGAATAACAAATCAAAATGAAATGTCCTTTACATTTTCTCCTAAGTCAGCCATTTTACTTAAAAGATTCTAAATTATAACTAAAAATTTCATTTTTGATAGGGCTGTACTACATGATAAGAACATAAAAATAGGTAAAAAAGTAGCAGTAGTTTTAAATTCATGTTAGGTTTAAGATTTTTTAATCTACCTTACGTTTTCTCTGCATTACTATCTATCTTTTATTGATTGCTAGGAATCTTGTACCATTCATTTTATGACAAATAACGTCTCCTCGTAGAGCATGAGTTGAGATACTCATTGGTGCAAATATAGAGAGGAAAATTTTTTTTTTTACAGGATGTAGGACTTGGAAGAATATCCAGACACATGACTTTTGCAGTACTTACAACTTTTGTGGTACTTTTAAAACGCAGCCAATGATGTTGGCTGTGCTCCAAGGTGCCTGTGGCTCAAAAGAATAGCAGAGTACCTGTCTCCAGGAGTGCCACAGTTATCTGAATTCCCTTTGTATCTGGAACTTTATTTAGGGCTCACTTAATTTACATACACGTAAGGACAGTCCAGCGCGTTCTAACCAGTCAGTGTCCCCTGACCACATCTGTCTTTCCTGTCCCCAGGAGCAAGCAGGATCTGGGGGCAGAGGCTTGTGAAGGGACCAACCAGCCTTTGAGCTGGTGTTCCCTGCAGCTGTGGGCTTTTGTGGACATTCTCTGCTTGCAGAACCCTGCCTGGTACAGAGTCAACAGAAGATCAGAAAAAGGCTTTGATGGCATTTTTCTTTTTGACCAGTCAAAGTGGAAAGAAGCAGGTCATGTTCAGATCATCAGTCTTAAAAGTCTTAAGATTATTAATCTTAAAGGTCTCCCAGCCTACATTATTCTTGCACTCCATTTTAGCACTTGCTTGTGCTGGTCAGTTTCTTATAACATGGACACTGAAGCTTTCAGCCTACATCTGCATTTCAGCATACATCAAATGGCAAGGGAGTCTGTCTGAGGACCACTGGTCCTCATATCCGTGGTAAAAAGGGTCTTCTCTCCAGTGATAATCATCACAGTGCCTGTGCAACACTGTAATGTCATCTGGTTCCATAGCAAGGTCTTGTGATTTCCAGTCCAAATCAGTTTCATATAAATTTAATTTCACAGCAATGGATAGATAGATAGATAGATAGATAGATAGATAGATAGATAGATAGATAGATAGATAGATAGATAGATAATGATACTGTTCTGAGAGAATGGCCTAGTAAACTGTGGCGTAATCCAAAATATAATATGATGGCATTGCTCCTTTTTCACTGCCCATTGATGGCCTACTTCAACGACTTAGCTGTAACAGAAGTCAGTGGTAGAAAATCTGACTAAACTCTGTTCATTTCAAAGGGATTTTCTTTTGCTATTCAGTGAAATTTGTATTAAGCTCCTGAAGGCTAACCTTTCAGTACTGAAGCAGAATTTTTTAAGACAAAAATGCAGCATCTAACTGTACTGTATTGTCTTTATGTGTGGTTTGGTTTGATACAGTGTCTCCTTTCTGTCACTAGAAATACCAACAGATAGAAAAAAAGTCTATTTGAAGAAGAAATATTTTTTAAAATCTTCCTTTTTCTTCTATCTCTTTATAAATATTACATGATAATGTATTTTAAGAAATATTATGGAGTGGTTTTTTATCCCTATAATTTTAGCTGAAGATAACTGTTTATTGCTGAGGATAATTTGAATAACTATTTTACAAGAAGTGGTAAAAAAAGATTTTTTTCTGAATCAAAATGGAATTGTTAGTGGTGTGCTTAGTAGGGATAAATTTTCACTTATGACATAATTAAATAAAATTTGTCTGATCCGACATCAAAGCTCTGATTTGCACTAATTTCTGTTGAGATTGGCAGTCGCTACTTTTTAGATAGTTTAGTGTAAGATGTTAAGTAGAAGGGATTCCTGTCTAGCAGAAAAGAGAGAAGGAAGAAGTTTTTCCACTCAACCACCTGCTTTCCTGCCCAAGTAAAAGCAGAAAAGGATCCTTGTGTATTAGAAAGTGCATTTATCTTTGAAAAATAATTTCTACAGAAAACCTTCAGACAAACTCATAGTTTGTCTTTTGAATATATTTCTTATGTTACTGGCCATTCTCATATATATTTTTAGTTTATGTTCCATGATTCAGTAACTGTTGATGAAGTAATACGTAATGATCTAATTTTGCTGTTCTGCTTGTTGGAAATGTAGGTGTAATGCTGAGAACATAACATAAGAAGTAAGATGTTTAAAGTTAGAAATTGCTAGTGGCAGGTGGTAGGTTAGACTGCTGTTAATTCTGAATTAATTATGTAAGGTACAAATTCTCCTAACTGGAAGAAAGGATCAGCTTTCAGATGTTTGGGGGTTTTGTACTGTATTCTGAAAAGAGCTTATAACAATACCTATGGTTGAAGTTAAGTAACAGCTCCACTATGAGGCATATAGTCTTTGATAATTTTATTTTTTAAGCTGAAATGGTCTATTATATAGCTGTTATGTCCGGTGACTGTGTTATTTCAGCAAAAGCTCTATAGGCTTACTATTAAGATCTATAAAAGTCTATCCTTGGAGGCCTTTATGGATACCATGACTCAGAAACTGCAGTAGGTCAGCTCTAGAAATCAGAGATGAACCTGAAAAATTGACAAAATCTACCCAGTACAAACTTGATCAAGTTGTAGCATGCTCAAAATAACTCTTCTGCCACTGTTAAAGAAAAAAACAAAAAAAAACCAAAACCAAAATCCAAATGGGAAAGACACTAGTATATGATTATAGAATTATTTAGAGTCCTTTAGAATACATTTCTTTAAGTTGAAGACGATTTATAAGAACATCTAGTCCAGCCACTAACATAACACTGCCAAGTCCACCATTAAACCATGACCCTAAGTGACACATCTACACTTATTTTGGCAACTCAGCCACTTCCTTTAGCAGCCTGTTCTCAAGACTGAAAACCTTTTCCACAAAGAAATTTCCTAATATCCAAATTAAACTCCCCATGATGCATGGGCCATTTTCTTGGGGCCATTTTCATCTGTTTGTCACTTGTTGCCTGAGAGAAGAGACCAAAACCCACCAGGCTACAACCTCCTTTCAGGTAGCTGTAGAGGGTAATAAGGTCTCCCCTCAGCCAACTTTTTTCCAGGCTAAAGAACACCAGTTCCCTCAACTGTTCCACAAATTACCTCCAGAATCTTCACCAACTTTATTGTCTTCTGGATACACTCCAGCACCTCAGTGTCTTTCTTGTAGTGAGGGGACCAGAACTGAACACAAGATTCAAAGTGCTAAGCACAAAGAAAAATTGCTGCCCTGGTCCTGCTGGCCACACTATTGCTGATACAAGCCAGGATGCCATTGGCCTTCCTGGCCACCTGGGCACATGGTGGCTCATGTTCGGCTGGCTGGTCATTCTTGCAACCATGGTCCTCCAGCTCAAGGCACAGAGGTGCTCTTGGTTGTCTTGGATCTGTGTTGAAGACAGAGGCAAAGAATGCGTTAGACACCTCTGCCTTGTCTATGTCCCTATTTGTGAGATGCACATCCTCATCCTGCAATGGATGCAGGATTCTTTCAGCATTAATATATTTGAAAAATTCTTCTTATTGTCCCTAACATTTGTAGCCAGCTTAATGTCCTATTTGATCCCTGGCTGCATAAATTTTCTCCCTACAGTGACAAGCAGTATCTCTGTATTTTTCCCACACTTGACCTTGCTTTCACTGGACATATATCTTCCTTTTCCATTTAAATTCCAAGAGAAGATTCCTGCTCAGCCAAGCCAGACTAATGCCTTGCCTGCTTGACTTCTGACATTCGGGAATAACCTGATCCTGTGCCCCTTGGAGGTGATGCTTAAAAAGTAACCAGTGTTGATGGTTAGTAGATGATTGCTAGTAACTTAGCAATTCCAAAAACATTTTCCCAGAGATTTTACTCACTAGTTCCCTGATCAGCCTGAAGTTGGTTCTCCTCATGTCCAGAGCTGAACTTTTCCTGGCACTTTTCCTTCATTCACCAAGGATTATAAACTCATTCACTTAATCATCATTGTGGCCAAGGTGTCTGCTGACCACCATTTCAGTCACAAGAGCCTCTCTGTTGACAAGTAGCAGGTTGAGAAGGGCATCTTTCCAAATTGGCTTTTTCAGGACCTGCTCCAAAAAAGCTGTAATCTAAGTTTTTTAAGCATCTTCTGGCCTGGGTTGCACCAGCCAGTGTGATGCTTCCAGTTGATGTCAATTCCAGCAGAAGGACAAGGGTGGTTGACTTGGAGGTGTCCCTTAGTTCCTCAAAGGTTAATTTTTCAGTTTCATTGTTCTGACTAGGAATTCTGTAGTAGACTCCCACAAAGCCATCCAAATTACTAGTTGTTTGTCCCTCAATTCTTACCTAGAGGATCTCAACTGTACCATTGCCAACTGTGAGCTCCCTATACTCTAACCCTTCTATTACATACAATGCTACCCTTCCACCTGTTCTGCCCTGTCTATCTCTCCTAAAAAGCCTGCAACCACCCAGTAGGGAAATCTAGTCACTGGACTCATCCCCACAGGTTTCACTTATATCAGTGATATCAAATCTCAAGAACTGGGCCAGAGCTCTGAGCTCATCTTGTTTGTTCTTCATGCTGTGTGCATTAGTGTAGAAGCATTTCAGGTGTGGTACTTTGTAGACAACACCTTATGCAGCAGATTGAGATATCCTATTAGTGCTCATTTCATCAAGATTTGGCACACCATCCTTTTGTTCACCACTAGCAAGCCTGGTATTTTCCCTTTCCCCCTTCCAAGCTCTGTCATTGAGCTCTGCTACCCTTGTGGTAGGACTCCTTTCCTCCTCTGAGAAAGCAGCATGATGTCAGCAGACCGGTACTGAACAGATCATCCCATGGTCAAAATACCCCAAATTTTTCTGCCTACATCAGCCTCAGAGCCACACATTGACCTGATGGATTTGCCTATTCCTATCAATATTATTCCTTGTTAAAGGATATCTGTGCTCCTGTTTCTTCAACCAATCATATCAAAGCCCTGAATTCCCATCTGATTTCCCTCAGACTACTCTGTTATTTTGATGCTGCTGGCTTGAACAGCCAATAACTGATAGAATCAGAGGGCCTTACTAGAGACCGTGCAATACAATATTATGTGATTATAATACCCACTATGAAATCTCTACCTAGAACTACTCTCTCAAATGAGATTGTGTGTTTACATTTATGCTCAGCATGATAGAATAAATCAACAAATATAATAAAAAATAGCTCTGATTATCAGCGGTAAACAATCATAGTTCATGATTTTCATAATCCAAACCTCTTTGAACTGGTAAATGTAGATTTTTTTGTACTGTTATTCCTTGTGTGTATTAATTTCTGCAACTCCAAGATAAAACTGATCTTGTAAACAGTTGTATGCATGCTTAGCTCAAATACTAACCCGTGTTTATATTGGCTAATGCCCTAATGTATATGAAATGGATTAGGATAATTCAAGTGGATTTTTTAACTGTTTCAGTCTGTGGTCTTACACGTGTGAACCCCTATACTTCATGAAGTCTTGATATCTTCCAAGTGAAAGCTGATTTTTTTTTCATTAGACTTAGAAATTTCTTTCTTCTAAGATATTAGTAGGAGATAAAGCACTATGCATGGATTTTATAAAAAAAAAGAAACCAAGAGTTACAAAAGCATGCAAAAGCTCTTTCAAAAGGGTGGAATATCACATATTGCCAGTAACAAGATGACCATATTTAAGAACAAAATGGTGTTTGGCAAATAGAAAAATAGGAAAAAACGTCTAATACTTTTTGAGAAAGTTAGAAAGCTATTATTTTTGGGATTACAAGAGCTTAAACTATCTTTAATGAGATATTGAAGAAAAATAAGAATAATCTTGGGGGTAGGTATGAACTGTGTGTCTTTTGAGGGTCTGCATTAAAAAAATGGGAATTTGCAGAAACCATTAAAGAAATTGCTGTATTAGTCTAGGCAAGACAAAATGAAATAATGGGTGACAATCATATCTAAAGTAGAATTGCAGTATTTCTCTATAATGTCTATGATTTTTACATCTGTGAGACCTTAGGACTGTATTTATATAAGCAATAACTTTATTTGAAATTAGTATTCTCTGTTTTTGAAACCAGGTGCCCTTACAAAATCTTTTCCTATCAGAACTAGTACAAAAGAAATATCTCACTGGCACCAAAAATGTTCTTGCTCCTGCTTCTGGGTGTCCTTATAGGGACATAAAGTGCATCATACCAAATTTTCTGGTATCTTATTTCCTGACATATTCTTATTCTCTGATGACAGGAAGTGTATTTAATACATAGTAAAAATCCAGATACTCCATTTTCATTCTTGCTGCGTGAGAGGACTCTGTTATGTTGGCTGTGTAACATGGGAAGGCCCATGTAAGCATCCATTATTTTATTGCAGACATTTACCTTATGTGTTGCTGTTGACAATCCCAGCACATTTTTTGTTAAACACGTTATAGAAATGTTCCCCTTTTCTGTTATTAATAATTCAAATGTCATTTCTTCAGAAATGGTCTTAGTTGGACGTGACATTCTTCTCTTTGGTAATGAGCAACTGCATACTCTTTTGCATCTTAGCAGGTCAGGAAAAGTTTCAGTATGATTGGAACATACAGTAAATTATACCAATTATACCCAGATAGTGATTTTGTCTGACATTTTAAGGAATCACTGATTGTTGATTTCTTGGAAAATGTGTTAGAACATCATCATTCTCACTCACCATCTTCTGTGGGTCTTTTTTTGTGTCAAGTACAAAATGGTCTAATTATTTTTGCATTAAAAACATTTGACTTATTTCCATTTTCATATGGACAAATAGGAAAGCTCACAATACTAATAAAGCCAATAGACTCATGCTAGTATATCCCAGGCATGATCTCACTATTCTGATTTCACAATATTTGCTCTTAATTATTCTTAATTAATGCTCCAGTAAAACCTCATGACAGCCATCATCTTTAACATTCATATTTTATGTTAATAGTAGATGATTCCATTTTGTGACTCCTATTAACCAGGCAGGTGAATGACTGGTAATTTTAATGAGACCATTGAAAAACAATAGCTTGGATTTCTTTGTCAGGAGCTGTAGCGATAGGACAAGGGGTAATGGGTACAAATTGAAAGAGGAAAAATTTAGCTTAGATATTAGGAAGGACATTTGTTACTGTAAGGGTGGTGAGGCGCTGGAACAGGCTGGCCAGGAAGGTTATAGCTGCCCCTTTCCTGGCAGTGTTAAGAGTCAGGTTGGATAAGGGCTTGAGCAACCTGGACTAGTGAGAGGCGTCTCTGCCCAGGGCAGGGGGTTGGGACTGGATGATATTTAAGGCCCTTTCCAACTCCTTAACATCCTATGATTCTATGATTCAGGGGATTTTGTAGCTCAATATGAAGATACATACACCTTTAGCTTGCCACTTTGTTGATTCTTATTTCACTGATATAAAGATAATAAATGTTGTAGTGTTTGCACTTTTGCCGAATTATCTAATAGAGAACAAATTTGGAATTGATACCACTAACATAATGAAAATCTTCTGCTCTGCTATGGAGCAGTGGTTTTGGCTGCTATCACTGTGTGTTGATGAAGAAATCTCTTTATTTTGGGATGTGCATCCCAGGTAGTAGGAGTGGGATGTCATACTGGCAAAACTCTAGCTTATGTGTTAAATGGTAAGTATTACAGCAGCGCAAGCTGAAGCTGAATCAAACCTTTTTTCTCAGCTCTGAAGTCATGACTTTGTACTGTTGTAGTTGTTGGCTTGACCACTTTGTTAATACCAATAATGTATTATTTGTTCTTTCTTTCATTTAGCTACGCTTTTGCTTAATTTTGAAAAAAAATCTTGTGCAATTAATTCTAAAAGAACGTATTGAGTACTTTTTACACTTGCATAGCTCATGTGTCTCTGTTTAGCTTCTCCAAATTATATCAGCAGTGAGTGTAGCCACCACAGCAGGGCATTGCAGTGAGCCTGAAAAAAGACTGGTCCTTCCAATGTTGATAATTTAATGCTAAGGGAGTTATTTGTTTATTTTGTTTGACTGCAGAATTAGTTGGGAAAAGGATGGAAGAAATTAATTTAAAACTGATTTTTTTTTCAACGCCATTCTTCAGTGGAAATAAACCATCAAATATTTTTGTTCAGTCATTGGTTCAGAGCCTCTGACACCAAATATACAATTACTTTTAGTTCATTCATGATAAAGTTGAGAAATTTAGGACTGGAATTACAACTGCGCCAATAGAAAGATGATGATTTCATTGTCCATTTTATCTAGTAGGAATTAGGTAGGAGATGGAGTTTCATACTTTCCTTTGCTTAGGGTGTTTGAGCCTATGCATTGCGTACGAAGAATATCATTAGAAAGACCAGACTGTTATTGTTTAGCTGCACTTTCAGGTAAAAAAAATGGAAGTGGCAATGATTGTTTTTGCCCAAAATGAAGGAAAATATTCTACAATGCAATTTTATTGTTCTGATACCTTTAGTAAGAAAATTTTTAACTCCATTTTGAAATTAGTTTATCTAAAAGTTTGTTTACTAAAATATACCCATGCGATGGAAGTCCCAACTCAGATTCCCATTCCACTTTCTATTCATGAAATATTTTATATTGAAGGGCAAATATGGGGTTGTTTTGTCCTCTCTGAAAAGCTGTTCTCTGAAAACAACATTTGTGGCATTTATAAGAAACGGTCCTGATTCTAGAACTGTGGGAACTCTGCCCATCACTCCGGATGTGAGGAGTCCCCCGAGACCACGTCGAGAGCCGAAACCCCGTCAGGGGGCTCGGAGATCTTGGCATGATGCCCAGAACACTTGGTGGCTGGATTTCGATCCTGCAAATGAATTGCCAGTTTGGTATGAGGGCTGGAAGGTGTCACAGGTTTAAAGGGTGTTTTTATAAGGTGTACACAGGGTGAAAATATAAGGTTTAAAAAATTTTGTATAAAGGTAATGGGGACAAGATGGAGGGAACAGGGCGTGTCTCATCCTTCTTCCTTCTTCTTCTTGTTCTCCATCTTCTGCTGTGGTGATGGCACTCAGGGATTGGTTTGGGGAAGGGGTGCACTGTCCAACATGGGTGATAGGTATTGGGAGGTAAAGGTAAATATGATATACGTAATTTGTGGTATAAGAGACGGAGCAGCCTTGGGGGCGGTCGGAGAGCATCGTGGCTGCCTTGCTGGTCAGACCTCTGTCTGCCAGGAAGAAAATTTTGTAGATAAGACTTAATAAACAACCTGAAGACCGAACAGCAAAGAGTCCAGTCTCATTCTTCAGAGCCTGGGGTCGCTCCCTGGACCACCCAGCTCACCTTGGGGGCAGAGAACAAGCAGCCGACCCCGAGATAAAACCTTTTGTTATTATTACAGTAGGTTTGTGCCATATATTATATATTCAGAAAGTGTAGCCAAATATCTAATATTAATTAAATTGATAATATTTAAAATTAACTGTTTAATGAAAATGTTTTAAATTATTGAAACAGCACTGAAACGAGTGGTGAGTTATTAATGATTTATTGGACACAACCATAATCAGACAGCAAATTGGAATTTTTTTTTTAATGCAATTAAAAAAATATTGTGACAAGGAAGTGCAATTTTTTTATAATTTTAAAGCCCTCCCTCATATAAAGATCTGGTTTTTATTTGGTAACTATGTTTGTTTGTATCCTTAATGGAATTGTTTTCCAATGAGTAACACCTTTAACATTTCAAAGTACAGTTCCTTGAAAATATATCTCCAAAGAAAACATTTCTTCCAAAAAGTAGTACTCCTCAGATATTTGTGGAAGTGTGGTCATGAAAGGAAAAGGAAAGGAAAAATAGACTGGGCAGTCAAAGGAAGAATAGAGAGGCACAGACAAATGTGGGAACAGTGAATGTTCATTTGTGGACGCTAAAATTGTAAGGGATCAGCTGCATCAAATGAATGTTGACAAGTCCGTGTGTCCATAGTAAGGCTTTTTATACTATCCTTTACAGCATCCTTCTGGAGAAGTTCCCCAGCTGTGGGATGAGCAAGTTCACAGTGTGCTGAGGGAAGAACAGGCTGAAGGGCCAGAGCTCAAAGGGTTGTGGTAAATGGGGTTACATCTGGCTGGTGATTCATTAATGGTCACCAGTGATGTTCCTCAGGTGCAATTCTGGGGCCAATCTTATTTGATCTGTTTATCAGTCATCTCCAGCGAATGCACCTTTAGCAAGTTTGCTGATGATGCCCAAGTGAGAGGTGGTGCTGACTCTCTTGAGGGACAGGAAGCCTTACAATGTCATCTAGATAGATTGGTGCTTTTGGCTGTGGTTAATGGGACGAAATTTGACAAGTTCAAGTAACAGATTCTGTATCTAGGATGGAGTAATGTTGGACACAGGTACAAACTGGGAGAGTATTTTCTGGAGAACAGTCCTGTAGAAAGGCACCTGAGGGTGCTGGTCAGCAACAGCTCAATATGGGTCAGCAGTGTGTGCCCTGGCAGTCCAGAGGTGACTGATCCTGCATCCTGGGGTGCATCAGAAAGGGCATCTCCAGCCAGTAAAAGCAGTGATTATCCCACCTTATTCAGTGTTGGTGTGACCCAGAAGTGTAAACTTCTGGGCCCCACCATTAAAGAAGGACGTGAAGGTCATTCAAGGTGCCCAGCAGTAGGAAACAAAGTTGGTGATAGAGCTGGAAGGGATGTCCTGTGAGGAGCAGCTGAGGAGTTTGATTCTTTCTGGTTTGCAGAGAATGAGGGTGAGTTGTGACCCCATTGCTCTCTACAGCTTCCTGAGGAGGTGAAAGAGAGAGGTAGGTGCTGAGCTCTTCTCCTTGGAAATCAGTGTCAGGGTGTGTGGGAATGGTTCAAAACTGGCAAAGGAAAGCCTTAGACTGGGAGAGGTGGTCGATGCCCCAAGTTTGTCAGTATTGAAGACACATTTAGATGATGACCTTAATAACATGTTTCTACTTAGCTGACCCTGAGCTGGTCAGGCAGTTAGACTGGATGATCATTAGAAGTCCCTTCCAACTGAAAGAGTCCATTCTATTCTCTTGTATCCTCTATTCCTTCTAAATTTGTGAAAATGTTAAACTCCCATGGCTATGTACATCTTACTGCTACAAGTCTTGCTAAAATATGTGTCCCCACCCTTCTTCTAGGCCTCCTTCAAGAAAGGCCACAGTAAGGCCACAGTAAGCCTGAACAATCTCAAGACTCTAAGCCTTCCCTCACAGGAGAGGTGCTTCAACCCTCTTGTAGTTTTTATGGTCTTCTTTTAGACCCACTCCAAAAGTTCCATGTCTTGTACTGAGATATCCACAGCTGGGTGCAATACTCCATAAAAAAGTCATAATCATCATAATTTAGTAATTTACTGTAAAATAAATAATTATAAACTAATCTTTATTCTTTATAATACATTCAAAAACTGATATATTAAATTTTCAGTATTTCTTATCTCTTGTCATTAACTAATTTCCTGAACTCTAGAATACAAGAAATTCTAAGATTTTGCTTCATGACAGATGTGCTGCTTCAGGTTATGAATTCAGTGGTCCCTAGGATCAAAATATTTTTTTAGAAAACAAGGTTTTGAAATTTCAGTTCCCAGTAATAGGATTGTATTGCACTAAATCATGTAAATAGAAAAATGTAGATAGGAGAGAGTACAATTTATTTCTAATTTGAATTCATTATCTTTTCACATTCTGATTTGCACCTCCAGCCAAATTAATTTCTTTCTGATTAAACAGGTGATGTCTTTTGCATTGATTATTGACAGAGTGAAGACTTAAACACATGTGAACTAAACAAGCAAATCCATTCAACAAACTTAATAACTGTTTTCTGTGTTTAAGTCCTATATAATAACTCTGTAATGTTTACTGCAATTTTGTGCTGCATTTTTTGTTCTCAACTGCTTCTCTACCAGCTTCTGCTGCTTCTGGAAAAAAAA
>NW_005054340.1:4114478-4121541 GCF_000277835.1 Geospiza fortis | reverse complement strand
AGAGTTAGTTAAAATCTTCTTTCAGATTGTCCTCTGTTTCTATTATTTTAGTGTTCTTTATTTGCCCACTCATGACATCTAAACCTTCAGTTATTTTCTCTTTGTGTGTATGTGTGTATTACTTTATCTTGTATCTTGTTAGTATTTTTTACATTACTATGAAACATCACAGAGTTTTTGATTCCTGAGTGAGTGGAATTGAAAATGTATGTAAGTCTTGCCTTTGGCAAAAGTTGCCATTATCTCTTAGAACTGAACTTACCTCTCAGACCTAAGCCTGTACTTTATTAGATATATTTGATTTTATTTCACTTGAACCATGAATGCATGAATAATTCAGCCTTGACTGAGAAGATGTAAAATAGAAATCCTATTGAACAAAGCCATCCTAAACAATCAAGATATTATAAAAGCTTTCTGGGTTTGTGGTCCCTCTAGCACAGTACCCTTCCACTGACAGTACGGATGACAGTGTCAGTAGGGTAACTTGGGCACCTTTTGCTCCTAAAATACTTTCCCAGCATCCATAGCTCTTGCATTAGGGTTATAAGGGTTTGTCACATTGCCCTAGTCTTTACAAAATCTTTTTATGAATCTATTGTCTGTAACTTTAGCAATTTCTAAACTTGCTACTACTCTTCTGCGGTAACAAGTTGCAAAAGTTCACTACCTTCATTTTAAAGAGTAATTTCTACCTCTTTCAAACCAGCCTCTCTGAGGAGTTTCATTTGTTGTCTTCAATTATAATGTTGTTGAATTTGCTGAACAACAGTTTAGTGTCTATTTTCTTACATTTTATTACCCAGCAGAACTTAGTGCTGTCTTCTGACTTTGAGATTTCACTCCTTTGTCTTTGATAGAAATACTGAATAATAATACAGTAAAAAAACAAACAAAATTATATAACAATCCTAGTTTTCTTGCAGCAAAATGCATTAGCTTTCCCATTCATAAACCCTGAGTGTATCTTCCTGCAGTTCTCAGTCAACAGATCAAAGAAAAAAAGCCTCTCTAGTTCCTCCTTGTAAAGTACTCACACTGAACAATCAATCTACTGCTTCATTTCTGTTCCTGACTTTCCTTGGACTGTAAGATGTGTGTTTTTGTACTTGAAGGCCAGAACTTCTTCAGTACTTAAAATATGGACACATTAAGATTTAATGAGTGGCACAATGTCACTCTCTCTTCTATTCATAGTACATATCCAAATGTGTTGAAAATTTAATTCTCTTTTTCAGCTGCCATTATTCCTGTGATCTAAACCCACCAACATTAACTACACCTTTGCTTTCCTCAGTTTTAACCACAAGTATACTTAGGCAAAGTTTCGGTAATTTTTCTGTAGTTTATTACTGTACCTTTCTCTGCACTAAAGCTCATCTTTCACCTTTCTGCCCAGGTTTTTATAAGTTTTTATAAAACTTCTTGCAGGAGTTGGTCTTCTGTGACCTTTTTAGTTTCCAGAGCCAGTAACTTTGCTCCATTACTATTAAAGTATAGACACTGATGGTTTTCTTTAGCTTTCTCATGTCTCAAAAGGTTCCCTACTTCCAGTTTGAAAAATTCTTCCTATCTACACACTATCATCCACATAGAGAGATCATAAATCCTTACCTGCATCTCAGGTTTTGTGTATCACCCTGGCAGTTTTCCATGGAGACCCTGGGCCTGAGTTTCCTTGCTGTGAAGCCATGAGCAATCTGCCAGAGCATCTCTTTTGCATTTTTCTACATCCCTGATAACAACATGAATATGCCTACCGAGTCCTCCCTTTCACCTCCCAGCTTTCCTGACATATTAGACCAGTGTAACATTTACACCTAGCAGACAAGTTAACTTGTGAGCTCTCAGATGTCACAAAAGTAATTACCTATGTTTATAATAGTTAAATCTTTCCACAACTACTATGTGCCTGTTTCTATTTCTCCGAAGTGCATGTCTATGGAAGGAACATCCTGCAAGAAAGAAAAGAAAATAAATTTCAGTGTCAGGGCAGACCTTGACCACTGAGTTGATCTCTTTTTCTCAGCTGGGTACCCTCAGTTATTGAGACTCCTACACCCTGTGGTAGGAACTTTGGTCTATTGCTGCTATAGAAGAGAAACTGTTCTACCATACTCCTGTAAACCTCAGCTATTGACCTTTCAGATTTCTTAGCTGTTTATGGGAGGTACAATAGCAGCAGATGTTGTCAAGTAGGTTTGACAACATGGTGTTGGATCTTGTTTGGGTGTTAGATCTTTGTATGATCCTTTTGCAGTAAATTAGGAAAAACTTATCAGTAGATTGAATAAATTGAATATTGCTTAATACTAACAAACAGAGTGGGAAAAGACAGAGAGAATGGACCCTGACAGAGTGATCTGGAACATTTGAGAAATTGCTATATGCTAAAATACCACAGAATGTATAATTGTTCAAGTCCAGCTTTCTTTGTCTGAGCTAGTCAGCCTCAAATCCTTTTATGTTTTGGGAAAATGGGAATTTCTGTGAGTTCTCATTTCATCAAAACATCTAAAGAATCCTAGAAATATCTAGTTCTTTTAGTTTTATAGAAAATCTAGACAAACCAGCTCAAGCTTAACTATTGAAGCTATTTAAAGTTAAATCAGATGAGTGCACAAATGCCCAGTTAACATGGAGAGGAGAATTACAATTGGCTTTAACATGCACTGGTCCAAACCTAATTTGGGTGACAGGTGTATTTTCACTTGAATGACTGAAGTATAACATTTTTCACTTCAAAATTTGATGAAGAAATTCAAACCCTGTTTATAAAAAATACCTTGGAGATATGCAACAGCCCACAGTCTTTATCCTTTAACAGTCTTTAATGAGTTATTTGAAAAAAATATATTACTTCCTTATATATTACATTTTACTGGAGCTCAAGGAATGAATGAGTGACATTGATCTCCAGCCTGCTCTTTTTTAGCAAATTAAACTCATAGTTTTTCTTTTTCCATGGCTTTTCTAGAACTTTACAGCTTAGCTTTCTACACTTTAAGAAATTTTAATATGATCTAGATGATAAACAAATTAAATTTTCTAATTTAATAATTTAACTAGGAGAACTTTTTGCTGCTTCCGTATTTACTTGTTAATACTTAGAAGAATGTACTATTTTGAAAGGTTTTAGAAAATTCCCATTAGAGATGCCAAAGGAAAAAATGTTTAAAAGCTTAAAATTGTTCTCTTTCATGCCCAAGTTGATGCTTCCATGTAACATTAAAATCCTCAAAAACATAAGCCTTTCAGCATAGCTTACATTTTTTACTCTGATTACATTTTTCCTTCTCTTATAGAAAGTTTTTCTTCTGAAATTGTTATTTGAATATGTTTATCTAGTTAAATATATCCTTCTGCATCTTTGGTACTCGCTCTTGACTTCCTTTACGGTTCGTTGGGAGAAATGGGTACTTCTGTCACTTTTTGTCCCATTGGAAAGTCTACAGCATCCCAGAGGCAAGGTTTCGCTTCATCAGTTGAAAAGACATTTCATTGCTTAGAAGATAGCATGATTGCATATCTGAATGAGAATGTAAAAGTTGCCTCTCATCATACCTGTATAAATATCTTCCAAGATGCTATATTTTAGTTGAAATTTCCTGTTTGAAAAAAAAAATGTAATCAGTACTGTGTGTAATACCGAGGTGACAAAATATTCACTTAGTAGAAACTTAGAATATAATGTTACTGAAAGATGTACAGGGCACTGTTGCAAGTGTTACACAGTAGCATTACCCTTACCAAAATATTTCATTAAACGACTAGAAGACACATTATAATAATCTTTCAACTTTGTTTGACCTTGGTGTATCCTCAGCTTGAGTCTTGCACAAAGTTCTTGGTACTCAAAAAATGATGGAGGCTATAAAGGTTCAGTAAAGCTAACAAGCATGATAAAGATTTCAGGGAACATTTCCTGAAAAGACATATTAAGAGCCTTGTCCTTGTTTTCGCAGAAGGAACTTACTGGGGAAGTAAATCATAGGAGTCCTCAAATATCCAAAAAACGACTGTAGCAAAAGGAAAATTGCTTTCTGTGTCTGTTGCATATGGAAGTGTTCGCCGGCAGTTTATATACAGATACGAACGGAATGGGGCTACTGTGAAAAGCGTCTTGAGCTGTTTATTTTTCCACGTCTCATTACATGGTTATGGCAATGGAGAGATGCAAACAGCTCGCTGTCCAGGCAGCAGACCAAAGGAACTTAATGTTACAACATACCAAATACTCATCTTAGCCAATTACACAAAGCAAAAGCATATTGACAGTGATTCTATCCAATCAACATAAGCACACATAGCTTTGGTTAAAACAATGCTTGCTTATTTTCAAATACAATGCTCATTTATAAGAAGACAATGCATAAAACTCTATTCATGAGCTTAACCTTGCTATAGAAACTTTTTGCAACTTAGAAAGCTATTCCAAAGCACTAATCCATAGATCTATTGTTCTATTCCTCACGTCTTCCCTACTGCTTACATACTTTTTCTGATGTTTCAGCACTGTTTCGCTTCAGCTGCCACTGAGGCTTGTCTTTTTTTTCACCTTCCTAAAAGCCCTCTAACTTTATGGATTCCCACATGGAAGTATTAAATAATGTGGATTTCCAGATTACATAAAATGTCATCTTTTGTTTAGATTAGCTATAAGGAAGTTTTTTTAATTGGGTTTTTTTGTTTGGGTTTTTTGGTTTTTTGTTTTTTTTTTTTTCCAGTGAAGTTGGTAGAACACTAACACAGGTTGCACAGAAAGGTGCTGGATGTCCCATCCCGGGAAACCTTCAAGATCAGGTTGGACAGTGTCTGGATGAAGATGTCCCTGCTCATTGTATGGGGTTTGGACTAGATGGCTTGTAAAAGGTCCCTTCCAAACCAAGCTGTTCTATGGCTCCATGAGTTTAAAAGAGGCAAAACCCACAATTAAACAAACAAAAACCAAAACATGTAAGAAAAACAAAACAAATTCAAATAAGCAAAAATCCAAAACCAACCACTGCAACAACTTAGGTTTTACAGGGAAGAGAAAATCCTCTCAGCCAAACAGCATCCAAGTTATCCATGTTATTCAAAAGGGTTTGGAACTCAGATAAAACCAGCACACAAGCTCAAAGTGATGCTGGTGGGGGAACTGCAGAGCAAGCTATCTACCTGGAGTTGTTTATCCTGGAGAAAAGGAAGCTGATGGGAGACCTTGTCACTCTCTACAACTACCTGAAAGAAGGTTGTAGAAGGTGTGAGTCAGTCTCTAACAAAAAAAAAAATAGAACAAAGGACATGGCCTCAAGTTGCACAAGAGGTTTAGATTGGACATTAGGAAAAATTTCCTCACTGAATAGAATACAAAGCAGTAACTCCTCATCTCTGGATGTATTTTAAAAACATGTAGATATGGTCCTTGGGAACATGGTTTATTGGTGGACTTGGCAGTGCTGGCTTCATGGTTGAACATAATGTTCTTAGAGGTCTTCTCCAACCAAAATGATTCTATGAATTTAGGACTTGTAGAGTAAAGGAGTAACTAAGAGACATTCTGCTACAAATGTTAAAAAAACCCCGCAGTTGCAATGGGGAAACTATGAAGAACTTTATATGTAAATATATATATATATGTCTTGTGCTGAAAGTGGCATGCTCTTTACAGAAATATTTTCAACTGACATTTAGATAAACTTTTTTAAAATTTATATTTAATATGACAATAATATCTGCATTGAGAGGAAAAACAGACTAACAACAACATTCATGAAAAAATTTGAGAATAAGATGTTAAAATTCTAAAAAAAGTTACAGAATATAGAATAGAAAGATTAATAATAAATTAAATTAATTCAACAACTACATGATTTGTTGTATGCAGCTTACATAGCTCGTTAGCAGGGGTGCTTTTTGCAATGATCAGGCACCACATGAAATGGCAGCATGAGAAATGAGAAGCAGGCTACTCATATGTTATGCCATAGTTTCTCCTGGTTTATCTGAGCTGTCATAAAGAATATAGGAAAAGTTTACTTGGAATAAGTATTTAAACTGCTCACAGTATGAGTGATGTCTCTATACTGAGAGTTTTCTTGCAGAAGCCTAGTTCTGCTGCTGCACAGAAGCCCACCAGCCTGCAGTGTTACACACCTGACCATATGCCAATGAAGGCAGGACAGGAAGGGAAATTAAAGATATTTTATGTCTCTATCAAGCATATCTTTATTTCAGTTCTATGGTATAGCCACATAAATATTTGAATAGATAGCTTTTAAGAAAAAAATAGTATATTCTGTCAATAGGCATTTTAAAAATAGTTCATAAATCGATGTTTGTTTCTGTTTTCTCAGTGATGCTTTATGTTCACAGTAATAAGATAACTTTTCCATCAGCATTGTGGAAAAATGAAAGATCCATCAAGTAGTTTTACACCATGAGATTGTCAATTTGTTGGTTATTTACTAGAGACCAGACCTTCACTGGCAAAAAGAATAGGACCAGTAAGCTGCACTGTTCTCTTTAGCTAACCTATCCAAGATGTATGCATTTGCCAGTAATAAAAACACAAAAGTAAATACTTTACTTTTAATGGTTTAATACTGAGTTTTTTCTCCTTTACATCAAGGGACAGCATTTAGATTTATTGCCTGATTTTTCTAGTGTACATCCCTGTGAGTAAAGAATTCATTCCTGGCTATGAATGTGTCAAATAGCCAGTTCTTAAAAAGATGGAGCCTCATCTGACAAGGAAAAGTGTTTTCTAAAGATAAAGATTCCCACTGTGGCACTTCATATCTTATCAGAGCTTAAAAAATTAAAGGAAAATAAATAAACAAATGGAAACAGCAACAACAAAAACCAAACAACGAATAACAAACAAATTTTGGGGCATTAGGTCTCGGTAAACAAGATCAGCACAGCACAGTGTTTGTCTACACAGGAAACAGCCCAACATAAATGTGACTTGCAAGCTATTTGTACTAAGAATAAATTGCCAACTGTTGATGTGGGTGGCATCCACTTCACAGTTAAGCAATCAATCACATAGACTTTTCATATCCCTTGTTTTTGCATT
>NW_005054340.1:4084948-4114440 GCF_000277835.1 Geospiza fortis | reverse complement strand
CCTGCAGATGTTCACATAGAAAAGAAAAAGATGTAAGGATTTTAATCCTAATATAGTTTTTCACAGTTACCATTTCGCACTTCCATACTTATGTAAAGGTTTATAGAGGGCACTTAAAAGTATCAAAAGGAAGGAAAAAGTACGTTGAGACTTGTGTCTAAATATGTATGTATGTATGTAAAGAATAGATACAATGGCTCAAAATAGGATGGAATGTAATTACAGGATTTTCATGCAGGAGTGATTGGGACTAAAGTGAATGAACAGAGCTTGTGTATAAATTGAAATTCATTACTTGTTTTACTGATTTATTCAGATTAGGGAACATCATTTTTGACAGAATATAAAAAATCTTCCAAAACCAAAAAAATACATAGCAGTATTTCCCTCCTTGTTCAACTGCAGCAAATCCCCTTTGAACATATAAATATTCACTACTGTGGAAAAATTGAATCTATCCTTGGAGCTTGGGAATACTCTTTTCTGGCAGACACCTGAAGTTGTGTCAAAGCTCTTTTATCTAGGATGGTGGTCACAGTAATATGGGGCCTCTGGGATAGAAGAAAGGAGAATGAAGGAGGAATTACAGAACTCCATAAACCATTGCTTATTTTTGAAGTAAACAAAAAATTTCACTTTTACACTTCCTTTGGGTACGGTCTTCTTTTTTTCTCCCCTGTGACATTTTTCAAGACTATCTAATGTCAGAATTTTTAAGTTGTTTTGGCTCTGCTTATATTCCATTCCTGGGATGGTAATGTACTGTCTACACAAGGGGAAACTACACCAAATGCACAAATAACATATTCAAAATTTTTATACAAATGTTTCTGAAATCTACTGTCTTTTCTGTGGTTTTCTCTCTGCTAAATTTGTACTTATTTGGATGTATTTTTGATCTGTATCAGGATATTTAGCATCTTTATTATATTAGAAATAATTTTACTGTTCTTAGTTTAGATAATCCAAGTGAGGTAGCTGTCCCTTTAAAACTAATCAAAGGCAGACTGGTCTACTTCCTTATTTAGCAATGAATTTAGACATATACAACGTTAGTGGATCATATATTTAAGCCATCCCCAAGTGCGGCGCTTAAGGACTCAGGAGAAGAAATTAATCCGTATTCTGTTCCTTGCCCTGACTACCATGATAAGGAATGGAGCAGTGTTGGTTTGGTTTTTTGTTTTTTTCCTCTTTATTTAAGAGAGAGTGAAGATTGAAGAACATCATGAAACCTGTTGATGGCAATCTCATCATGCTATTATATAGAAGTGACTGCAAGAAAATGGGTTCTGGTGAGAAGTAAAATTGTAGGCCCTGTTTGGAAGAAAGGAATGCAAAGAAGTCAGTGCTCAAATATTTTCTCTTTTGCAAAACAGAATATTGGTCTTCACAGTGTCAATTAGATATCAGCGTCTTAGATAAGTTAACATCCAAGGAAAGTTTATTTCAAGTGGCTTTGCAGCACTTTGTATGCATCAGCAAAACCACATTTGGTTTGTGTAGCTTTCAGTCAAGATCTCCTACTGAAAATTACCAGTTTTTGACTTCATATGTTTATTCAAGTTAGATAATTCAGCAAACTAAAATGTTAAATAAAAGCAGGTATTCTGTAGATGGTCTGTACCTTTGCTGTGAGGAGTTACAGCTAAAAATTATCTGCTTGAGTTCCATTCATAAACAAGTGAGAAACAAAAGGCCTTCCAACAATATTCAAAGTAAAACAGAAGTACAATCATGTTCAAAATTTGGGGCTAAGTATCTAGCACAAGCCCCACTGACAGTCCAGTAAAATTCTTTTCCTGGCTTTTAGACCATTTTTTAAAAGACATAATAACAATCTACTTCTGCTTACTCTAAAAACAACTATATTTACAAATCAATAGAGGAAAGAGACAAGGTATCATCCATACAATGTGGTTTGCACTGTGAAGCTTAGATACACTTTCAGGTGAATTTTGGCAAAGTGGTGTGGAAAAGGAATCAGACATTTAATTGATACTAATATGATTGCTCATATTTGCAAAGCCAAAGCAGAAAAAAACCAGAGATACTGAATATGGTAATGAAATAACTGTGAAGATTTGTTTACTTGAAAAGACACTGTGTGGGTTGAGTTTTTCTTTAAATCTGTTTACATTCATGGTCAGTTCTACTGTTTCACTTATATGTATTTCAATTATATTATATTTCCCTAATGCATTTAGGGAAAGTTACTTTACACAGAAATTACACCTCAGTTAAATATTCCTTTGTGTGTTCCTGAACCAGAATTCCAATTACACCTTGGTTTGTCCTAGCCTGCCATTTAAAACCTTTTTGAAAGGCTTGCAGAAGAAAACTGACCTGTTTCCTTATGCTGTGAACATGTAGAGAATGGGTCAATTTACTTACATTCTAATCCTAAATGGAAGAAATTACTTCCATTGAAATCTAGTATAATTTGTTGCAGGCTTCCTGTTAGATAGCGCTTTCTGAAGATGATAGAATACATTAATTGATTTTGTAGTTCAGTGACACTAGGTTAAGTGATTTTCTCAATCACACAGCTTGGCTTTGAGACTTGTTTTCATTTTTCTTCTTCTTCATTTGAAAGGTTTTTGTCAAATATGTGGGAGGCACTTGATGGGAGAAACATAGCATGCAACATATAATTAGTATGATGAATGTATCTGCCAGTGTCTGCCTTTGGTTAACTTACTGGATTTTAGTGCAAAGGCATTAGTGGCTTAGGAGGAAAAGCAGAGGATAGATGAGAGAGAATGAAAAGAGTAAATAAAAATGATCTTCAGTACTAAGGGTTAGTTGGAAACTATGACTACGGTATTAGAAAATGAAAGCCATTTTTTTCTAAGCAAAGTTACTGTCAGCATTGTTTCGCAACCAGTAGCTGATATCGTGTATTATCCAAATGATGCTTATATAAGATCCAAGACCTGTTTAAGGTGCTATGTATTCTGTAAACAAATACCAAATTTTTCTTGTTCAAAAACTCAGTTCCAGTACCTTGTTGTCTGGTGGAGAATGAGTAAATTCATCCATCCCTTATCAATCCCTTTTGATTTCTCCTTTTCTCTGACAAACTTACAATAGCTACACTGTACAGAGGAGAGTTGTGTGAACTGATTTTCCTGGTTTAAAAGATCATCTTCTCTTGCTGTGTGTTTGACAGTTATCCAATACCTATAATTTCTTCATCCCTGCCCTTATAATCAATGAAAAAGAAAACAATCTGTAGATGCAGTTCTCATAGAGGGGGGTGGTGAGGGAGGGAAGAAGCATACCTCCAGATTCTAATAAATAACTTGGGAGCATTGCTAATAACAGAAAAAGACAAAAAAATCTTGATGGTTTTGACTAAGTACACATATATCACCAAGGAAAGTTAAAATGAAGCCAAATGTTGCTGAAATTAGACTTATATAATGGAATAAACAAGACAAAATGGCTTTGCAAGTCTGTTCCCTCCCGCTTGAAACCTGTACATGGTTTAATTTCTACAGAATGTATTTAAGCTGACCAGAGAAGAGTCTTTTCTTTTGCATTTGTAAAGCACTTCATGTCCAGTTCTGCAGTAAGAAGTAAGCTTACGCAGACCTTGAATTTTCATTTGTTTCATTTTTTCCAGACTTATATAGCTGTACATCTGTGCACTTTTGCTGAATTTATTCCTGATAGAATCATTTTGAAGGATATTGCACCAGTTTAGTTTTAACTGTCTTGGACCTCTGACTTTGGAGTGTATATATTATCAGAGACAGTAATAGGATCTAGCTGCAAAGCTAAGCTCTGGTTATAAATTTATATTTCTCCAATATTGCATGTTCCAGGGCAACTTCTATTATATCTCACCTCTTGTAAGAAAAATATTTTGTACTGACAATGTATTCCTAACTGGAGGTGCTAGTGGATGAGAATCTGGACATGAGCTGCCCAAAAAGCCAACCATCTTTGTCCAGCAGGCGAAAGGAGGTGACAGTGCTCCTCTGCTCTGCTCTGGTGAGACTCCAGCTGCTGTACTGCATCCAGCTCTGGCATCCCCAGCACAGGAAGGACATGGGCCTGTTAGGATGAGTCCAAAGGAGGACCAATAGGATGATCAGAGGACTGAGGCAACTCTCCTATAAGGAAAGACTTAGATAGGGCTGTTTAGGCTGGAAAGGAGAAGACTCTAAGGCAACCTTACTGCAACCTTCCAGTATATAAACAAGGCTGATAAGAAGGAGGAAGAGAAACTTAGCAGAAAATCTTTCAATCCAACAAATGGCAATTATTTTAAACTGAAAGAGGGTAGATATGGGCTGGATATAAGGAAGAAATTTTGTACATTAAGAGTGGGGAAACACTGGAAAATGTTGTCCAGAGAGGTGGTGAGTGCTCTGCCTTTGGAAACATTTATGGTTAGTTTGGGCAGGGCTCTGAACAGACTGATCTATGTTAAAATCTCCTGCTCATTGCAGAGATATTGGGCTATATGATTTATAAATATCACTTGCAACCCAAATGTGTCGATGATTCTACTGTTTTAACAAACCATTTAAAAACTAAGCAAAACTCGCAATCAGCACACTTCAGTGCCAGATATGGCTTATTAAAAAATGCTATGGTTGGTAACAAAAATTATTATAATTATAAGATGGGGAAGGGTGAGTGGAAGTGGAAGTGATAGGAATAACAAATCTAAGCAAATGTGTCAGCAGAGATAAAATCACCTGTTGTTATGCAGTAGGAGATTTAGCTGTGATCTGTAGAGAGCAAGTTTATATAAGCAGTTCCTTCTCAGGACACCGCTCAAGAAGGAAGTATGACAGATTGCTAGGGGCTATGCTATCAAAGGCTTTTAACAAAAAATAACTTGAACAATATAAAGTTATTCTACCACATTCTAGGCAGTCAGCCTGAACGACAGGCATGATGATGGAACAGTTTTTCAAGGCTGCATGCTATATTCTGTACTAGATATAAAAATATTGTACCGTTTCTAACAGTCACCTCTGGCAGAATATTGCAATAGTCAAGCATTTTAGTTACGCACACACTTTTTTTTATCCCCCACAAAGTCATTAAGATGTAAAAACAAGAATTTTGTGAAAGAAAAAAATCCCTTTCAAGCTTCTGGGTATATACAATTTTCCATCACAGTTGGCAATGGTTATGTTAAAAGATATGTTTTTGGTTTCTTTTAATCCTGGATAACTGAAATCAAAACATTTCATACAGTTACAACATCACAGAATCACAGAATTAACTATGTTTGAAAAATCCTTTGAGATGATTGAGTCAGGCCAATGACCTAACCCTACCTTGTCCACTAGATCAAGGCACTAAGTGCCATGTCTAGTCTTTTCTTAAACACCTCCAGGAGCAATGACTCCACCACCTCCCTGAGCAGCCTACTCCAATGTCCAACCACTCTTTCTGCGAATAATTTTTTTTAATTTTTTTATTTTTTTAAGATCTTTGAAATATTTTATTTTTATGTTCATAAGTGGGAATCCAATTTAATTAAAAAAAAGGACTTAATAGGAACATCTTCAATATTAATCATCTTTAGGTTTTTTTTCTTCTCATAAAGATTTATGAAGCTGTTTTATTTTTCATCCTGACTCTAAATGAGGAAATATTTTGCTGTTTCACACTTTGACAGACATTGGAAAAAATTTTTAAAATATACTTGATATATATCAGACAGGACATCAAGAATCTTAGCCAGACACTTTTCCCCCTATGTTACTTCAATGTCCACAAAGGATTAGTTGTCAGTAACTGAAGTATGCATAACTGATGTTTTTGCAAATTTTGACATATCTACCTAATGGCTTCATGCAAACAAATTTGCATAGCTGAGAAGTAATATAAAGGTTTTACGAGAAAGGAAGATTGAAAGCCCACCAAATCTGGGAGCAAACATTTTTTTTCCTACTGAGCAGAAAATAATGAAATTGAATAGAAGACAGCTTCAATTGTACTTTGTAATTATGGTTTAAGGAAGAACTTGCTTTCAGGTAGTTGTAGATAGAGATAAGGGCTCCCCTCAGACTCCTTTTCTCCAGGCTGAACAAGTTCAGATGCCTCAGCTGCTCCTCCTATGGCTCACTCTCCAGACCCTTCACCAGCTCCATTGCCCTTCTCTGGATATGCTGCAACACTTCAATGTCCTGAGGGGCCCAGAGCTGGACAGAAGATTTGATGTGTGTACTCCCCAGCTGAGTACAGGGGGACAATCACTGCCCTGGTCCGGCTACACTATTGCTTATACAGAACAGGATGTCATTGGCCCTCTTGGCCACCTGGGCACATGCTGGCTCATGTTCAGCTGGCTATCAACCGGCACCCCTTATCCTTTTCCTACAGGCTGCAGAAACCATATTATGAAAAAATGGAGTAAAGACTGCAGTCATTAAAAACCTTTTTTCCCCCCTTTCTTTAACTTTTAACAAATTGTTTTAGAAGGCATAAATTAAGGTTTCTGCCTAAAATTTTCAGTGTTTCAACTGCTGTGATATCCCTTGCAAAATAATAATTAGGATGTTTTGCACATGAATTATTGGGTCCTCAGAAATTTGGAGGAATCTGTAAATCCCCTAGTGTTAAAGCAGCTTAAGTATGTGTTGTCTCTGGGAAAGCTTCAGAGGAATTATGCCTTTGGGGATTTCTTACAACTTACCTTTTGGACATACACAAAGTTGAGTGCCACTGCTTTGTTTCTTCATAAGTGTATATGTCAAGATATTTCGCTTCCTTTTCATGTTTTAAATCACTGCAGAGATGAATGGAGATAATGGCACAAGGCCATAATTGTGCATGAAACAAATTGATTTCATTTCTAGTTGACTTTCTTATTCATTTATTCACGTAAAATAGCTATATGGTTTATACGTCTTGCATTAAGGGTATAGAAATGTAGCAGAAAATAAAACCTTTGCATTTCAGCTGTTTCTCAGGGATGAGAGGGGTTGTGTGAAGCTGGGCTTAGTTTCTAATTATAGCCAATCTCATACTGTAAGTCTCCTGGAGATCAGTCAGACCTTTCACAACCACAGATTCACAAATACCACAGTTTTGTCACTGTACACACACACCTATAGTTTTGTCAGTATAGGTGTGGTTGTATACAATATGAACTCGTGCAATCACCGATTCACAAATAGTGCAGTTTGCAAATCTGATGCCAAAGGTCTGTCCAGGTTCAATGAGAACTTACAGAATCCAAGTTCACAATTGCTTCAATTGAAGCAACAGAATGGCAGGTTGCTGGTGATAAATGCACTAACTACAGAGTGTTATATGTTTTGAGACAAAATATAGTAACAGATCTATTAGAGATGGAGTCCATCAATTCATACTGATCCAGCAGAGATATTATTTTTCCCCTTCTCTGACTTTTTACCCCAAATTCCTTCTTTTATATTATAATTTTTGGCCTTTCCCAAAGGGATGGAATGATCACACGCTGTAGGTGGGGTTTTGGTCACTGTGACTTATACACGTAAGGCATGTTCTCTTTTCTCTTCATTTGCATTCTTAGGAGTGTGAAAGTTAATTTATAAATAGGGTTTAATGAGGGCCTTTATTACTTGCTTATTTACTTTCAGTCAGAATTTACTGTTCATACAAAGGTAAAACAAACACACTGGTCCTCCTCTACCTGCTGAAGCAGCAGTAAAGGCTCTCTGACCTTCTCCAGAGTGTCTCTGTGAGCATCCTAATCTCCTTGAAGGACCAGATTTAGAAGTTTTCTTGTGGCCTGTGAGAGGGAGTGAGGCTGATGGCTGGTACAGGTATGTAGGTGCTCTTCTGTGCCTCACTGAGAGGCTTTTAGGCCTCTTCTTCACCCCAGATATCCTTCTAAAATTAGGCCTGGTCTGAGCCTAGTATGAGACCACCAAAGGGCCCAGCTCGTGTTTTTCAAGAAGCCTTATCAGTTTTTCACTAACTTAAAGTAGTTCCATAGCAACTCTGACAATTTTCCACAGAAACAGAGAAAACCTATCATTTAGATTTGAAACATGTGATGACACCTCCTTCACTTCCCTTCAAAATTACTTCTGAAGTCAGTTTATTTAACCAGAATTTGATTCTATTCTTTAGGCTTTGCAAATACTCTGTTGTTGTCAAGCAATATTATGCCAGCTGGTCAGAAATACATATACAAAACACAAATGCTGCATTGAAGTAGAGGATTGTAAGTGATGACTGAAAACTCATTTTCTTTCCGGTGTTTTGCCATTTGACGGGTTTGCAGCTGTGTGTACTTGTTTGAATTATTTCTGCATTACTATAAGCATCTCAGACTTTTAAGTGGGGAATGCACCTAATGGTCTGGAAAATTATTTCGGTGTTGCTCAAAAGCTGTATGTGACACTGTAGTGTATGGTGCAGTAAATTCTTGGCAGTTAACACAACCATGAATGGGGTGAAATATAGTTATAGATACTACACTGTAAAAAAACATATAAAAGTAGCTTTTCTTCTCGTTAACTAACTTTTTAAAAAGAGGGTAATACTATCTAATGATAGTATGCTTATATATAGATTTTTTTAGCAAGGTATTTATCTTAATTATCTTTCTGAATCTCATTTTCATAAAATTGAAAATAAACAACTAAAAAAACAACCCCACAAAATATATTTATAGTCAGTGATGTGTGTTTTAACCCATCTGTATCTCACTGAATTTCAGTTTCAAGGAAAATAGAACAAGAGACAATAAACTTGTACTGTAACTAGACAGGTTAAGGCTAGTCATTAGGAAAAAAATAGAATGGGATTTTTAAAGCACTGGAATGCATTGCCTGTTAAGAAATGCCAATTTTCTTAAAAGATGTCTTTAAAACCTGTTAGATCAACATGTGCCAGTAATAGTTCAAACACAGCTAATCCTTCCTTATGAGAGGAAGTCCAGTTTCTCTGTGATACTTTTACTTTATACTTGGGCAGATACACTTACAGAAGTAAGATTTAATGCTTTAAACTGGTATCCCCGTAGAGTGTATTCCTGTAGAAATTAAAGATTAATTCAGGCTGGTAAATATATTGGAGAGGGAATGTTATAGACTGTAATAATTTCATTGCTTCCAGAGTCATTTTCACAGTAAAATGATTATTTCTCATCTCAGAGAAAAAGTGAAACATTTTCTTTGGGGAGTTTCTTTTCTGGGAAAATGTAACTGTTTCATAAAAAATGTGAAATTCAAACTGTTCTTTTTTTTTAAGTCTACAACATATCAGAAGAAAATCAGCCAAGAACTATTGAGGAGACTAATGAATATTCTCTCAAGATGCAAGAATTAGCCTAGCCTGGAAAGAAGATACTTGCTCCTGAGCTATTATTAATGAATGGGCTGACTGGATTTTTGGGAAAAGCAGTTAAAGAACAAAACACAGATATACCAAGAGGCAGAAACACAGATCTCACTCAGTGGAGGGAGGAGTCTCCTGTTTCTATCTGATACTTTCAGAAGTATATATTCATCTATATTAGACGCCTGCATGTACAAGCTGCAGTTGCTCTGTGCATTGTCAGTAAATTCTTTACTTTCAGGATGCACCAAACCGTGGAGCATCTAAAGACTTAATTTACAGTGGAAGATCTCTTTACTCCCTGGGTGTATGACACTGGCTGTGTAGGTGCTTATGATCCATTTAGTACCTCAACAGTAAATCTAAACTGGAATATATTTCGCTGGGACCATCAGCTAGTAAGATTTGCTGTGCATAGGAAAAATGCACAGAATTCTTAAAGCCTGTCAGGATAAAGTTTTGGACAGGTTATACGGAATGTACCTTGGAAAAAAACCCAGGATGGATAGAAACATTCGTTAGAAATTGGCTCTTTTTTTTGGTCTAAGTTTTTAGTATAGTTTTACAACATTGTTTACAGTGTAAGATTCTAATTTATGTAAATCTGAACATTAGAGGCTAGGTTGTCACGTGATAAAAGTATTCTTTTCATAACCTTTGTTTCCCCAGTTCAAAAGGAGGGAGAAAAGGATTGAACACTACGCAGGTACACACACATGCATATACAGCAGGAAAGGAGCATGAAATATCCTTATTCTATTTTCTTTCTCTCTTCCTTTTTATTTTAGTCCTTGTTGGATAAGTCATTGGCAACTCTTGCATTTCTATGCTATAGCCAATATTTTCTTTGATCATAAAAGCTTATTGTATTAAACTCATTTTATTGTCCATAAACAGAGAAGTGGGAACATCGCCACGCTGCAAACTAAGGTAGCTACAGGAAAAAAAAAACCAAGAAGAAAAAGCAGTCCTTTTAACAATACAGAAATACTCACATTTGATGGTGTAGTGCAGTGTTTAAACAACCTTAATAAGAGTTCTTATGTGAAAAAAATCTACACTAAAATGTTTAGAATATTTCAGGGGATTTCTTGAAATGTTATGTGTTCCTAAACAAGCTCACTTCAATTGACACTCAAGAATTGTTCAGTGTAAAATTGAAGGACACTGAAAGTTGGTGGAAATTCATAGGCATTTTCATAAGCACCTTTAGAACATCACGCATTGTCATTTGGTTGGTATTGCTCATTAAAATATCTGTAAAGTATATTTGTATATTTGTATATTTGTTTGTTTTACATTTTTACCACTAGAAAGAGACCATATTTCCTCCAGAGAAAGCGTAGCCTTAATAATGAGGCACGAATACAAAAATGCGTTGTGTAGCTTTCAGACTTCATAATTGCAGGGCTGGGATTTAAAAAAAAATTAAACACATTTTAAAGTATGAGAAAAGGTTAATTTCTTCATATATTTTCTCACTGTTTGCTCAATATGTCCCTTTGAATATAGTGTTCACTAAATTCAGTAAACAGATATATAATTATCAAGATATCCTTTGTGCCATTATCAAGTATGAATTTAATTCATACATCGCTGGTGTGACAAGTCAGTCTTTTTATATGCCTGTATAATAACAAGTGTTATAAAAGAAAAGAAAAAATTCCATTTTGACAGATTTATGAGAATTTACAGCGTTTATGCAGGACTGTCACATATCTTCAGTCATTTGCTAGAAATAGCTTTCAAAAATGTATTTAAAAAAACTTATGTGGAACTGCAATGACTTCAAAAAAGGTTCCCTGTGTGCTGGATTTATAAAGCTCAAATAAATAGTGAGAACTTGTAAAAGGCACAGAGCTGCAACCATAGAGAATGCAAGGGAAGATATTGTGTGCCTCTGGACACTAAAGCTCAAAAAATCCTGAAATCAAAATGTAATGGTAATCTGTGTTTGAATTATATACATACATTATGCAACAGTCATAGTCTGAGCAGCACCTTTCTAAAACTTGAAAATATGAAGGGAGTATTGCTACAGGTGAAAGGTGCTGCTCTGGAGCCAGCTGGCCTGGACTGTTTTCTAATCATCCTGAAATATTTGCTGTGCATCATGATGTGTATTGCACATGAAAATTGGAAGTGTGTGCCTAAGTAGTCAGTTCATTTAATGGTCTGTGAAGCACTGGGTTTGTTGCGGACATGCATTCATTTCCCTGGACATGGGAGTTCCTGGTTTTGATTGTCACCTGGCACCGATAGGGAAGATGAATTGACTGACAAATAATAGACCAACATTGGACTGCTGGAACTTTGGCCTGAAATGTTCTGCTATTTGGTCAATATCACTTCAGCAGTCATAAATTTTCAGTAGTTTATAAGCAGCAGTATTACCCAGGACATTATAAATGATCAAACCTCTCTTTCTCCCTAATCTAATTGCTGTCCCCTTCTTTACAGAAAGACTGAATCCTTTTTATTCTTCTACAAATCAGTCTTATAGATACAAGAAATTAAAGATGAAGAAAATTATTTGAAATTTCATTGTCCAGGGTTAGGGCTGATTTTTCAGAGACAAGTGGACAAGCTTAATTGCAGGCCATGTTTTCAAATGACTATTTAAGGCATTTACAGTTGAAAATTGCACCTTTTATCTATATTATCCTGCTATTGTGTAAAGAAAATTGTTTTGCTAAAGCTTTACTTTTTTCAGAATTAGAACAAAAACAGTAGATGTAATGCTCTGAGAAAAATTTTAGAAACCTCAAATATCTTGTCCTGAAAAAAAAGAGAATTTGTTACAGGCAGAGAAATATAGTAATATCTTTTCCAAACTATGCATATATAGAGCATTAAATTATTTTAAGATCCTGAGGATATGTGTGTCATTTTCCTTTGACAAATGAAATCTTTAAAAAAGGGTACTAAAAGTCCTTTCTTCAATATTTCTGTAAATGACTTCTGTAACACATTGCATGAAAAACCCTATGTGATATTGTATTACTGTTATGGATCACCATAAGAAAATTTTCTGCATGTCAAAATATAATTTTAAGGTTTACTTTTCTGTCTCCTGAAAATCAGAACGCAACTTTTTGTTAGGTCTTTAGAAGTATTTAAAACAATTTGTTAGGATTATCCTCTGGGGTCAAACTGCAGATTTTCCCATGCACAGGAGAATGTTTGTCACAAAAAAAAAATTATAAGCAAGAGTTTCTAAACAAAATTAAGAAATTATCGTTCACACAAATGGGCAATGTCTACTCATGCTAAAACAGCTACTGTGCACCATTTTCACGTCATGGACAATTATATATTAGAAGTTATCTTACAGAAACTGCAGAGATACTTAAATACAGTAGAAATATGTCTACAACATTTGTACAAATGTGAAATTCCTTAAAGTACTCATGCTCCATTTTAATTTTCAGTTTCCTGAGTTGCCACAACTAATTTTTTCTAAATAACTGTCCTAGATTCAGGAAATACATTGTTCTCTGTAGTTGTTTCTTGACTTAGATTTGTTTCATTTTCAATATTTGATTGAATTTAAAATAGCTGAGTTTTAGGAAGTCAGAATTTTATTTCACACTCACACTGTTTGTTTACTGAAATATTTTCTCAAAAGACACAATTCTAAATTTGTCCATTTGTCCAATTTCATTGGTAGAAGTACACAACTCACAAAGCTTCTTTCTGTAATTATTGAATGCTGTATATTGGAGCATCACTGTGACCCTGTATCAGTTAATGTGCTTCACTTGCATGCTGAAATTTCTCCGGCAAGACAAGATGGTAAAAGACTCTGGAGAGTCTAACGTAAGATGGAAAGTAGAGGTAGAGAGATTTAATTTAATTGCCTGCTCCTAAGAGGAAGCAAATAGCCCAAATACTGCTGTCTCTGTATCCTGTTCTTGATCTCAAAACATTGATTCAAATAGGTATTTTGTTCTTTATCTGTGATTTTTATTAATATTATGATATAAACAACATATAATTATTATCCAGATTCTCCGGAACTGTAACAGCAACCTTGCTCACAGAAGGCACTATTCCCTGATATGAGCTTCCATCACCAGTAACACCTGTAGAGCAAAAACTCATCAACTAGATTACTGGATTTACAACTTAGTCCTAATCGTATTAAGAAGCTTTTTTTGCCTAAAAATAACAGATAAGATTCTTTACTGGTGTCAATCAGCATAACTTCATTACCTTGATATGAAGTATCTGGATTTATCAAAACTGACAATATGAGGTCCTGCTCACCCTCATTGGGTATGTACTTTAAGCAGGTCTTAAGGAGGATGGACAGGAAAAGTATTTGACAGTTCCAAACATGGCAGGTGATAATAAGTGCAATATCTGCAGTTGAAAACCTCCTATCTACTCTGTTTGGGGCTCCCCATTCATCCTGGTACCCTGGCTTTTTACTTTTTTCCCTAGTACGTGAAATGTTTTTTTTTTTTTTCAATTACATATCAGATATGTAGATACATGTACATTTCTTATGCTGCTTTATATTATTTCACGTCATTCTAGAGATTTAGAAAATGGAGCAACACCTTCAGAGAAATGCTCGTTATATTAGATTCAGTTTAGAGGATAGACTTATACAAATATATATATATGTATATATAGAAAACACTGGGTAAAATATTTCTGTGCTATATTCAATTAAAGAAGAATGCTGCAAAGAATTCAGGATGAAAACTTCTATGCTGCTCTTAATTGCTGTTTCATTTTGTCATTAGATTTAGAAACAGGGTATTTTTATATAACATGTGGAGTGGTGTTCAAGAATAATTAGGCCAGGAATAATAATTTAGTTTGAAGAGAAGTAGTTAAAAAAAGTGAATGATTTGATCTTAAATAAGCAGCCTTATTCTTCACGAACTTTAAAAACTAATCTAACTCCTCATAAATGTTAGTAGATCAGGGAATCAGTTGTTTTGGTTTTTTTTTTAAATTTATATTTAAAAACTGCAGTAATAGATTAATTCAAGGTCAGCCAAACTAAGGAATATGACTTTGCTTTTTGTAATTGAAAGTTTATTTCTTAATGATTGGTTTACAAGTAGATTTGAATAAGTTTCAATTGATCTTCATGCCATTATTTAGAACTTGAACTTAGAGTAATCACTGACCTTTTGTACAAAACTGTAAATCAAGGTAGGCCTCTTATCTGTGTTGTCCTACTCTGAATTTTTATATGAAATGGAGAAATTGAAAATAATTTTAGAGAATTTTATTTGCTTTGGAAAGGACAGACTGAGGCTACTGAGGTCCAGTTTTTAAAATTGTTCCAGGTCCCCAGAAGGCAAGAAATTTCACAACATAGAACCCCAAGGGAGGAAGAAACCTCTGACACTGCTATTGATCTGTTTTCTTGCACTTTGTTTATTAAGGTTATTGATGAATGAGCAAGTAAGTTGAGTCTTAAGTTGGTAGGTTTTGTTCTTTTCTCATAAGGAAAATTAAACCTGAAGGTACAAAACAAAGACTGGTGCATTTTTTAGAAAATTTAAATGAAAATGGTAAGTAGGAAGAAGAAAAGGAAAGAAGATTTTTTTTCCCTTCCCTTTTTTTTACAGAACCCAGCCTGGAAGTTTGCAATATATGATACTTGAAATTATGGTACTTGTGACTGAATTCATGAAGTTGTATAACATCTCTCAGTCTGGGTGATAGTCATGACTTTTCCAGGACAAATAACAAAATGTATGCAGTTATTCCTAAGTAAGTCTTGCTCCAGTAAGAGTTTCTCAGTCAGAGCTAGTATTTACAATTTTTGATTTTTCTAAATTCAGAATAATTTCAAATGTAGACAATGCTTGTTTCAAGAAGTGTTCAATGCTAATATGTACAGCAGAAGTCAAGCACTTTGTTGAATAATGAATTGACTCAAATTAGAAAGAGAAACAACTGTATAAAATTGATTTGTGTCATATTTTACATTCTGTGTGACCTTAATGTGAATTTTTTTAATTTATTGGGAGAGTAGTGCGACAGTACCTCTTTTTGAAGAGTTACACCAGTAATTCAGTAATCCAGTAATCATTTTCTTGATAGCAGTGTGCTGTAACAAATGAACAACAAAGACTGCTGTTTTCAGCCAATTTTAAGATTTATTGTACTTCCAGCTAGAGATTTATCTTTTCTCTGACTAGATCGATCTGACTTCAGGTCAATAATTCCTGATTGAATCTCTACAGAAGTCAATAGCTACCTATTATGTCACCTAATACACAAAGATTTTGTGGATGTCAGGTCTGTGGAAGAAAATAACATTTGTGAACATATTTCACATCCTTTATGATAAGATTCCTTTAAATAGTATTTATACATCACAATTATTTTTGTGTCCATAAGAAAATTCTGAAAATTGTGGTTCACCTAAGGCTACCACAGACACATTTTCAGCATTCAAAAATATCTATGTGTTATCTGCCATGGTTCCTTGGTCAGCCTTCTGTTTATCCAGAGTACAGTTCTTAGAGTTTTTTCTCTTATGTGGAGTTTAAACTAATATTTTTTATTGCATTAATAGATAAGAATTTTTATACAAGTATGGATGCTTCAAAGAGTCTATAAATTTTTTGGTCATTAATGTTGCTTTTCAAGAGAACATTATGATAATATTTTTTCTAGATTTTTTTCTTTCAAGTACCTCTAAGGAAACCACTTACTCATATTTTAAGGTAACTATTGTATCATACATACATTTTTACACTCTGATGCTCTAAATCTAGCACTAAAGCACTTCCTACAATTAAGAACTGTTTATTTATTAATGGAATTCTGCTGGTTATTGAATTTATTAGTTTTTTTTTTTTTTTTAAAGGTATTAGCTTGCATGGCCACTGTCATAGGACATTAGCTGCACGGTTTTCTTTGTAATCCAGGTACATGGGATAGATGGAAAAATTATTCACATTCGTGTATTGACACCTGTCTTGATGTATTTCATTCAGACTTTGCAGATAAGCATGCTGAAGTGCTCAGTAAGGTTGCACCCTAAATGACTTATAAAAATTATATGTTATGCCATACTGCTGTACTGCTGTCCTTAACATATTATGCAAAGGTCAGTGAAGCACTGCAGCTCAGTAGAATGCTCCGTGGGTGTGTGAGGAGTGAGCAGCACAGGGAGAAAAGAACATAACCTATGTGTAAATGCTTGGTGTGTTGGCTAAGCAGGTTTTCTTGCTAACAGATAATCTGAATTATATGTCTTGACCTCGTCAGTCAGTTGTAATTAAATTATTCAACAGATGAAATTTTGTTCAGATGTGGAATCTTTTCAAGACTGTATGTTGAATTCAGTTTTTTTTTTTTTTTAATTAGCTGGACCTATTGGACCTATTATACTATTTTGAACCTATTAGGAAGGGGGGATTTATGCTTATAGTCATTGTCTCTCTTCTTGACCTCTTATCAAGGTGATCTACTTTGAAAAAATGCCAAAATATAATTTGAAATTATGGGCAATTATGTTAATTATCTCCAATTATTTAGATGTATTATTATGTACTTATTAAAGACAAAAATTTTAATTTTCATTAAAGCAAATTAATTTATTAATAGTAGATGGGAAATATGAAGTAAAATCTGTGGCTTCATCTTAATTTTGTTTCATTATGAAGGAAGTAATACGGAGCTTTGGATTGTTACTGGAATATTAGAAGCTTTAATCTTCATCTGCATATTCCTTTGTAATTTTCATTCAAGCTGTAGATTAAATATATGTTTGTGTAAGCCAGAAGATATGCGACATTATGAGAAGAAATGCTCAATATTGGCAGTCTAGCAGTCTATTCTATTTTTAGAGAGCAGGATTACCATGTTTGTGAATATAAGTAGTTAGTTTTCAGGTTGTTTTAAGCTCTTTCTTGTCAAATGTGATTTCCTTTGAGAAGACTCATGTACTTAATTCCTATCTGCTATTTCAGAGGTTACTGAATGCATCCCCTTTTTACTTAATTGCTTTGTTCATCACATGTCATTAGGTTGTTCCTTCTCACATGGGATTAAATACACCTATAAGAACTTTATAGCTGAAGAAATTGCACTTAATGAGTAATTTAATCTCTTCCAGCATTCTTTGCCCTTGCCTCCACAGTGACATCATTTTCTTGGTTCCTCTGCTTGCGTATCTGAGAAGTAAACTGTTGTGGAGAAGGCCTCAATATCTAAATGGCATTAAGATAAATATTAGTCACATATATCTATATCTAGGTAGGTTCCACAGCGATCTTGGCCTAACATTTCATTTTGTTATACAATCAGCCATCACTCCTTACTGTCTTTGAGCAAACAATTATTCAGTTCCCTGGCGCTTGAGGTTCAGTTTCTTCTTTGCTTTTTAAAGTACGTTTTTAATTTAATTCTCAAAAAAACCCATTTTCAATGGAGAAGTAGCATCATACTTCTGCAGGCTTTATTTCAGACTCATGCATACCACATTAGCAGGAACACATCAGAGTTTGAGCATCGTATTGGTTAAGGTGGAGGATCTGACCATTTATTCCTTTTGGCTCCCAGCCTCATGTTTCTTCAGAACTATAGAAATGCCAGTAATTTATTTTCCAATTCCATAAAACTCATGAGTCTGTGCAAAATCACCAAGATGTCTTGTATGAAAATTGAATTATTTAATCATGCACAGTTATGCATACATAGTATCAGGTTACCAAGAAACATGAATGTTTTAATTCTAAGTCTGTCTTCAGGCTTTCTTCTGCTTCTCCATACCACATCGTCAGCAATTTTGTTGGAAAAAATGTTTGTTCAAAAATGGGAAAACAATTTTAAAAGAGGTCTCCCACTCAGGTAGGAGATTTGCTTGAAAGAATGCTTAACTGTATTTTTATGTCTGAAAAATCATAGGAAGTTATGTGCAATTTGTACTCCAAAAGAAACTACTTGCACATTTTCAGGACTTAGCATATTGATAAATAGTTTCTGAGAAGTTAAACATTTTCTGAAGTCTTTTCAGAATCTGCACATAAAAAAAACATGGCAGAATTTCCACTTTTCTTCACCCTGGATTGTTGACTTTTTTTAGCAACAGAATTAGGTTAATGGGGGAACTGTAATTGTTTTCCAGTTCCAAATCTAGGAAGGGTAGTAGATTCTCCCAGAGTAAAGTAGATAAACACGTTTGCAGAATTTAAATATGTGTCAGTTTTCTGAAAGGCCAAGCAAAACCAATTTGCAATATGAGGCTGGCAAATTTAGGCAAAGAGAAAAAAAAGAAAAACAGAGAAGTTAGAAAGAATTTAGCCAATTAAAAAGATTGGAATAGCAATAATGTCTTTCCATGTGTTTTTCTGGAAAATAGGCCATGCTAACAAACATGATTTCTTTGTTTTGTGAAATGCCAGGTTATATTGAAAAGATAATTGTCATGCCGCATGCAATTCTAGTTAAATAGATAGCAGTTAGTAGTAGCAACAAGGCACATATTAAATGGCTATGAACTGGCTACCTGGGAGGTAGGAAAAAAGTTATCACCCTGACAGAATTTTCATGTATGGAAGAGATTCCTCCATGGCTCTACAGGGATCAGTGTCAGAACAATTCTTTTCAACTTCTTTCTGTGTGGATTAAAAGTAAACAAAAGACAACCATTGGCAAAATTTTTGGATGACTATTTCTGTAATAGTCATCCAAATAATCCCTTTGATTACTCACTTGCATATTGCATATTGGAGTTTATTGTCTTCTTTCTGGAGGTGTTGTGGTAGCAAAATTTTAATTAATGTGATGGTTCCATTATGAAAACTGAGGTGCTGTGATTACATTTGATATCCATGCAATTGCCACATAAATTGGTGTATTTTTCACTCAGTTAGAGAAAATTTCTTCAGATTCCTTAATTTAGGAGACACCAGCAAAATAATTTTTTCATTTTTTAATTTCTGTCTGTTACTCATAAAGATGTTAGAGAAGGTTATTTTTACTAACAGTTATTTTAAAAGATTTTTTTTCTTCTGGAGGTATTCATTGTAGTACAATCAGTCTGGTCAACCCATCCCTTCTTTTAATACCAAATCAATGCTGTTCTAGCCTATTTCTTTAAAATGTTTATTATTTTCATTTTAAATTGTTCTTATTTTCAGTACTTTTTTTTTTAGCAGTTGTCCTTAGATGTTGGATTCATGTATTTCATTTCAATGTTAATTTTCTTTTAGGAAGGATATACTGTCTTTCAGTACTATAGTCATGACCAGAGAAGAAAATTGACCACTAATTGTCATTTCTATAGCACTGTGTTTCATCTATGAAGTGTGTAGGTACATCTCTGTAAAGGAACAAAGTGTTAGTTATATAAAGCAGTTCTGAGTCAAAGGGCTAGATTAAAAAACATCTTTGTTATAGAAGAATTCAGAATGTGGAATAAGACCATAAGCTTTATATTGCAGGTTTCTGTTTGCAGTTATATTTGGAAATAAATCACAAATTCAAGTCAATGTCTATTGAGAGTTCTAAATTTTAATTTTATTTTGAAATTTTAAGAAAAAAAAGGTATTTTCTGACTTTTTCAGTATCTGTCTTAAAACGGAAAAATTTGGTTTCTCTTTCAAGGTAGAATAATATTAGAATTTGAAATGTGTTTTAATGCATACAAGATGTTCAGAATATTGTTACAATAAAATAGGCTAAATTCATACCCTAGAAAAAGCAGTGATAAAAATAGTGCTTTTATTCCAAAAGAAAGAATAATGTTAATAAAATTACCATCTGCAATACTTCAAATCCCTCAGTAAATTGTAAACTCCCACATTTAGTTAGCTATTAAATAGATATTTAGAATTGCATTTGAATCATAATTGTCTATGATCATGGCAAGACAGATATAGAAGAAACTAAAAAAAGGGGAATCAAACGTGACTTACTGGCCCTTCATCAAATATCTAGTGACCATGCTCATGTTTCAATAACAGAATGAAAATTTTTCAACCAAAAAAATACTTACTTCCCCATGACAAAAGAGTTTGCCGTTCAAGTGGAGTGGTGTGACTGTTTTCTTTTTGTTTTCCCCACTAGATAGAAAACCTCTGAGCTCAAAATATTAAAATAGACCATGTTTTATCTGGGGCAATTCAGCCATCATGCAGAAGTAGGCTGTAAAATAAAGACTAAAATTCTGAGGTGGTTACTGAATGTAAATGAGTTCGCATTTTGTGTAAGTAATAAGATAAATTCTTTAAAGCGTACCAGACTAATGGGTAAGTACATAGTAAAATACTTCAGTAAATGCATAGCTATGCACCTGGCTGTGGCAGATATTTTCTTAGTATTTGTCTGCACTTGAATTAAAAAAGTCTTGATTTTTGCTGTTAGAGTGGATCCTTCTGTTGTAGCTTTTATTTTATGTAAGTTAAATAGTTCTTCACAGAATGCTAAAAAAGACAACATAACAGATTGTCAGATGCTGCAGAGCATATAAGTATCTTCAAGAAAATTTTGTATAAAAGGTATTGACTGCAATTCAGTAATAAGAATAAATTCAGAGAGCCTGAGAAGGAAGTAAAACTTGCCAAAAATGAAGTAATTTTCAGGACTTTCTGAAATCCAGAGGTGTTGGGGAAAAGGAAAGAAAAGGAGCTATCCACAATAGTAGATATATCAATATTTCATCTCAGAGTTCTTTTTCCTCAGTTTTATCTGATACTTTGAGGATAAATACAGGGCTGTCATGAAAAAATTTCTTAACTGCAAAAGGTTATGAAGAACTGTCAGTACTGAGAAGGAGGCTTATGTGGTTATGGGCAAGAGCAAGAAAAGTATAATCAAGTTTAATAGCATTAGTTAGTAAAAGTACTTATAAAACATATTGTTTCATTTTACTTATTCCTGTGAGTAACAAGGGGTAGGACATGATCCTTATTGGTCCTATTCACATTAAGAGCTTCTACGGTTCTACAGTAATTCTGGTCTCATTCATTTGGAAATGTCACTGGGGAAAAAATGCCACTGTTTTATTAGTCAATTAAAGATCAATCATCAATGTAATGTATTCCATAGAAAAAAATAAAAATGTTGCAATTAAAAAAGACATATTAAAATCTTAATTGGAAAGTAAGCAGGTTTCTCATCATACATGGTCAAGAAAGATATATTCAAATTGGAAAAAGTGCTTTCCAAAACTATTGAAATTGTCACACACAAACAAAAAAAAGAATTAAAATTTGAAAACCCTAGCAAAACTGGTGTGCTTTAGAGAGGAATAAACTTATAAAAGAAGTTAGAAGAAAATTAGTTAGTGTTTTTTTTGGGAGAGCCTTCTATGTGGGAAAAAAACCTTCTCTCATAATTTTAAGATGGAAATAGGTATGAGTATTTGTGAGAGCAGAAGTCCAAACCTGTGTGTTCTTCCCAGCTCATTCCAATAGATTGACCCTTCCATATGTTGTATTTGATTTTTGACATAGCAGTCAAACTTCTGTAGAAATTCTTTACTTAATACCAGAAATAGTATGGGGTGTACCTGTAATGACATCTACATCTTGGGTTTTTTTAAATTTTTTTTCTCCTTTCCTACCAAAGATGGATAAATACTGAAGGCATAGCTGAGAAGTACTTGGTTAACAGGGTCACAGTGCTGCCTAAAAATATGAGGCAAAATTACAGTTGTGTTTAAATTTAAAGAACTTGTGACAGCTTTCCTTTTCAGTTTTTTTTTTTTTTTTTGGTAAATGTTTTAGTCAGGAAAATATCTTAAGATTAACTTCCTGTCTTCTTGTGGGATGTACACCAACCCTTGCCAAGCATACAGAAGATACTTAGGATCAATTCCTGCTTTAAAAGGAACTGCTGGATCATTTAATTTCATCTTAGTGGAAAATGCAACTAAGTTCCCCTTACAAATTTTGGGATCAATAGTGAAACTTGAGATTATGCATAATTTTAGTGCTGCACTGCCAGAAGCTGGTGGAACTGGTAGTGACAAGGAGAGAGCATTAGAGTCCTCACATTAGTTACATATCTCATGCTGATGAAATTATTTCAGGATGTATAAATGGATCTGAAATCCAGGAAAAAGAGGAAACTAAATCTTCTCACACCCCCTGCCTTCAGCCCATCAAAACTTTAAAACTAGTTTTCTTACTCTAAACTTTGCATACAAGGTTTTGAAAATAAAAGCCTGCCCAATTTAATTTTCTCAGTTTTCAGAGAAGAGGAATCTTTTGCAAGTGAGAGAGATGAAATGATTAGTCATGATTAGTCATCCACAAATCCTTATTAACTATCTACAAGCCTAGATTAAGTGTCATACCCCTTGAAGCAAACAAAGAAAAGTAACCATAAATCAGGGTTATTTTGTTTGTTTAAATTACTTTTAAAATGCAAGTGGCTAGTACTAGGGAGGATAGTGTAGAAGGCATGTTCTACTATGTTACATTTGGTCTGTTACAAGTTGAAATGGAAGGTTCTTTTAAAAAATCCTATATTTCTTACATGCATATGCATAAGCATGATAGGTTTGGTTTCAATGTAAAAAAACAAAAATAATTCATTTGAAAAGTCAAACCAGGACATTCTCAGTTCTAGGACATTCCCATATTCCTATTTATCAGTAAAATATATTTTCAGAACAGTAGTACCAGATTTTGTACACCATATTTATTTTTATGAAAATATATATTTAAATTATAGCAGTTCCTTTTATCTAAATGACTCTGTAAATTTCCTTTTCTAAATTTATAATGTGTATAAGTTGTGGTTATTTTCAACATATCATGTTGTGATTTCTGAAAAAAATATCTGTTTCAAACAGTATCATTTTGAGGAAAAAACACTGATTAACTAAACCAGACTTGTATAGTATTTTTAGCCAGTTTGTCCCAATCTACACTTCTGATGGAAAGGAACTTACAGTGCAAAACTGTGTTAAAATAATTCTCAAACTTCATGGATGCTTAAAAAAATATTCTTTGTGCACAAATCTCCTTGTTTTTGTGTGATTTGCTTTCAGAAATAAATGGCAACAATGGTATAAGCTACATGAAATTTTCCATTTTGTATGTAGTAATGTTTAAATGGTTTTATTGAAGAAATGCAAAGAAAGTAATTGTAAAATGCAAAAAAGATAATGCTCTGGAAAATACTTTTTTTACATGATCTGAAACTGTGGGAGTCAAAAAAGCTTTAGAATTGTACTGTACATAAAGTTCTCCTGAAGAGTAAGGCTCTACTTAATATTCTTTGCATTAGTAATTATTATATGATTAAAATTTACCCAGAGGCAATATCTGATGGTGTTATGCTATTTACTTATTGGTAGCAAGAGCTCACTTTCAGAGTTCAATAGAAGTTATGCTGAAATTTTAGCTCTATAAAAATGTAAAGTTAATAAACTGGGCATTTTCCATATTTCTTTATTTATTTCTATGAAACTCACTCCAGTCTATTAATATCTTTTATGTACTGGTGTGCTCAAAACAGCACCCAGCACTCCAGATTTGATGAGCAGAGGGGAAGGGTCCCCTCCTTTGACTGGCTGACAATGCATTTCAAGATGTTGGCCTTGTTTGCTGCAAGTACACGTCACTGGTTTATGTTCGACCTGAGGATAACACCAGATTCTTTTCTGTAACGCTTCTTCCCAGCTGGTCTGTCCACAGAATGTAGTAGTTCCCTACCACTGCGCTTGACATTTCTCTTTACTGAATTCCATGACTTTTCTGTCAGTCTGTGATCAAAGAAATTAGCCGGGTTTAATTTACAGGTATCATCATAGGTGGAAAATATCTCCTAATTGAAGCTGTGCCCATCAAGTTGCCCCTCCCTACTTTTATTTTAATCTTTGCTTCTACATGTATGGGTAACTAAATGTGAAAAACAATTCTGATGATAATGGATAAAAAATAATACAATTTTAGGATCATTTAATTTTGGTTTTCTCTCTCTAACATAGTAATAGCAATAAAAATCTTTTACTTTACAATTATTAATAAAGTCAAATATCAAAAAAAATCTACATGATTGTCATGTACCAAAACCAAAAAATACTTCTCTTTGAGATTTGTCAAACAGGAAAATCTAGCTTTTGGATAGTTTTAAGAGATACATGATATATTAATTAAGAAACTATCTTTTGTTAGAAAACACCTTGTGTCTTATTCCTTGGAGTAAGAATTCCAATCAATTTGTTTTTATATTAAGTAGCTATTTGAAGAGTTATATGAGAAAACACTAGTTTTTTGGCAATGTAACTTTGGATCAGGAAAGTTATATGTTATATTAATTATTTAATAATATAATAATTGATTTAGTAAATACTGTTTCAATTTTATCATATTATACAGCAAGTTTATTGTCTAGAGGCATCTGGAGTTGTATTTTATATATGTTTATATATGACACAAAGGACACTTAGCTCCACCTTTCCTTTAAAGAAAGGTATGCCCAGCCTTTGCTCTTGCTTGAACAAGCTAATTCTGATCTTTTGTTTGTTTGTTTGTTTTCTTTCTCTCACAGGAGTCATCAGGACTGCCTTGCACAATATGGACAGGGAAGCCAGAGAGCATTATTCCGTTGTCATTCAAGCCAAAGATATGGCTGGGCAGGTCGGAGGGCTGTCAGGGTCAACAACTGTAAATATCACACTCACAGATGTCAACGACAATCCACCCAGGTTTCCTCAGAGTATGTACAATTTCAACATATAACTGATTTGAAAATCATGTTGATTTTCAGTGAAATAAGAAGCTATTAGTGAAATCCAGTTAGTAGTCAAATTCATGGCAAAAAGGCAGGTTGGAAAGCATTTGGATTCACCAATATTTTTTAATTTTCCAGCATTTCCAGATAAAACACAGAGCTGGCATAACTAAAGTACTGAAAATAGTAAAGATTTCTTTCAGTCTAACCATTGAATGATATTGAGATGGGTTACAAAGATATACTGTTCTCATATGTGGGTTATTCTCCAGCCCCTGTTAAATGCATATTTCAATAATTGTGTGATTTTGATCCCATGAGGTAATTATGATGTTCCTATGGTAGAAAACAGCAAAAGGCAATTCATTAAAATAATTAACCCAACATGCCTTTGGCTGCTTCCATGTGTATCTATCAAAATTTTTTCTTCTGCTTTCTCTATACCAAACTAAACTTTTAAGGTCAATTATTCCATTTCAGATGGTCAAAATCTAAGATGTTTCTCACTATAGTTGAGCAATGGTGGAGCCTGACTTTATCATAGTTAAATGAATTGCTGATACTGATTTCAAACAATATTATCACATGAATATATAAGAGTAAATACCAGAATAGAATATCTTAATATGACCACTAATAGGAAGTTAATTTCTATCCAGCTCATTGGATACACATTGATCTGACACAGTAGCTGGGATCTTGTAGGAATTCCGAATTCAGTCAACAATTTACATAAAAATCTTCTGGAACATAAATGCATTTTCTCTGCATATTGGCTCAAGGCCAACAAGAATGTTGTAATCTGGTCTCAGACGTCGCATGAGCTGTTGTAGAACATAATGGGCTGGTAGGTCAAGGTACATCCACAAGGAAGTGCTTTAAGCTGTTTGAATTAAAAGATTTATAAACAACAGTAGAGATCACAAGGCTCCAAGGAAAAACAAAGCTCCCTGGCAATACACGTTGTACAAAATCTGGCCAAACAGCAAGTAGGCTTATTAGGAGTGTTGCAGAAATTAGTATCTTCTCTGTGCCTCACAAAGACTTGAAAACATAAAGATTTTGAAATATACCCTTAAGTACAATATTTTTGATTTTATGTTCCACAAATTCTTAATTGCATTCATCATTATATTTAATACTTCCTAACTATTGGAAAGGCAAAAGGAAAGGCTTATCTTTGAACAAGAACTAAATTAAAAAGAAAGAATGTCCTAAGTTTTCTGCAAACTCAATGGATGCAGGAATGGATCCCTGATGCCCAAGGTTTCAAGAACTGGTCTATTTTATTTTGAATGGAAGGGCTTAGATGGCAAATTGATTGTCAGGCAGAAATGTACGTTGCCATATCTATTTATCTGTATTATTATTTTTTCAGAAATCAAAGAAATACAAAATGTTCATGGTATAATTTATACATTTTAAAGGATTCTAATATCATTGAAAATGACAAAATATTTCAGATTTAAAGAAAATGTATGAAGAAGAATAAAATTTTATTTTAATATTTATTCTTTTCAACATAAAATATTATTTCTAAAACAAGCCTTGTAGAATACAAACATTGCTTTCTTTCCTTACAGAAGATTCTGATACACAGTTATGAGTGACATTATTTCTTTACTTCTTTTCAAGAGCACCCTTTGCAATGAGCAGTAGCTACATGTTAATAATGAAGAATGAAAATGCAGTTTATCTGAAAAAGGCCGTTTTACCATCATGAACTATATACATGAGTCTTACCCTAAAAGAAATAACTTCTTTGTTTATTTTTCCTCTGTTTCCTTTGTGTGCCATGATTTTCAGTTAAATTTCTCTTCAATTTCCTTATTAGACGGAATGCTAAATGAGACTTACTGAGGCTTGTCACATTCAGAATTGAATTCAAGGGAAGTGCTAACCAAAACTGCCTATATCGAGTGTATAACCCTTGGGACAGGCTGAGCCTCAGCTAAACCACAGACTTACTTTTGGTTAGTTTCCTTTTCTCCGTTACCATACTTGTGAGTTTTGAATCTGATTCTAAGTGTATGAGTACCTTACTTGAGAACGTGCTGGGAAGTAAATCTGATTGATGCTGTCATTATTTGTTTTATTTATAAATATACTTTGTTGTATATATTTAAAAGATAGACCTTTCTGGCTTTAGTAGATCAGTGTTCATTAGACATGTAAATTGCAGTAAGATATGCAGGAATTCTTCCCTTAAAGAAACACTTTAAAACCCTACTTAAAACTTAGAAACAAAGATTATAAATCTTTCTGCTTGAAAGGGTTTATTGTGTTTTTCTCTGCATTCATTCTAAAAGACCTGACTTTCTTTCAAAGAAAGTCCTAGCAGAAGAGCAACAGTTTTCCAATTTATAAAAAAAATCTTGTAGGAATAATATGAAACAGGACTGGATAATTTTATCAGTCTGATTTCTGGTATAGGAAACACAGCTGAAAAATTCTGATTGCAAAACAGTAGTATGTCCCAAAAGTAAGACGGCGTTGTGAATTCAGCAGAAGAATAGTCTGAAACCTCATATATTTTTTGCTTATCAATTACTTCCTGTGCCTCTTGTATAATACTGATTTGTTTTTCCTACATCATTATAAATTTCCTTTCTTTTGAGAGACAAGTAACAAATGAACTATCTATTCAATGTAAGCTGACAGACAGTGCTCTGCATAGGATGATTCTTGCATCTCTCAGTTCTTGTTAATTTCATCACTGATGGATCTGTGTGGTTGATGACTGAAGGCCCTAATTTCATAGTCATAAATTTATTTCCTAATTTGGTAGAAAATATTCCATCTTGTAATGGCACTGTTATCAGCCTTGAGCTACATCAGAATATTCTGTATGTTTTCTTTCATTAATTCTCTCTGGTGTTGCTTAAGATGAATAAATTGTCTGTGTTTTGTTTAATATGAAGAGATTCTGTAGCATCAAGACCATCACAAAGGCTTCTATTGACATGCTTTGTACATCAAGTGCTAATGATTACATTCTGGCCAATGTGTAGAGGATCTAGAGTTGCTGTGTCTACACTCTAATTTGTAGGTTTTGGTTTTTGATACAAATAGCTCAGTTCCTTAGGATAAAGCAGAATTTAAATGCAACTTATGACTTAAAACAATTTTTATAAAGCTTGATTTTTGAGGCTTGATAGTTTTACGGCAATAGGAAACATAATGTGAAATTATGTATATACATAATTAGTTTGGCCTCTCTTTTTACAATATCATTGTATGAAGAGTGCATACCCACGTTTAAATAGGAATGTGATATGAAGATGCTCCTGTTAGTTCTGAAAAAGTAAACTCACGTCCTAGAATGAGATAATAACTCTGTTCATTGTTGTTAAGGTATCCACTATCTGGCCTTGTTAATATAACTCATTAGTTAACTTAGAGTAAAAGTATCTGCTACTCATTTTCTTTTGAAAGTCATACTCCGGTGTGGTCCTTTCTGTGTCTCCAGTTCCATGTGGTACATCTAGTTCTCATTATTTCCTGTCATGAGAACTGTCATGATTTCCTGTCATGAAAAGTCAGCATCCTCTCACTCCCCACTGCCATATGCTGCAGCCTGTCCTGTCCTGTCCTACCTGGTGACTAGTCCAAGGCTATCTCCCTTCTCTTTCACCACTTGGCTCCTGCCAAATGTGTTGAGGAAAGCAAAATTTTCTCTGATTGTTTTTAGCAGGTCTTTCTCCTTTTTTCACCCAGTAGCCGCTAAGAGGCTTATAGAATCATGAGTTTTAGGTCTCTGTCCTTCTGCTAGTTTTGCCTGATATTGGACAAGAGTTAAAAATTACTGAAAAGTATTGAGTTAAAAGGATTGCAAAAGTTTTGTGTCCTCAGGAACTCAGATATTAAGTAAAATTAGGACACAATAACTGGTTTCTCATAAGATGGATGACATCTGATCAACTGTACTTTTTTAATTAGATTTTTTGCATATCTAATATAATCCAGATCCTGTTCATTGTTCCATTTATGGGCTTGAGAAGTGGGGCCATATGAACCTAATGCAGCTTAAGAAGTCCAAGTGCAAGGTCTGCACCTGGATCAGGGCAATCCCAGGCATGAAAACAGAGTAGAAGAACTCAGTGAGAGCACCCTGGAGGGGCAGAACTTGGAGGTTCTGGTGGGTGAAAAGTTGGACATGAACAGTCAATGTGCACTTGCAGCCCAGAAAGCCAGCTGCATCCTGGTTACATCAAAAGACTTGCACCCAGCAGATCAAAGGAGGTGATTGTCCCCCTCTATTCTGCCCTTCTGAAGCCCCACTTGGAGTGCTGTGTCCAGGTCTAGAGTCCTCAGTACAAGAAGGATGTGGACCTGCTAGAGTGGGTCCAGAGGAGGGCCATGAAGATGAAGAGACGTCTGGAACACCTCACTGATGAAGACAACCTGAAAGAGTTCAGGTTGTCAACCTGGAAAAGAGAAGGGTCCAGAGAGATCTCATTGCAGCCTTTCAGTACATAGAAAGGACTTAGAAAAAAGATGGAGAGTAACTTTTTACT
>NW_005054340.1:4010412-4084908 GCF_000277835.1 Geospiza fortis | reverse complement strand
GAAAGAGAGTAAGTTTAGACTAGATATCAGAAGGTACTGGACCAGGTTGCCCAGAAAAGCTTTGGATGTCCCATACCTGGAAGCATTCAAGCCCAGGTTGGATGGGGCTCTGAGCACCCAGGTGTCCCTGTCCATTGTGGAGGAGTTAAAAAAAGATTGTCTTTAAGCTGCCTTCCAACCAAAGCCATTCTATGAGTCTATGATTCTACACGTGGATGAGTCCAGCAATGATCCAGTATCCAGTGAATATTAGGAAGAATTTCAGTCCAGAAATTATTCTACTTTTAAATGTTGCTTATTTATTAAGATTTTTCATTATAATTAGAGTAATAGCTTTTCCTTATTTCATGCTCATCACTCCCTGTTTGTGGATGCTGAAAATTGTGATGCTGAAAAGTATTTTTCTTCTCACATTTTTTTAAAAGTAGATATATGTTGAATTGATTGCGTTTTCAAAGTCAGTGCTCAGGTTTCAAAGTGGACGCCTGGTGAGTGACACTTCCTTTGTGAGTACAGTTGGTGCTGTACTGATTTTCTGACTTTACAGAGAATTATCACAAGGCCCCTGACTTTTTTTTTTTTTTTAATGGCTAAAGTGTTACATCAGAAACAGAATGAGGGGGAGCTATCAGGTTTCTATTTCTGTCAGTTTTCAGAAACTTCCTCCTGACTGTGACAACCAGGAGCAAATGTAACAGGGGAAAGCTGCCATTATCTGCCTATATTACCTGGTAAAGATGTTAATTATAAACAGAGAAATATGTTTGGGCTTGATTTTCTAGAAGTATTTAAAATCGCCTGCTTAGCAAGGCTGCTGCATAACAACAACAAGCTGTTTTAGGGAGTGGTAAAAGAGACAAGCCTTGCTGAGTGATTTTTTAAAATTTTTCTCTTTGTAAAAGAGATATTGTATCTCTGTAATGTGCTAGAATCGATCATTCATCTACTGGATGCCTTAGAAATATGAGAAACACATTACTTGAGATGTGTTCATTAAGTTCAAAAGGGATGTAAGACATATGAAATGAAAGTATATATACACATATGAGTGCATACCCTTTTTTTGGTGAGAAGAATGGTATGCTCTGATATTTGCACAATATTTGAAGTTAAAGCTACCAAATTATTTCGTAGGTCACTGAAATCTGACATGAGTTATTTAATGGCATTTGATCACATAGGAAATCTCATGATGTCCTCTTTGCTGAGTAGAATAAGTGTGACTTCTGTAATCAGTTTTTACTATAAAATGTAATTAACTAAATATAATACTTTTCAAGAGTATTGAATATCTTATAGTAAAAGTCTCCTTTAATGAAAATTAATGACAATAAAATTTGGCAACAGAATTTTTTATGGAATTTAAATATTACAGGAAGTTTGATGGGGGAAAAATATATTTATGTAAAAGTCAAATTAAATACTTGTAATAAATATGTGGTCTACATGCTGAGTTTTAGCACCACCTAGGTGCATCAACTTTACTCATAACAGTACCATGGAGTGTTGTTTCATTTTATTGAATATTGTCCATAAGGATTTCTGTGTACCAGATCCATTATTAATTACATATATCATACATGTAAAAATAATTTCAAAACACTCTAGACAGAAAAAAATGTGCAGGTTTTGTTGGTTTGTTTGTTTGTTTTTCTATGGGTTTTTGAATAAGACTGTAATAGTTTTGGGAATGAGGGAATGTTGTTTGTTTTTCTCTCAGAGGAGAGAACTGGGAGCAGGAGCACTCCATTTTGAGGAGTGTTCTTTGGAATTTTCATGTCCTTTATGAAGTTAAACCCCATTGTGATCACAATCCTAGCTGTGCTAGTGCCAGGGAAAAGCAAGCATGCAAACAACGAAACAAACACAGTTCAAATGCGGTTTAACCCTTTTACAGGTATTGCTATTGCTCTCTGCTTTATCCAAGCTGCCTGATGCAGCCATGGCTCCCCTTTAAATAGCATAAAATATGCTGAACAGAGCACAGCCTCTAGAGACTGCTACAGATCACACCCAACAATTAAGTTCCTCATTAGTGATTATTATGGAGTGCATATGTTGCTTTTCCCATGTCATTTGCATAGAAAATATGTATTTGGGGATTCAATACCTAAAGGCAAGTAGTAAATCTGAAAATCCAGGAGAAACTCAGTTTTCTCTATGTTTCTGCTTTTAGCTATGAGCAGCATAAACATTACAATTGTTATAAGAAGACAGAATATTTTTGTTCTCCAAGATTGAAAGTTCAGTATTCTGAGGTCAGAATGTTTTCAAGAACTTTCAGTTTTTGTCTTTAAAGGCAAAGTGTCATGGAACATAAACTCATCACTGATTAAAATCTTAATCACAATCATAACTCCTGTTTTACACTGAGATGTAAAAAGCAGAAACATTGAGATGTAAAAGTCTTGTTTCAGCCAAAGAAGTCTCTTGCACTAAAGAAGAACATTTGGGGATTTTCTTAAACTGACACAAGGTTTCTATGTTCTTCAGATTTTCAAGGCACGCAAAAGTTTGAAGGGTTTGAGTTTTGAAGTTTTTTGATTGTCATATTTGCAAATAAGAAGTAACATCACTTATAATTCAAATACATTTAGAAAGTGCAATAGCATTGGGGGTTTTGGCAGGGAAGAAGACTAAGTCAAACATACCTCTTGAAAATTTCTTAGTTTAGTTTCATTAAGGAGAAGTTGTCATCAAAAAGAATATTCAGATCAAAATTAGTAGATATAAAATTGACCGAACTTCTGCAATCATAAAAGTTTCTGTACTTATAATGATGATGGATTAAAATTGGATTTATTACATTAAAAATAAGCATAGTAAAGGAACATGTGACATATGTCCAAGACATACTGTGACAAATAAGCTTCTAAAAAGACTGCAGTTGCTAAAGAGAAATCCAGAATAATCTATTACATGTAATGAAAACAAGCAGCTCTGTGAATGAAGAACAGCTTTCTCAGGGAAAGCCACAAAGGAGGATTCAGCATTGTCTATGTTTGAATCTCTGCTTTAGTTTTATCAAAATGGCAGGCAGTGAAACATGAGACATACCTTTGTAAACGACAGGATCATAGGTTCACGTGAGGCTTGAAAAAGTACCCAAAGCCCAGCTTAAACCAGGTTCAGTTAGATCAAGTCATTTATAATCTTGTCTAGTAAAGTTTTGAAAGGTCCTTTTTAGGTCCCTTTCTGCAAAACTGCTTTACAACTGGCTGGCCTCAGCACGTACTGATGAATGGCATTATTCCTCCCATGGTGCCATTTCTGAATGCCATGTCATTGTTTCAGGACATTTCTCCAGTATGTCCAGGTCCCTCTGAGAAGCAGGCCTGCCCTCCAGTGTGATAAACACTTTTTTCCCAAGTTGGTGTTCCGTATTGTCTTTTCTCCTTCCCATTGTTAAATATGATAATGTCTACTGTTCAAGACATTATAACCTATAAAACATTTCCAGTTTTACTAGCCACAAAAATATCTGTAATATAGTTTAATATCCATGTTGCTAATATAGTTTAACATCCATGTTGCTTAATTTTATCTTCTTGTGTGTTTGGTTTTTTAGATAGTATTTTTTGTATTTATCTATTTGGGTCATGTCTGTATGAGATATTGTCAGCCTGTCTCTACGAAGTAGTGGTTAAATACCTGTTGGGAGACATTTTTGACCTAAGAGTTTTTTATTTTTTCAACAGTTTTCTTTTAATTCTGTCTATATATTTTTAAGAATTCAGTTCTACAAAAACTGACATAATTCATGAGTCATTTCAAATATTTGTTTTGCTTAAAGTTTTAGTATTTCAGGGTCTTTGAAGCAGGTATCAGTAAAACAATTTTCTGAAACAGATGGCTAACACTTGGGGTGTGATTATAAAGCAGAGCATAGTGTCATGTAGATAAATACATTTGAATAAGCTCAACTATTTGAATGTCTCCAATTAGTTCACCCTATCATATGAATTATAGCATGTCCCGTTCCTCATGTGGCTTGATTATATGACATATTCTTAATGGCCTCAACCTTTTCCTTTTTGGAAGAGCAAAAGTGTCAAAAAACATATTTTACATTTATCTTAACACTAAGTAAATTTTGAAATTAATCTCATCCCGTTATTATAATTTTATGTATTAAATAAGGCAACCAGCAATACAAAAGTGTCAGTCAACGTCATCTGTAAGCACAGAATTTTGCAGGGTATTTTTTTTGAAATTTGTGTAGGTGGCTTTTACATGCACATCTAAGAATTGCATCAAAGTAATAACTATGAGTTTTTATTGAATTAAGTAATTGTCCTGTTATGTCAGTGTTGATATTTTTATTTTTTACATGTTAAGTTCTGATTTTTCTCTTGTTCTGCTGGACATTTTTTATTTTCCTTAAGAGTTCCAAATGAATAATAATTAATTATCTTCCTATGAAATCTCCTTTCCTTTAGAATAATAAAGATTAGTGTACTTGTCACACCACTAGCTGTTTACTAGTACTATGGGCTAGTATGAAAAAAAATAATTCAAATCAACAAATAGGTTTAGGAACTGTTGTGCAAGAAATTATATAAATGTATAATTAATCTTCAGTTTTCTAGCAGGTGACGATAAAGGCAGTTATATTTTAGTGATGATATCTATTCTCTTTCCAATTGCAGCTCCTGTAGGTTGATAATTTCTTCAATCCATCCAACCAGTAGTGGGTTTCTGCCACACCTCAGGTTTAATCTCTGAATTCTATTTAAATTTTGCCTTTCTTTTTATACATGCTTAACAAGAGCACCTCTGCAGTCATGCTACCTGGCTTCCACCCAGCAAGCCATAACAATATGTTAACTTTTATATGTCCCCTTTCAAATATGCTGATCCACTGTCCTGCCACTCAGCTTTGCACTATTGCACTGACTGCCACAGAATGCTTTCAAAGAACATAAAAGGAATCTGGTAGAGTTTCAGAAGATCTGTAATGACAGAAGTTGTTTTTCTTTTTTTACTATGTTGGTGGTTGGGCTGTGATGGAAACTCTGCAGACTGTTAGGGAGACATTTGGATTGGGGTTTTTTAGATGGGAAATTAGTATTTTGTTGCTATGTGCACACCTTCTATTGGATGTAAATTAATCTTTTCAGTTCTGGTAGATTTCATCATCCCTGCTGTATTATAAGAGTAGCGTTATTGGAGAAATCTTCTTGAAGCTGTTTTTCTGGCCTAGTTGCAGATGATTGAGGTTTACGTAATGACATTATACCTTTTTGCTACTTTTTTTTCATGTGGCAGCTTCTTGTCCACCAGAAAACTTTGTACCTTTTAGAAAATTTCACAAAAAAGCATAGAGACGGTTAAAAAATTATCTTTCAACAAATATTTCACTAACTAATTATTAACCTAACAGGTTACAAAAACACTGAAAGGAGGCCAGAGTTGTAAACAAAAAGTTTCTGGGCGCAAATTTGTAGTACTTCTTTGTACCCATTGGGTTTATTTTATTTTTATTTCCTGTGGATGTCAGTGGACATTTTTGTGCAAATGGTAAAACATAAAGATTTATTATATTTTTCTTTACTAAAAATCATGTGTTGAAAATTTTGATGCAATGTTGCAAAAACGTTTGGATTTTGGAAAAAGAAATGCAACATATTTTTCAATTCAAAAGTACTCACTTGACCATGCATTCAATTGTAAGTTGGTGAAATAAATATATTTTGGTTATGGAGAATATAAACTTGTAAAACACTATTATGAAATAACTTCTGTATTATGCAATGTACAGCAATAACTGTGAAAACTAAAATCCTACATTAGGTAATTTAGATTTTGAGTGGGGAATGAAGGCATCCCAAGTAAAATAAAATTCAGTTTTGAATTCTTCCAGGGATTTAAATAAATTCATAGGTTTATTTGTCACTTTATGAAATACATAAATACTTTTCCAGAATCAGACATCTATCAAGTAGGTAATGGTTCTCTAATTTAGTTTGACTAGAAAATATCCAAGCTATTATGTTGCTTTTTTTCCCCCCTCAGAACATTATCAACTGTATGTTCCTGAGTCGGCTGAAGTTGGATCAGCAGTTGGCAAAATCAAAGCAAATGATGCAGACACTGGTTCAAATGCAGACATGAAGTACACAATTATAAATGGTGATGGCGCTGGGGTATTCTCCATATCTACTGACAAAGAAACCAGGGAAGGAATTCTCTCTCTGAAGAAGGTAAGCCATAGAAGATGTAAAATTTGGGTGAAAATTCTACTTTTGTCCCCAGCCTGCTTAAATCTTGCCTTAGAAAGTTTATCTGGGGAAATGAATGTGTAATTCAGTTTTCATAGACTGTTATTCTTTGTTTTACTTTCCAGCTGGTACCTAACTGATCCAGTATTGTGCTAAAGACTTAAAATGTTACTTGGCAAGCTATTGCAAGGTCATCATTTATATGTAGTTCCTATATTTGCCCCAGTCGGTTGAGACTTCTTATGTGGGTTTTTTGTTATTGAGTCTTGTAGATATAAATTATATGTAACCATTGACCCTAAAAATTAAACGTGAGTATATATTCAAAATTGCTAATATGAATTCTGGTCTTGATTAATGGTTGGATAAATGAAATCCTGAGAAAATGTGAAAGAAGAGAATAAATGAAAAAAACTATAATAAAGCTTTTTTTTTTTGCTTCCAGATAGATATATATGTATTAAAATATCAAAAAGTTTCCAAGGAAATATTATTTTTATAACTCATAAATATTTAAAAGATCTCTTTCAGTATCTTAAGAAGCTTTAACTCAGTGTCTTTTGTAAAGTTTATGTAATACCCACCTTTTTCAACCACATAAAAGTAAACTGTCTTTTTTATACAACTGAATTTATTTCCTGATGACTTTGCAATAGCTAAAAACATAATCTGATATTTATTCTTTAAAATGAGCATTACATCCTCACCATGGCTAATGTTCATTAACTACAACATTTATTAATATACAAAACATGAAGCAGAAAGGAAGAATTTCCAACAAAATAAAAGACATAGAAAAATCTGTTAAATCACATTTCTTACTGGCTTTGGCAAAGTAGCTTCAAAAGATTTTTCATTAATATTTAGAATATGACAAAAGCATGTGTTGTCTGTTTTTTTACATACACATGACAATAGTTTAGGTCATTTTTACATCAAGACAAGAGGTGGTAAGTTTCGCTAAAGAAATGTTATATTCCAGTTGAGCAGAAATTCAGCACTTAAAAGTTACATAAATTTGTGTATAATACCTCCATTATTTCCTTAGATACCTTATCTCTTTGTACAGTATTAAAAAATTGATCTTGTTTTTTTTTTTACTCGGATCTTATATGCAGTTTAATAAGTATATTATATATTGTGTGCTGTAATTGCTTTTGATTTAGATTGGGTTTCAAGCTAAATTTTTTGAGAGCCCACCCAAAATAAATAATCTAAACTGAGAACAAAAGTGTTTTGGTTTTGTTTTTTTTGGCAGATACCAGTGCCTTCTACAACAGTAAAATAATGATTTATCTTCTAATACTTCTCCTGAAGAAGGAGTAGACACATCAGAAAAGCCAGAAGTAAATATATTATTGTGTCTAATGATCTGAAATCCTCATCAAAATATTAAAGCTTCCCTTATGTAAAATTCTGATGGAAAAATAAATATTTTCAGTGTCTCCATTTGTATGCAAAGGTTAGGAGTGTTAGAATCTTTTTTAGTCTCATTCCGAGCTGACATAAAATATCTAGTGCTATCATAATCTTTCTTATTGACAAACCTGTGGAGCCATTCTTCAGTCTCAAAGATCCTTCCACAAAAGGTTGATTACAAACTGTCATGAAGTATTTCCACTTTACCTCACACATTTCCTTGTTGAGTAAGAAACTGGAGGAAACCCAAACAAAATAGCCCAGTAAAAGCTATTATGCTCTGTATCCTTCAAAAAAAGAATGGCCATCATGCTCTCCCTTTGTCACGATTTTCAGAAAAATGTGTTAGAACTTTCCTGACCTCAAGTCGGCAAGTATGATTAAGGTTTCCCAGAAAAAGTGTCTAACAGCCCATGTCTCATCAATTTTGTATAATGAAACTGGAAATTTTCAAGAAACAGATAGTTATTTCCCATAAAATTCTGTAACTCTTTTTGGGAGTTACAGTTGCCCTAAGATGAGATTCCTTTTGGGAGTCTCATATTGGAAACTCAAGCCACAGTATAGTGCAGAGCAGCATATTCCAGTTAGCCCTGTAACTGGTCAATTGTGCTACATTTGGCATTTTCAGTGTGGCATGAAAATCATAATAGCTAATGAATACATACTGAAGTGATGTTGGTAATTGTAATGAAAGGGTATTATTAATTGGGTAAATAGAAAACATGAACAAAAATTCTCTTTAATTAATCTAAAATATAAATGTTTTGCTTTCTTTCTGGAGAAGACAATCATCTTCAGACAATGATAATTTTAAGTAAATACAGAAAGTATTGCATAATGTTTTGCATATTTAGAGACACAAGAGAAGTCTGTCTCTCACCTTATATCTACAGCTAATGATTGAGATGGTATAGGAAGAAAAAAAGCAAATGGAAGCAAAAAACTACTCTGACTATATTCAAAATGTCAGCTTTTTCTGATTATCTGCATAGATTTTTCCCTTAAAAAAGGTGTTACTGTCTAATCAAAGAACTAGGTAAAAGAAAGTGTTTGTGCTACTACAAGATTTTGTGTTATTCCTTACGTGTTTTCTGAGAGAAATGAATCTTCCTGTACAAGTTAAGTCATTGTCAATATAAACTGAGTTTTCCAAAAAGACATCAAAGATAAAAGTTGCAATCCTATTTTAAACCTGTTTATTCTTAGAATATGCATGCTGCAGAGAAATGAAAATCACTAGTCAATACTTGGCTGCTCGTAACAACAACAACAAAAAATTAATGGATATCTGAGTTAGAATTTATTAAATGTATATTTCTTTATGAATAGACTTGAGTAACATACTTAGCTGTTTTTTCTTGCGTAGTAATAGATATACCAGGCTATGGCAATTTCGATGCCTTTAGAACTTTTTATTTTTACATTCAGGAAAGAGAAACAGAGAATATGAGGGTCACAAAACACTTTTACTGTTAGAGTTCAGAGAATGAATTAATTGTCCTTAAGTACACACAGGAGAAATCAAACAAATATATAAAGTGTATATAAATCCTGACCAATTTTTCTTTTGCACCATCAGTCAAATTTATTGCAGATTTCATCTACAAAATGCACACTGACAGTGAAAAGCCATATATATTTAGTTCCTTGTATGTCTTGCCTAACGTATTACTTTGCCACTCCTTGGGATGACCGGAAATACCATTTTAAGCTTGGATGAATTGTTTTTGTTAGAGAGACTGTCATGTCCACACAGAATGATACTGGTATCAGTGGAATTCTGCCATGCCATAAAGGAAATAAAAATTCTCATTCTAAAAATAAATATGCGCATATGCAACTCCTTTAATAATATGTGTTTTGAAATTGTTGGAAATAGACAGTCTACATCTGCTCTCTTACACTGAGTGAGTGTTTTCCTGTAAGAAGTTGCTTGTATTCGGTTGAGGATAAAAGAGATGCCCAAAAGAATTTTAATGTCCCTGTTGCTGTCTATGACACTTTTATATTTAAGATGTGAAGCTATTTTAATTCAGCATTCGTCAGTCTCTACCTTTTTCAGGACTTAGGATTTACTGATTAAAACCAAAAGGTGACAAAATTCAGACACTACATTATCAGGAAAGTAGAATCTGAGGCTCATTCTAAACCATGGGCTATTTCCAAAACTACTCTTTTTCAATATTCTGTTGCAGAGAAAAATTGAAACCATCCTGCTTCATTTATATCCTTCTATATACAAGCTATGACAGTGGCTGCCAGAATATCAGAGAATATCATCCCTTTCCAGTGACATGAAGAAATGTTTAAGTTAAACAGAAAAGATGTTGTTAAATTGCTAGCAGGCTAAACTGGGGAACAGAAAGTCTCTGAGAATTTTTTTTTTCTTCCAACAGCCACTCAACTATGAAAAAAAGAAATCATATACACTTAATATAGAAGGAGCAAATACTCACCTGGATTTTCGCTTTTCACACTTGGGACCGTTCAAAGATGTAACGATGTTGAAGGTCATCGTTGGTGATGTGGATGAACCCCCGCTCTTCACCATGCCTTCCTATGTCATGGAAGTTTACGAAAATGCAAAGATTGGGACTCCTGTTGGCACAGTAACAGCACATGATCCTGATGCTGCAAACAGTTTAGTGAGGTATAGTAAATCCAAATTATAGGGATTAATTATTCAATCGTGACATTGAATTTCACAAGCTTAATGGTTAATGAGATCTGGAATGTAGGAAGATGGTTTATTTTAGTACATAAAGGGAACATAGGTCAGAACAGTGTCATGATTAGGCTGTATAGATTAAATTTAGTAACATAACCTTCATCCTTTATTTGGTTGGCACTATAATTCCCATCATTGGTCTGAGCAAAGGCCTGATTTTCCAGTGGTGTCCTACCATAAATTTTTAAAGTATCATAGCATGGTTTTCCCCCTGCTGTCAAAATTACACTGGCGCTCTGCACACTTGTTTCACTGTAATTGTCTCAGGTGCTTGTGCAAGATAGCAATAGGTTTAGATACATCTTCCTTTTAGAGACAAGTAGGATCATTTTTTCAAATCGTTGGTTGAGGATGAGCCCAATATTTTGTTACATGCTTCAGCTTCAGTAGAGCATCAACAGAATCAAATATGTGCAATAATGAATTTTGCGGAACAATATATGAACTTTATATGTCGAAGGTGGCAGTAGATCTAAAAAGTTTCCAAAAAATATCTGCAAAAACATTTTTGATGCTTTTCCTTTCCATGACATAATAATATAGCCTTTGTAAAAATCATTTTATTATATCCTTGGAAAGAAGTTTTTCTTCAGCTAGTTAGGAAGATTTAATCTTCTGACTGAGTTGAAATCTGCTGGGTATGTGTAATAGTAAGGTGAAACAATCTTTTCAGAGCAATGAAGACATCAGATTTTTATGGTTCTTTTGTGATAATAGTCTAAAATTCGAATTTTTTTGTGTCAGAGAATCAATATATGCAATTTCTTAGTGGCAAGTTATCGCCTTTGAAAAATTTCCACTATGGTATTTGTGTCTAAATTGTAACATACATAAAAAAAATTTGCTAAAAATAGCTGCCAAATTCCTGTAGCTCTAATACTATGATTCTGAAGCTATTAACACAGTCAGACCAATTATTGTCATGGAAATTTGGAGTAGGAAGGGCAAGTGCATATATGACTAACTGCTCCATAATTCAACTATCTGTTGCCCATAACAATTTTGTCTAGAAAGAGATAAATCTGGCAAAAGGGAAGCAGCAGCAGTTTGTACAAAGCCTGGGAAGGCCAGAAGTAGATTTTCTGTGTGAAACAGGCAGTTATCTGGAGACAGAGGGATCAGAAGGAAAAATATTTTCAAATATTGAGGTTTTTGTATTTGCCTTTTTTTTTTCCAAACTTGGATTTGTAACCAGTGATTGAGGACAGAATATTAAGTATCCATATTATTCATATAATTGAGGGAAAAAATTGTTCTTACTTTTGTCAATCATGTTTTTACCTCAATTGACATATTTTTTGAGTTGTTTCTTCCATATCTTTATGTCTTAGTGGAGAAAAATATATAGTGCTAACACAACATACCAAACCATGAAGATCCGAAGGGAGGCAGTTCTCACTCAGTCACATGTTGGTGGGGTTTGGCAAGGGCTTTTCATAGAAAGCAGAGACCACAATCTCCAGGGAAGATAGACAGAGATAGGACTTGGCCTGCTGATCTCTGTGTAGCGGGGGAGTAACAGAACAGCACTTATCCAAATGGCTCAGATACATCTCCAAATACTGTGAGGCTACAGGGCAAGATACAGAGCAGCGATTTGCTTATCAGTCTTTCCTAATCCACTTGTGCATCCTTTCCACTTCATGAGGACACTCGCTGCCGTGTATGAGATTGATGAAGCATTTAGGCACACACAGTTGAAAACATCTCACTTTGCTATTCAGCCGCTGAAAGAGATACAGTGCTCTGATTTGTTCACTGCCTAATTAAGTAACAGTTTAATTTGATGGAAGGAACAATTCTTGTATACAGAAAAATGGTTGGAAGTGTAGTTAAGGTAATTAATAGTGCTGAAACTTTTTTAGGTTATTTGAACTGAACACAAAAATAAATAGCATCATCTACTGCTATCAGTAGAGGAAGACAAAGTGGGTTTTGTCCTTATTTCCTCACTGCGATTTCATCACAGTGATATCATCTTGTTCCTGAGCTGAGCAGTCTTCAGAAGGCACTGACTTTTTGCCAGTGCTTGTACTAGTGTTTTAGTCTTTAAACCCCAGCAGAACTGTAATAACAAATGTAGCTAATAGCAGTGGGGTCTTTTTATTCAGTACTTTTCTGACTGGTCATTTGGACTGTTCAAAAGGAGTTTTCTTTTCAAGCTGATTGATGTATTTTTTTCTTTAAAAATATAGAAATGTATTTTCAGGGAAACTTTTTAAAATGCTCTGTTTTAGAATAAGATTATTATTCTACGGAAATATGAAAAGCAAGATATAATAGAAAGTATAAGAAATAAATGTAGTAAAACTTCATTATGTATTAATTTTAAGTATAAAGGGGTTTTGAGTAGTTTGAAAATCACTTAAAAATTTACCTAAAAATTATTGTCTAAATCAACAGAAAACATCTTTATTTGTCATTCATTCACAGGTATTACTGCCCTGTTGGAACATTTATGAGAAACTAATCCCCTTTCATTGCTTTGTCTCAAGTATTCTGCCTCCATACTCATATCTTTTGTTGCTTGAAAAGGTCAGCGTTAAGTCACGTCTTATAATAATATCTGATGTGCAAGTGGGTCTTGAAAAGTATCTTCCCACACAACGTGGAAGAAAGCATGACTATTAAGTGCTCTAATTACAATTTTTTCTTAGTCCATTATTCATTTTAAATCCCTGTATATCTACTTAGAAATTATCTTTTTTTCTTTCTGTAATCATACACAGAAGACCTGCATGGAGATTAGGGGTGCAAACAGCTTTTAATTGGCAAGGCACCTGGCTGTTGGTGCTGCCTCAGGGCAGGGCAGCACCTCCTGAAACCCTGGCATCCTCCTGTGAGTGGTGATCCTTGGGTGGTGAGTCCGCCCAGGCACAGCTCATACTCCACATGATCCTTGGAGCTTTCCAACTGCCTCTGGTCTGCTGCCAGTGGGATGTTTTTTGGGAACATGATGCTGTAGCTGTTCCCCAAGCCACCTCCAAGGCAGTGATTCAGAAAAGAGCTAAGATGTAGTTTTAAGACCATGGCACTTTCTGCAGCTCTGATGTAATAGTGAAAGTAGTTCCATGACATAGACCAGCTCCCCCAGAATAACTTCCTGGTTTGATAATGTACTATGAAGAACTGAAAGCCTTTGTTTCTGCTAACCTTATACACTTAAGAGTAGTGTTCGAGGAATAAGACATCCTGTTGTAGAAATACAGTAACATCAGATCACTCCTTTGAGTGCTCCTTTGTCATGCAGCGATCCAGGAGGTAAATCACTGGTTTGAGCATTAATGATAAGGCCTCTAGCCCCCTCTAGTAAATTTTTTACACCCACTTATAATGTTTAACTTAGGTTGTTTGCGTTTCTGGGAAGAATTTTTCTTTTCCTGATATCTAACAGAAAACTTCTGGTGAAATGGGGTATGGGTCCTGATCAGGACTCTGCCTGTGACAGTAGTGTCAAACAATAAGAAAGATAAGCATCTTCCCTTTTCAGAAGGTCTACAATTGCTTGGCTAAAAGCAACTTTGTATTTATTTTTTTTTTTTGGACCTTGGAAGATTGATTTGTTATATTAATATTTTGAAATTCAAGTAAATTTTCTGTTGGACCCTAATCAGGTTGTAATATGTCTTGATATAATGCATTTTATTCACAAAGATTGATCAGCTATAGGAAAAAAAAGTCAGAAAAAAACCCTTGTTGCTTTGGTTTTGATTTGGGTTTTTTTTTTCTTTTTTAGATTTTGTGCTAAATAATAATTTCAATTTTTTTTTTGTCCTAAAAATTGGCTTTTAATTTTGTGCTAAGTTGGTGAAGGAGTACAATCTCAGCTATGATCCCGCTTCCCACTTTTCTAATGGCCTTATGTTTTTGCCTTAGAATGGATGATATATCATAATGGTTATAATACATGCATATACTAATGAGTACAAAAACTTTCCAACACCACAGCTGGTATGTAGAGGCTCTAATAAATTCATAGTTCCTTTGTCCTACTTTGGTATAAATTGACAAACTTCTGTTTCCTTCCTTCAGACGAATACTAAAAAATTAATGAATTACAGGTGCATGTGATTATAGCAATTAATGTGGTGTAGGAATTTGGTCTTCAATTCCTGTTTTAGGTAGAGAAGCTTATTTTAACTTTTGTTGCATCGATTGTAAAAGAGAATCTTTTAGATTCATCTGAAGGTGAATATTTTTTGTCATCAGCCTTTAGAAAGTAATCTTAATTTTCAGTAAACAGTAATTTAAGAGGCATGCTTATACATAGATGAAAGAATATAATCCATAAGTTTTATGCTTTCCCATTATTATTTCTCAAAGTCTTAAAGACATAAAGTATTCTGAAAAATCTTTTCTAATGTAAAGTTTAAATTTGCTAGAGGTAGAGTAAAACCTCAACTTGTGATTCAGATTGAAGGGATGTGCAAGACAACTTCATGAATGGATCTAAGGGAGGGGCTGAAAATTAAATTATATTTTTAAGGTTCCCCCCCACCTCCCCCCTTCTCTGAGATCAATTCAGTCTCTATGCTCTCAGAGAGAAGGGATAAGGCTGTTCGCCTTCTGGAAAATACAGAAGTCCCTTCTCCTAATCTTTTTAATTTGCCTTACTTGCTCTTGAATGTCATATAAGAGGAATAAAATCAGCTTGTTTCCTGCTGTCTTGTGTACAGCCAGCATGGCTTCCCTAAGGACCTTCCCTAAGGACAAGTCCTGCTTGACTGGTCTAGTGGCCCTGATGGAGTGATTGCACCAGTGAGCAAGGGTTACAGTGAACAAGGGTTACAGATTTCACTTGTCTGGACTTTCATAAAACCTTTGACACAGTCCCCCACAACATAATTTTCTCTAAACTGGGAGGAGATGGATGGAATGGGTGGACTGTTAGACTGTTTGGGGTGACATAATTGCAGCTTCCCAGCGCCTGAAGGGAGCCTACACAAAAGATGGGGAGGGACTATTTACAAAAGCAGGTAGTGACAGGACAAGAGGAAATGGCTTCAAACTGAAAGGGCTTAGATATTATCAAAAAATTCTCCACTGTGAGGGTGGTAAGACATTGAAAATGTTGCCCAGAGAAGTTGTGGATGCCACATACTGGGAAATGTATAAGGCCTGGTTGAATGGGACTCTGAGCAATCTGGTCTAGGAGAAGGTCTTACTGCCCATGTCAGAGAGGTCAGAACTAGATGACATCCAAGGTCCTTTCCAACCCAGGCTATGATTAAATGAGTCTATGACGCTCTCTTGGCTGTACTTAGGGCAGCTTGCTGAGATCAGTGCCATCATGTAGAGTGACCATCCCTCCTTCATATGCCTGTGGGAGAATATGTGAAATTTTCCAGATTCTGCCAGGCCTGAGCTGGTAAAAACAAAGGCAGAAACCTGCCGTCCTCAAAGGACACCTCAAAGCACAACACCATCATAATCCTCCAGTATACTCTCTAAAACTGTCATTAAACAGAGACAGAAGAAGAGCACCCTATTCTGAATGGCTGGAGATAGAGGAATTTTTCTTCAATGTCTTCACTAATTCTCCATCTGAATTCACAGTAAGAAAACATTTTAAAACCTTTCTTTACAGTGTTGAGATGAGAGGTCTCTTGCTATTTTGTCCTCTGAGGCCTCAAATTAGTTTTAATTCTTGTCAAATTATGTGTCCTAGGTCTCCCAGTAACAAGCATGTCCATGTCCTCGAGCAGGAACTGGTAAAATGTTCTGACAGCTCTTCTGACTAGGAAAATCCAGTTTAGGATAGTGGTCAGAATCCCACATCGACCAGAGCCACCTCCATCCCTCCCTGAGAGCTGAGAGAAGAAATGTTGTCAGATCAACTTTTTGACCATAAAAAGCCAGATTTTTCATACCAGAACATAATCTTTATGTTTCTATAATTTTTACTGACTTCAGAATGTCTCAAGCATTAACAGTCTTTTATGGTTTTAGAGCCAGCCTTCATATCTGTACATCTCTAGAGTATAGTAATTTTGATAGGGTCATGCAACTTCAATAAATAGGCATAAATCTATCAATCTTGGTTTTATTTGGTTAAGTGTATAATATGTAGAGAAAAAAAAGATAGTATATAAGTAGAATATAATTTAGCTGGTAGGTAGAAAACTAGGTGTAGCTGTAGAGAAGTAGCTGTAGGTGTAGCTAGCTTGTAGGGGAAAATAAAAATGTTTCTCACATAACACTGACTGCATCTTATTGCTTATCAGCAGCTGAATGTTAATCTCTTTGAATAACAAATAACTTTGATTTAGTAAAATATAGTTCTGCCATCAACACATCTACCTGAAATGCTTTTGGACAGTCATAATCCTATGAAGAAATTCATAAAGTCATGAGAAGAAGACAAACCTTTATCTTGCTTTGAATTCTGAATTATGCCTTGAAGGTTGTGGCCTGTTTTTAGCCTACACTGACTGGCAGAATTAGCTGGAAAAATGATCACTGATTAACACATGCGGAGATAAACTGCCAGCTAGAAATGATGAGTGTCTAGAAAGAACTAGACATTTATTTCCTTCAAATGAACAGTTTCAAATTTCCTGTGTTCAAGGTGAGCAGTGTGCTAGAGGATAGGAATAAGAACTGGAGAAGGAAGCTGACTTCTGCATGAAATTCAAACCAGCAGTGTCTGTCTCCCAGGGACTTTCCTGAGAGACAGTGTTTCACTGCTGTGAATTCCCCTGTGTCCCCTGGGATCCTGCAACTCACATCTCTAGGACCAGGACATGGAACACTGCCACTCTGGCTGAGCTTTCAGCGTGAGAGGTGAGCCAGGAGTCCTCTATGGACACAACAAGGTACTGCTGATCAGCTGGTGGATGTCAGCTGCAGCCAGCACCAGAGAGAACTCACTGGGAGCAGCATATTGAATCAGCTTCCTTTAAATGATGTGAGAGGAACAGTATCTTTCTCAAAGTTCTCCTATGTCTGTTTGAAAAGAAAGCAAAGGAATAGTAAACAGAGGGGATACTTTCTCCAAGCTATCTTCAAATGTATTCAATTTTTACACCTGGCAAGCACAGTTGAAGGCTGTAGTTCTCAGTAGCAGTCTTTTGCCAAGGAGCTCTGGAACATCGAATGTCTCCTTAATGTACCAGACATGCTGCAGGGAGAAAATTGGTTACCTGCTGACTGGCATGATTCTGACTCATACTTCATAATTGCTTTTCTTTCCTGTCTGAATCTGTTTGAACTGTGGGGAAATAAATTGGCCCTGGAATGGATGTACTGTAGTGCAAGACACTCATGGCAACAGAAAGTCTCCCCAACACCTCATTTGGCTTCAAGACTTTGCTGCTGCTTCCCAGGCTCATGTGTGCTTCTCTCAGAAGGCAGAGGGAAGATAAAAGGCACACATTCAAGTTATGTCCCAGCATGGGCCATTTCTTGTTGTTCACCAGCTGGTCAAACAAAGAGTGTCAGCTGGTTGGTTCTCTCAGTCTTTGTCATGGTATGCCTCCTTTTCTCACTCTTTGCAGTTGCTTACTCTTCCTTTTCTAAGACATTTTATAAAATGAAATAAAAATTTCCGTACTTTATCTCTTTCTGGTAAAGTTTCTTGCTTAAATCTTTAACCTAACAGGTTTCCTTACAATGGCATTTGACTTTTAACTGATAAGTCTTTAAAGATATAATTGGTTGGACAAGGTTCTGTTCCACTCCCATGGACTTTCTTTTAGTAATTCTTTATAAGCAGCTTCACTTGTTATTTAAGAACTGGCTATTTGCTTATATCTCAAAAGTCCAAGGAAGTACTGTGATCCTTGAATTCACATCTGGCTGAAATTTGTCTTTGGAAGTTTATTATCAATATGAGATTTGCAGCCAAGGTAGAAATATATAACAGAGTTCATTTTTGCAGTGATAAATAGGGTAATTAATGAAAAATAACATAATGAAAAAATAAGCTAAAGATTTTATTTAAAAAAGAAAGAAGCAACTTAAAATCTCAAAACTATTTTAAAAGTTCAAACTCAAGGCTCATCCTTAAAACACAGTAACTAGAGAGAGCCATACCAGAACAGTAACAGCCTATGCGAGTTGTCTATCCAGTGATAGACTGGTGTTAATACTGAGACAATAATTTAGGTAGAGAGATTCTGAAAATGTTTGTGCCTTTTAGCTTCAGAAGCCCTCCTAAAAGGTTTGGGGGTCAATAATATTTCTAAACTATTTTAGGACCCTTGAAATTCTTCTCCATTTTTAATAATCTTTGCATTATTGGAGTCTGACAGGTTGAATACTGAAAGCAGATTTGCATGTTCCATAGCAACCTTCTGACAAAGGGTCATCATTCATATATATTTCTCTTTACATCCTATTTGATGCAAATGCTTTTAGTTTTCAGCAAAAATGGTGGAATATCTGTCATCACTGACTCACTGCTTCACTAAAAGGCAGGAGGTGAGGAACAAAGCCAGAAGAGCCAGTGGCTTGCTTTGGTCAGAAGGATATGGATGGAGCTGGGAATGCCTTCCATTCACTGAGATTGCCTAATAAAAACATGACATATGTTGCATTTCCCAGTGTTAGCAGGATTCAGTTTTGGTATTTAATTTCTTTCAGATTATCTTCAGATAGTGTGATTATTAAGCTTTATATATTCATGATTCTTTTTTAATGAAGTTTATTTTAGATTGGTTTCTGTTGCTGGTTTGTACGTAAATAGTTTTTGGAGAGCAGTTTATCTAGGCATGTCCTGTTATTAAGTCTCTTTATTAACATGTGCCATGCAGCTCTGATGTGCAGATTTAATGTGCAGTGGTTATAAGCATGTTATTGTGTGGCATTGTCGTGAGTAAATGTCTGTAAATAAATATCTGAAATGGATATTTTAAATTAATTTTTGAAGTAACGCATTCTAAGTGAGCAGAAACTATCAACTGAGTTAAGGTGAAAAATCTCTTTTGAAATCATTCTTTGAAATTCAAAACTTGCACTATATCTTTTTGTGGTCTAGAAAAAGCATTGAAGAGCAGATCAGTAGATGTGGAGGGAAGGGTAGGAGCAGAAGGGAATAACTGTTGCCACTATTATCCAGATGAAAGTAATTTTCTTAATCAGATGAAGCAAATTCAGAAGTTTAAGTAAAGCATCCTTGGCTCAAGAATGTGCTCTATTTGTGGATATATCTGGTCTCTATTTTCAACATGTAGAAAAATGAGTGACTAATATTTATAAAGGTCTAAATTGTTCAGCACTTTGTGAAAACATTGAAATTTTTTCTAAATGTCCTCTTACAGGACAAAAATGAGTCGCTCTACCAAGAGAGTTCTTGTACAAATTATTTTTAAAGCAGTTGTAAGCAGAACTAGCATTCCTAGGTTTTCTACTGTGTGGGAATATCTTCTGTAACTTGTTTTACTAACATGTTAATGAAAGTTGGGGAACAGAAGTGCAAATAGCTACTTTAGATGTGATGCATAAAATAGTTTTAAGGAAGAATCTGGAGTAGTGGAGGAGAGCTGAATATTTAAATCATGGGAAAACCTAAGAAAGTACCACCCCCTTATTCATTAATTGATGAAGAAAGAATTGTTAATCTGTGAATCAGTGACTGATGAAAGTTCATCAGGAATTTTCTTTTAATTCCTCTGCTGAGTTTACCAAGCATGGAGAACCACAGCAACTTTCAGAAGTGTGTCTGCGATGACCACTGTGTATAAATTCACTAACATTTTTTGTTCTTTTTCTGGCAGGATCACTGTTTTGTTTTTTGTTTTTTTTCCCATTCAGTTAGCAATACAGTGAATTATGTCCTTTGAAAAATTTTTTCTGACTTAAACTCTTAAAATTGCCCCATCACCTACATAATCAAGATCTTCTTAGTCCACTTGTTTGAAGCAACTTGAGCTGCCACCTTGCACATCCAACGTGTCATTATTGGGTACTTCTGGTACATTTTGGAATGAGGTATTCTCAAATGTTGATAATAATGAACTGCAAAATAGTTTCTGACTTAGCTTATGGGAAACAGCAAGGACAATCCTTGCTCCAGAAAAACGTAAAATGGGTAGGAACTGAGGTCTGCTGTCTCTCCAACAACTCCAACAGTCATTCAGCAGGGCTTTCACTCTTCATGTTGAAAAGAAAGATGGAGAACAGGCAAAAAGAAAGATATTCTATCCTAGGTTTGGATGCTTTGATTTCCAGTGACTGAACTATGGTTCTTTAGCTGCTGAAAATACTTGAGGCGTGGCAAGAAAATCTGGAGTTCCAAAAGGCAAGTTAGCATATTGTAAGGCAGATGTAAATACTTCTTGTAGGTAGGAGAGGTGGGTTCAGGTTCTTTCCAGTAAGGAAGATCTACCCTAAGTCACTAAATCCTATCTGGCTTTTCCACTGAGTCTCCAATCCTTCGACCAGTTAAGGTGACTCACTCAGATTTCTGCTTTCCCTTCTAAGTGCTTTCTTTCCTTTAATTTTTCATATTATCTCTGCCTTTAATATATCATTCAATTAAATACTTGTTTGTTTACTTGCTATTTGTTTACCCAACTGATATAAATAAGTACATTGGGAGAGAAAGAAAACTTATTTTTAATTGTTTTGTGCTTGGCAACTTTTATGTGTGCCACGCTTTTTATTAGCTAGGAATTACATTCCGGTGATGTAAAAAAAAGAGCAATTGGATGGGACAAATAAATAATTTTGACCTATATATGCCTTCCACATATTAAATATATATGGAATTTCACAAAATGAAAGCAGAGATGAAAAATTATCAGGAAAACTAGTTGTGGTATATAAAATAATATTTTTCCTTTTTAATTATTTTTTTTCTGGAGTTAGTCAAGAAGGCTTGGAAGGGTTGAGTAATTGCTTCATTTGTTAAAAGCCATTGTAAATAATTCCAGCTTTGAGAAAAGTCTTTTCAATCTTTTCTTTTGTATTATTTCCCTCTGCTTCCATTACCCACTTGAAGGCTTTTAGCTTCTCTGCTAGGCAAAGTGCCCAGAAGCCAAGGGAGCAAAGCAGGGAAGTTTAGTTTTGCTTCTAGGGTAGTGTCAATGGCCGCTCGGAGAACCAGATGTTTCTGATTCACTGTAATGGTGATGTTCCAAATGGCTTGTGTGTCACCTTGTCATCGAGTTAATGTCAGAGAGGCATGCTTTGAAACAGGAACCAAGGCTGATCACACTACTTTGCAGTGACAGGCAAATAAGTCGAATAATAATATCCTAGTTTCTGCTTTCTTTTCTGCTTTTCCATTTCATGATTTTTAGTCAAAATACATGTGTATCTTACCTTTGGCAGGGTTGCATACTGCTGTGCAAAATGCCACCTGCTAGCAATTTCTATCTTTGTCGCTCACAGTGGAAATATTGTTGTATATCAAAAGAAATAAAAGATAATGAAAGAACTTAAATATGATATTACTTTGGGTTTCTCCAAATTATATATTTTTTCAGGTTGTGTTTTTAAATGTCTGTGATTTTAAAAGCTTGAAAGTAATATTCTTATATAGCTTTCTGTTACTTTGGATTATATATACTACAACGAATATATATTCATTGTTATATTTCTTCATAGATATTTCATTGATCATAACACAGAAGAAGATAGGTATTTCACCATTGATGCTAGTACTGGAACCATTAAGACTGCCAAGATCTTTGACAGAGAGGAGACACCTTGGTACAACATCACAGTGGCTGCTTCTGAGATAGGTAAATAATTTATTTGGCACATGGTATGAAAAATAAAAATTTGAAAGGAAAATAATCACTCTCAGATTTTGAGAAAGGTTACGTTAATATGTTATGTTCTTTTTAACACCAGTGGGTTTTTAGCTAGTCCAGATAAAGGAGAGTTTTCTGTGTATTCTGTTTGTGAATACTCTAACTGCAGAGAACAATTAAACAAAATCACATGCCTATGTGAGTCCACCTGTGTAAATTTGACAGATTTCTCTGCACGGGACAGAAGGCTGCCAACTTACACAGCAATATTTCTAAGCATTCAATCTCCTAAAATCAACAGCTTGTGCCATTTGTGTTTCACAATTCATATGTCTTAGAAGTTAACACTATTTAGTATTGTCTGAGAAATTCATCTTTCCTTCTTGTATCTACTATCCACTATTTTAGCAAATTGCATGCCAATTGTATGCCCATGTTAATTTATATTTCACAGATGCCTAGTAGTTTCTGATTATGTTTCTGGCTTTTTAATAGGCAAATTACCAAAATATAGTAAATACTTACCTGCACATTTGAAAGTCCTCTAACTTTGGTGAATCTCCATTGCCTCAGATAAGCCCTGCAATGATCAAAAGCCATTTGGCTGAGGAGTATGAGACAAATATTTCTTCTTGCAGCAAGGAGAGTTTAAAGAACTTTTCAGTTTAGCTTTTTTATTGCAGGATCTTTATTTTTCCATGGTCAAAGTGTTAAATTTAAAAAACCCAACAAGGCAAATAAAGAAAAAAAAGTCCCATTCTGGATTGATAGATTCAATCCTCCTAAGCACTGTTCATGATGCCATCTTTCAGTGGCAGTGATTTTGATCAAAACTGTGAAATGCTTTTATGTATATTCATTTTCTTTTTTTTTTTTTGTTTGTTTGGGTTTTTTTTGTTTGTTTTTTTTTTGTTTTTTTTTGTTTTTTTTTTTTTTTTTGTTTTATTAATGATGAAACACAGGTTTTACCTCTAACAGGTTCCACTGACATTATTTAGCCTGGTCTGCTTTCATCTGCTTCATCTCTTGGTTAAAATTTAATCTGTTCTGCCACTTCAGCACTAGCACATGCTACAAAATAAACAGCATAAATTTATTTCATAAAGACAACAAATTGTTTCCTATTATTGTACCTACATTCACAAATAAATTGACATTTTGAGCTAAGTACTTCCCTATAGTAAATAATAGGATCTAGAATTTTATGATTAGCTCCTTGAAAAAGCAAACACTAACACTCCTGTGTGCTTGACAGTGTTGACATATATATGATGTCATTTCAATTCAGCGTAAAACTGAATTCAGCATGAAATAAAATATAATTAAAGCTTAATCATAACCAGGTGCATACTGTTAATTAAAAAAAACCCCAAAATTTAAAAACTACACAGGGACACTGAAAAAAAGAGTATTCATGAGTCCTTTTTTGGAAACCATCAAAATATAATTTTCCTGAAAGAAATCTCAATAGCATAAAGCTTAAACATAGCTTATTCCACATTATTTGTTTCACATAATCAAAAGAGTGCTGGTACATGTATCATGCTGAGAATAGTATGAAGAAGGAGGATTATGTTTATAACTAAAACAGAATGGAATAAATTATAAGAATTATACATTTTTTCTTTTTCCCCTCCCTTTTTTTTTTTTTAACTCTAGGTGCTCTGCTTAGAAGTCTCTGTTTCAGGTGCAAATTTTTACAGGAAAATGTAAATCTAGTTTTTTGTCCCTTGCCTTTGTTACTGTTAAAGTTGGGGTTGAAAAAATAAGTAAATCTATAGAGTCAGTTGGAAAAACAATTAATTTATGAAAAAACGAAGGTATAGTAGTGAGGAAGAGATGGATAACAGACAGACTGACAGGCAGCCTAAATGACAGACAGCCTTTCCTTGTGTCTACTTCCTCAAACATTTTGTTTTTTGCAGTAATTTGGAAATTACAACACTGTTCTCTTCCAAATCCATTGTGAACTTACTAATGAATTTATGGTGGAGCAAGGAGCATATGTTGTGTATGGCCAAAGCTCTTCCTTTAAGTGCTATCTATCCCATATCTGGTCTTATGATTTTTGCTTTTAAGTTCAAGCACAAGGTATTGCAAAACTAAGACTAAAGCTGAAATATCAGTCAAAGGCTATGAAAAAAGTGTTATTTAGCTGTGGGGGCGGTATTCCTCAAATTTATCTGACACAGCAGAAGGCATTTGCAGTTTTTGACATCATTTGCTCGGCCAAGAACACAGCAGAACCTCCAAAGCCCATAAATATTGTATTCCTTCAACAACAAGAGATGCTCTGTGGGTATAAAGTGTTGATTGTAGTTAGTTTCCTGAAGTGTTTTCCTCTCTTCACTTTGTGCTACATATCACTGATAGAATTCAGTTTCCACCTACCATCCTTTTGGCCACTATTTGTAACCGGGCTTATTTTACATAAATGAAATTTAGAATCAACATTATATTTCTACCCCCAATTGTGTGATATCTTCATGCTTCAACCTTATTCTTTCTCAACCTTTCATAAGATATTTACTTTCACTTATCCTCTCTGTATGTGATATATACTGTCTACATTGGTCAAGTGTCCTCTGAAATCTGAGGAAGTCCTACCACTTTGCTCTGCGGGAGTAATGCTGATGTAATAATTCACAGGCTTTTTTTTGTTTGTGCTCTTACTTCTTAAAGCACACCTTTACTATAAAAATTAATGGGCAATTCTTTTCTTTCTTTAACATGCATTGTTTAAACAACAGAATTTTCATGTCCAGAAGCATTTGCTTTGATTGTCTCAATAGTGGTGCTTCCTGAAATCTCTTTGTAGTATTAAGAAATAAGATGATAAAGTAGTACTATAGTTTATGTTCAAGGATCTAGAGACTAAATCTGAGGCAGGGGGAAGGAGCAGTCATATTAACAGTAGTACTAATACTTTAAAATACAGATTCACATAGAATTATTACCATTTATTTGACTTAGAATTCTTTGAAAAAAAATTAGAAAAGTCTATTTGAAAGAGGTAGAAGAAACAATTTGATTGATTCTAGTAAAGATTTTTAAACAAGTCTTTGACAAGAGTAGTGAGAATAGAAAAGTACAGAGCAAATGCACAATGTTTTATAACACATAAAAGACTGATTTAGAGGAAAGAAATACAGTCATAGCATAGTAATACCAAGAATACAGTCTGTCCCTCTGGAAGTAGAAAAACTTAAGGCTGAGCTATTTTCAGGACTAACAGAATCTGTCAATTAGAATTCATTATAATGATAGCACTCAATGATAGGAAGTGATTCAAATTTCAAAATTACCTCCCTAGCTGGTAAGAATTAAGGAAGATTGAGACATTCATGTAAGAACAAGACACATAGAAGAATAGGCTAGATAACTGAAGGGTGAAGTGGATGGAAAACTGTCTGGAATGGCAGGTTCAAAGGGCTGCATGCAGCAGCCCAGATAGCAGGTGGAGTCCAACCACTAGGAAGTATTCCTGGTGGCTTATGCAGGATACAATTCTCTCTTCATTAATGATGTGATATGTGGAACAGAGTGATTTCTCAACCACTCTCACTCTCTTTGCAAATGACACAAAACTGGAATAAAGGCTGATACATCAGACTGTCATGTTGACAACCAGGAATATCTCAATAGGCTAGAGAAATGGTTGAACAGGAAATGAAGAGAGATTGATGAGAGGAAAATTAAATCTTGAAGAGAGATTTAATAATAGGAAATGCAAAGTTGAGCACTTGGAGAGGAATAATCCTATGCACCAGTTCATATGCAGGGCCAACTGGCAGGTGAGCAGCTTTTGAAAGAAGGATGTGGTGGAGATCCTGGTGGATGAAAGCTGGGCATGAGCCAGACGTGATTTTGTGGCAAAGGAGTCCAATGCCATCCTGCACTGGGTGAGAAAACCTGCTGTCAGCAGGCTGAGAGAGGTGATCCCCTCTCTACAGCCCTGGTGAGGCCCCACAAGGAATGCTTCCAGGTCTGGGCTCCTCAATTCAAAAACGTCATGGACATACTGGACTAAGTCCATTGCAGGGGCATAAAATCATGAAGACAGGAATATCTCATATGAGGAGAGGCTGAAAAAGCTTGGATTGTTCAGCCTGGAGATGTGAAGGGTCAGAAGGAGCTTATCAATATGTTTAAATAACTGTTAGGGGGAGTCTAAGAGGTGACTAAAGATGACCAGCATCAGGAAAGACTCATCTGAGTAGTATCCAGTAAAATGACAGGAGGCAATGTGCATAAACTGAAGCATAGAAAATTCCATTTAAACCAAATAAGAAAAATGGTTTTACTGTGAGATTGATCAAAAATTGGAACAGGTCACATTGAGAGGTTGTGGATTCTCTGTTTTAGAGACATTCAGAATCCAACTGGACATGGCCCAGAGCAATGCACACTCTAGATCCAGCTTTGAGCAAAGGAGTTGGACTTGTGGATCTATGGAGGCACCTTCAAAATCAATGATTCTGTGATTTTTTTGATACTGAGAACTGTGTTTTTAATTTGGAAAAGAAAATAAAAGAAAAAAATGGAGCAAACCAGCTTCTTGATATGTTTTTCAGGTAATGTTAACATCAAAAGATTATCGGAGTTCATAAAATACTGACATTTAGATGTATAATAACTGTGCTTCTAATTAGAAATGTGATTTTTTTAAAAGCAAGATAAGTGCTTATATTTTAAAGATTTTAAAGGTACCTTTTAACTGGGAAGATGTCACATATTTCTTTTATGCAGCTGGTTATTATATCAGTGTGTAGAATGGATTTCTGGATTTATTAGACCATCAGCAGTCTGGGGATCAAGTTGTGGTGCTCCTGATTGTCTCCAAAATGTTCTGCAGTGGCTGAAAATGGAAAATAGACCATTTTCCACTATTTGCTTAAAGCACCAACTTGAATGCAATGGGTGCAAAAACTTATGATTGAAGGGACAATAAAGAATTCCGAATTTGTAAAGCTGTGGAGAGGCTGTATAGAAAAGGAGAACTGAAATAATGGTGTTTCATGCCAGGTTTTGTCAAACTTGATGAAATCCAATCAAGAGTCAGCAAAAAATTACCATGTTAAAGAAACCTGTATATACAGAGCTTTGACACCATAATGGATTAGAAATCAAAATACTGAAGATACATCATTATGCAATCAATTTTACAGAAAAAAAAAGAACACAAATCTCCAAGGTGTTAAAAAAATCAGATATTGAAAAAAAAAACCCAACCAAACAAATATATTTGTCTTTGTATTTACTTATTTACTTTGCCATGGGTATTCATTATGAACTTCAGGGGAAAAATGCCAAGGTGTTGAGTTAGGGCAGTACTTAATTGACAAACTATGCAATACCCTATATGCTATGGAAGGGATATCAGGAAAAAGTAATAACAACAAACCCTGCTCAGAATTTAAATATGTGAAAAGTTGGGATAACTCACCAGAACAGTCATTTTGCAAGACTTAGATTAAAAAACATTAAAGTGTCTTTTCTAATTGTAACATAAGTAGTTTTTTTAATAAGTCTTGGTAAAAACAATAACAGAAACATACAGTTGCATAATTCAGCCGAAAACAGGACCCACAGAGACAACTAATAATATGTAGCAGTGAAATATAAACCCCCTTGAGTTGCTGCATAATGAAAGTCCCATAATTACAACAAATAAAGTGTATTCTTATAGTGAGGTGTGGTTATGTCTGTTCTTTAGAATCACAGGGTTATTGCTACCCATATTACCATCATTAAAGAGCAAGGTTATGAGAAGAATTTGACAGTTCTTTTTCACATTTTATATTTGCAGAAAAGAAATTACTAAGATTTGGGTAAGGTATTAAAATATATTACTCCTAATAGAGCGACATGAGGCTGTCATATGGAGAAGGATAACTGAAGCTGGAGGGGAGGCATAAAGTACAAATAATATTTCTGTTAATACTATTATGAGGCAAGCTGATTTATTTTACAAAAAGTGAAATCAAAAGACAAAAATACACAATGATTTTTTGTTTATTTTGAAACACATGAAAGAAACATACATATGCATTGCCTGAAGGAAATAAGTCTTTGGAGGGATACCTTCCTGGCATACAACACTAAAAATAAAAGAACAAGAATTTATGTCAATTTATTTTCTCATTTTTAAGTTTTCCACATAACCAAGAATGACTCTAATAGCTTGTGTCAAATAATCAGTTTTTAGAAAATGTTTTGTTTACAGTATCTTCAAGAAAATCATCTAAATCAGAACAAAATGCTGTTGCAGTTTTATAAACTCCTAACCATTTGTATCTGGTGGACAGCAGGATGATTTTTTAATACCAGTGAGTTTGTTGCTAGATTCCTGCCTCAGTTTTTCTTTGAAATTTTTTCTTACAATAAATATAAAATGTCCTCATAGTGATTTTTGGTCTCAGTTGGTTTTTTTTCAAAACTAGTAATTTAGCAATAGAAAATTGACTTAAAGAATGAAATTCACTATTTTATCACTTTTTTTGGTGTCATTAGAGGGAAATATACTGTGTTTTGTATTGTTTTTATATATATATGCTTTTCTCTATAGGTACAATACAGAAACAGAAATAAAATTGTTACCATAAACCCTGACTTCACCAAGGGAAAAAAAAATCACATTCATTCTTTATCTTTGACCTCACTTGCATTCTGCCTTCTAGTTTAGTTTCAGAAAAAGTTTTGGTATTGGTAACATCTTTTTTTCCAGAAAATAGAATCTGCCACAAAAGTATTTCCCTAAATCTGGAAGAGATTAAAGTAGATTTTAAAAACAAAGCTACAGGGTTTTGAGACTGTATTGGTCATGGTGTAGTGACAATGACCTGGATATCCACTACTTTTTTACTGGTGAGAGCTGGACACTCTACTGGCACCCAGTCCAAACTTACCAATGATACACAGTTTACTTTCAGGCTTGGCAAGCTGCCTACTAATGCGTCACAGCAATAGGAAGTTATAGCATCATAAAATCATTAAGGGTGGAAAAGACTTCTAGGATCATTGAATCCAACCATTTAGCCAGGAGAAAAGGAGGCTTGGGGAGAATGCTATTGCTCTCTACCGCTGCCTGAAAGAAGGCTCCAGTGAGGTGGGGGTTGGCCTCTTCTACCAAGTGAGAGGACAAGAGGAAATGGTTTAAAGTTGTACCAGGGAAGATTCCATCTTGATATCAGGAAAAAATTCTTCATTGACAGAGTGGCCAGGCACTGGAGCAAGCTGCCCAGAGAAACAGTGGAATAACAATTTCTGGAAGTTTTCAAAAATCATGTGGATGTAGCAGCATCTGCTGTTCTTTTAAGTGTGCTTACCAATGCAATACAGAAAGCCTACAAAAAATTATTTTAAAAATCTAACAGTTGTTGAAAGGCAGTTAGTTCTCCAGACTGCTCAAGGAATTATGCTTCTAATTCCAATTTCAATGTTTGTTGCCTGTTTATATTGGCTTAGTCATTGGCTTCTAGGCATGCTGGATTTTCTTCTCCTGTTTCTTTAGTAAAAGCAACGATTAAGATATTCCTGTGTTATCATCTGAAAGTGAGGTAGGGCATGGCTCTTCTTAGCTACCAAGGTGGGGCTCTAGAGAAGGGATAGAATTTATGGCATTTACTTCCCTTTTGAAGCTTTGTGACAGAAATCTCAAAATGTACATTTCCAGCCACAGAACCAGTATGTTTTGTGGTGCCCTGTTCTAATCTCACATCATCTGTGAGAATTTTGCTTGAATTACAGCAATAGAGGGTTTCCAGCTTGAAAACTCTAAATGTTTTTGTTCTACTGCAGTACTATGATTATCATTATTGCTTCTGTAGTTCCTCTCACTACAGAGAAGCGAGCAGTGCCTTCAGCTTTATATCTATCAGTAAAAATTTAAATTTTGCTACAAGAAAAAAATAAAAGCATTTGCTATCCATCTTCAGGTAATATTATTTAGATGTACCTACTTCCTTAAAATGAAGACTGGAACTTAAACTTATTCTTAGATTCTGCATAATTTTCTCCTTGACAGAAAATTTAGTTTATCACATATACATCATCCTGAATTAAACCCAGTATTTTATTGATATTGCCACTCCCACTTGCATGTTGGACATTCTTCCATCACTTAGGCTTTTTTTTGGTAGTATATTTTATCCTTCCTGGATCTATGTTTATTCTTCTAATGTGTTAAAACTAACCTTTATTAGAGGAATGTGATGAGTCTTTTGTACTTCTCTTTAAGAAATAATGGTATAGAGAGCTAGCTGAATTTCCTAAGTATTGGTTTGCATTGTAAGGTCTTGAAAAGATGGCAAATGGGCTTATATCAAAAAGCAAATAAACAAACACACAAAAGATTTTTGACGTCAGGACTTCTATTCTGAAAGGTATTTAGGTAGAATATTTTTTTATGAAGTCTATGGGAATTTTGTTAGTGTGAAAAGAAACTCTCAGTCATCAGTAACTATATTAAAAATCTTCCTAATCAGGGATTTAAAAGTTTGCCCACTGAAACTAATAGAAGAGAAGATTCAAGGCTTCACATTGGCTGTTAATTGGGTCTTCTGTATATTTAGAGTGGACTTGCCAATGGAGGATCTGAATATGAAGATCTGGATAATGAAATTTATTTACTTTAGAGATGTTTAGTATTCTGGAAGAAGAACTATCTATTCTGGGAAAAGTCCCAAGCATAAGAAAATAAGTCCCTAGCACAGGTGAATCGGAGCAGTGTTTCTGCTTCAGTTGCCCCTTGAAACAGAGATCATTCATTTCGAAAAATATACTCTCAAGGCATAATGCTAATAGGACACAGAATATTTTGTGATGCACAGGCCTGAAATGTATGTCAGCAATGATTATCTTAAAACTGGAAATGTGCCATACTACTGCAAGAAATTTGTCTTATTAAGAAAAATGTACTATTAAAAGTGCCAGTTATTAGATTGGTTTGGAGATTGCAGGTGAATTGTATTCTTGAAAAAGACTGGAGCATATGTTGATTCCCAAAATCAAAAGTAAAAAAAAGAAAGAGAAAAAAAAACTTATTTCCTTCAATTCCCTCTCATTCTCTTCCCCTATTATAAATTGTCCTGTCGCCTTGCATGCAAATTTCGGCTGTATGCACACTGTTCAAGACTGTTTTGGTAACTGGTGCTAATACTGTACCATTAGCATTTTGTAGTGAGTATCCTATCAGTATGGAAATTTGCCTGCAAATGTCAGTGATTCCATGAGGTACTGGCTTCCAGGGAGTTACTAATATTACCTTGTGCATAAAGAGCTCTTTTGAATTGATGAGGTATTTATAAATTCTTCACACTGTAAAACAGCTGCAAAAGAAATAAATGTAAACTTTCTGAATCTCCATAAAATATCTCTGCAAAACTACTGCAAAACTAATTGACCAAGTAAGATTGCTCTGGGTAGTAGTGACAGGCATACAAGAGGACACATTCAAGGTGGGGCAAAGAGGTCTGCAGCACTGTACTGAAACAAAAGTATTTAACTCTTTTTGTCATGCACCGGACTAAAATGTTTGATTTTTTTCTTCTCTGGTAACTATATGCCAGGCCTAAAGAGCAGTCCATTATCTGTAGTACCCACTACTCTTTGCTCCCTCTGATTTTTTCTGCATCCTCTTGGATGTTTTATGCCCCCTCATACATTTGAAGATGGCCCTGCTTTGATCTGGAAACTGGACCAGTGATTTCCAGAAGTCCCTTTCAACTAAGATTTTTCAGTGATCCTATGATTATCTGATAATCACAACTTCTGTTGCCCTCTTGCTAAAACTCTTCCAAGTTGTCTGTAGTATTAAAATGTTCAAATTCTTCATTATAGTTTATGAATCTTGCCTCTGTGTGTGCATTGTGCGCTTCCTTTCATGTATACCACTTTCTAGTTCACATACCTTACAAATTATGTTCAAGAACTTCCTCAACAAAGTCTCAAAACCAAGGTTTCTTTGAGCCATAGATAGCATATTCTGTAATTGTAATGACAGCATTTTTTAATTTCATTGTCTGATTATATTAACAGAGGGCATTACCTAAATGAGTTGCAAGCTAATTTTAAGTGAGCAGTAAGCCATGTTAAATCTGTACTGCCTGCACTGTTCTGCACAATCTTTTGACTTACCCTGAAGAAAGGAACAAACATCTTTTGTATTACTACTCATACTGTGAATGTTCTCCTGGAGAGAAGATTGCTTCCTTCAGAAAAAACAGCAAAGATAGATAAATGGCTCCCTTCTCCCAAATACTTAGTGGACAGCCAAGTGCAATTCTTCCCTCACTTATATATCCCTAGCATTTAAACTTTTTCTACTAAAGATGCTTTTTAGAAGGCAATAGAGAGCCTCATTCTTGCATAAAAACAGTGGAGATAGTCCAGTTTGTCTCTTGGTGCACCTTTTACAAAGATATTTATAGATTCTGGGTAAAGCTGAAAAAAACAGTGAAGGAAAATTTCAGCAAGATAATGTCATTTGCAAGCCTATAAATGTCTTCTGAGCATGTTTTTCTAACTTCTAATGCAAATGGTAATTGGGAATAGCATTCCTCTGTTAGTTAAGTCTTCTGTCAACTTTTTTATCTCCTTTCTATTAAGTTTCAAATGTATTAAAATCATTGGGTGAATATACACATATTAGTTAAAAAGAAAATATGAAAAATCTGAGGGAACTTCTAAGACCTAGATCCTTTGGCTAATATCCCATGTGACAAAAGAAAAAGATATCTCCATTTGTCAAAAAAACTTCAACATTCTCAAATATTTCTTTACTGGGAACCTACATCACTGGTGGTTTTAAAGCCAAGTATGTGTCTAGTCAATGCTTTCCAGAATTCTGAGCAGAGATTATTAAATGTGTGACAAATATAAGGCATTTTCTAAATGACCATTTTTAACAGAAACATGGTAGGGATTAATTATTATCAAAATAACCATGGTGAATGAAGTTTCACCATGAATGAAGCTTGGACTACTAATGTTTCTCTCTCTTTTATTTTTCTCTTTTCTTCTCATGAGCACACACATGAACTTTTAAAATGTCAATCTGTAATACCCCATTCTTCCATTTTATTCCATTTGAAAGATTGACTTTATAGTCTTCTACTGATTGTTTCATTTAGTTGGTGAATGAAAAATGAAGTTTGTCATCTAACTTGTTTGATTGATACTTGTACAGATTCCAGAAGGCACATATTAGATAATCATAAAAAGTTTAAATACATAATTCTTTCAACAAAATAAAATTGCCTTAGTACTTAGAAGTAAGAACAAGGGTGTTATGGACTGAAAGAAATTGTGGGGTGGTGGTTTTTTTCTGTTTTCTCATGGCAAGTGTTTTCTTGTTGAAAGGATTCTATTTATTGTGCTTTTTTGAGGGTGTAATCTTTCTGAGGGTGAGCTGCCATGAAAGTACAGATCATAGCCTTAGGTATTGGCATTTGAATATTGTTTTCTTTGTGCAAAAACCAGACTCACTTCTGCTAAACTTTCTTTCTTTTCTTCTGCTTGCAAAAACCACACTTACTAACTACTGTGTGAAATGCCATAGCAACTTGTGAGAAACCAGAACTCAGTCTTGGGGAAAATTTATTTATGCCTATGTGTTTTTTTATTATATTTGCATTTTACTTTCTAAACCCTTTAAGGAACTGTGAAAAAGAAAAATGCTTTCATATTTTTTGCATTAGATTTAATTCAATACTATGATGACAGTTCAACATTAATTACCAAGAAATTGATCGTTTTTTACCATACAGTGTGACAGTATAAGTCCAGCAGCTTCCTCCCACTTCATTTCCAGAGTAGCTTGTATTTGATTTAAGTGACTTGACTCCTGCCATACTTCCCACTCATTTTAATTGCTATTTTTTCAAAACAGTTAATGAAGTACAACAAACATGATTTATTGTGTTAACTAAATTTCTGTAGATGCATCCAGTTTTCATTTAGTTATGGTGTTAATAAACCACTTTTAAATTGAGAATTACATGCAATATTGAGTATTTTAAAATGCTTAATACCATCCTATGTGTTTTGCAGACAATCCTGAGCTAGTGAGCCATGTTCCAGTTGGTGTTAGAATCCTGGATGTCAATGACAATCCTCCCGAGCTTGCCAGAGATTATGATGTAGTCGTCTGTGAAAATTCAAAGCCTGGTCAGGTAACTCTGACAGCTATATTTCCTGTCTTTAGAGCAATTATGTGTGCAAGAATCTTCCCTCTTACCTAATGATTGTATTGTTCTTCAATGCTCTTATTGAGACACTGGAAAATCCAAATAGGTCTGTCTGTCAACTGAATATCTCTTATTAAATCCTTATTAAATTAAAAATAATGTTCTGAAAACCTCAAATAAATGCAAATATAGAATAATTAGAACTTGTAAAAAACTAATGTAAGAAAAAATCTCTTTTAAGCATTAGTTGCAACTGATTCAGCTTTTCCTAATATTTAAAAAAAATATATTATTTAACAATAAATGTTAAATTCTTTTAACCAATAATCAGGTAAATTATGCAAATCTGGAGCTATCTCAGAAATGTTTTTTGCTGGGGCTGTTGTTGCTGGTAAGTAGCTAATGTTTTGTAGCAAAGTTTTAATTCTTCAATAGTAGTTTTACAAATGATAATTTATGGGTAAGATCTTTAAGGGATACAATAACATTTGCTCACTGTTTGGGCCAGCCTTGTACTTTTCCCTAAGCTACTGTTGCATGTCTGAATGACTCCTGACCTCAGCCACACTGCAGTTTAATACCTGAGATTAGTGCTGCCATGAGGGACTCTACAAGCTGTAGTTTAGTACCAAAGGCTGGACCAGATTGATGTTGTATGCTTCAACTAACAGGGCTCCTTTACATACGCGTAATGAAATATTTTTTATTTGCATTTCACAACAAGGTTTCAGAAAAATTGTAACACTAAACAGAAGCCAAAACAAAACACAAAAGTACGTGTCTTGCTCAGATGTTACAATCTAGTCTAAGGAAAAAACCAAAAAAATAAGATGGTGTTCAACAAATATGAGGGAGGGGCAAATAAACTGATTGCAGAAGAAGACAAGTGCTCCATATGCTATGAAGGGTTCCCAGCTGGGTGGTTCTGAATCACTGAAAAGACAGTATAACTTTGAGTTATCCATCATCCTATGAGAATGTTTCATAAGATTTACTCCTAAATAACAAATTTGATACTTCTAGGGACATCTGCTTGACTTGGGCTTCCATGTTTCACTGTCCTGTAAGATCCACTATTTATTTCCTCAGCAAATCTATTTTGAAATTTTTATGTGTGAGATAAACTAACCTGTAAATAGTCATTGAAGGACTTTTTGTGTTTGCTTGTTTATTATCAGAAGACCTCTTTATGGAGTGAATTCAGAGTATCATCTAATCACAGAGCCTGCTCTGTGATCATCTAATCACAGTCTCCTGCTTTTTTCCCTCCACTGCTCTGCTTTTTGGAAAAAAAAAGCTTCAAGTTTTTAATGCTTAAGCCTTAAGTCTAAATGACCAAACCTAAGGCATGTCAAAAAGAAAATGCTCATGGGGAAACATGCATTTCCAGGCTGAACTGACAGCTTTAATCATTTAGTAATTATATAGTTGAGAAGATAGACTAAGCATCTGCAACAGATTCCAAGTGAAGCTTGGTTGATATTATTTATTAAAGTAGACAAAGTAGCTGTGATTTGATCTTAGATGACATTCAGACTTGGAGAATGCTGACTTCTTGACATATACTGATTTTGTGAATGGCTGTGAAATTTAGCCAATGTAGGAAAATGACATTTTGCCATCTTCTAAAAAGGAAATCAATGTTGGTTGGCAAGGAATGCCTCTGCTATGTGTTTGTCATGTGTATATTTGCTTGTTTATTGATTCAACTCTAAAGTGATTCTGAGTAGAATTTAACACCTGCTCTCTGTCCTCTTCAATTAGCTCTCCTCAGTTCTTGAAATTCTCTTTTCTCATCATGTGTTGCCTTTAAAAAATATCATGACCCTTCAGTTTCATCCTACCAGTGTTGTCAGCTGGGCTTTACTGAAGCTGAGATTATGTCTTTTATTTTAATCAGGCTTGGCATGGTGCATGTTAAGGTCTGCTAATAGACTATTAAGTACTTGGCCAATTAATTAGAAAAGGGTTAATAGTACATTTGGGTGTCAAGATGATGTGTACTTTTGTTTCTCACTTGTGAATGAATGTCTTGGATATATTTTCTAAAAATGCGTGAACTTCTCGTTTAAAAATAGGCCTCTAAAAATGCTTTGACCTATCCTAGTAAACATAAAATATTTATTTTCTATGTGAAAAAGCAGAAGTTTACACCATGTGGTGCTATACTTTTTACATGTATTCAAGAATTCAGGGAATACTTGTGTACATATGTGAAATCAGGGAATATAGACAGTATATTTTGAGTTATAAAGTTAGTCGTAAAACCAAACAATTTTTACACAAGTCATGTGTCACTGACTCCTTGATCAAAGGTTTTTTTGTAGAATGGCATGCTCTTGAAGCAGCATTCTGTAAAATGTCACTGAATGTTTTATCTAGCATAGGGCAACAGGATGAAAATTTATCCACCATGCTGCCAAATAAAAGCTGAAGCTGCATGGCAAATTGACTTATATTTCACTGAGAAACAACACTGGGGATTCACAAAAAATATTTAATAAAATAATATTTTTTTCCTATGGTCTTACCTGAAGCTTTTACAGATGTGTATGGCATTTAATGACACCTTTAGTATTTGAATAATAACAGAAATCGATTATTTTGAACATAGTGTTCCATCACCACTTTTTTTGTCTCGCTGCGCCAAATATAATTTCAAAATTATGAACTAAATATATATAGCTAAGAAAATCCTATCTTTCTGGTTTTACATGATACTTTTACTATCATGTACAGTTGTGCCACCTTTGCAAAATTCAGTAGTGAAAAATTAGGTTTTGCCAAAATTTTCAACCAGTATTGCCATGACTTAGGTAAAAGTCATATGCATGATTATAGATAAATCAGAATTTTTTCAGATTGATCTTACTCTGCTCCACTTCAAAAAAACAAACTAGTAAATCATTATTATTATGACAAACTAGTAAAACATTATTGGCAACCATCATAAGTACCGTTAATTGTGCCAAATGTGTAAAGTCAATGCAATGTAATTTATTCTATATAGTAAATGGAATAGGCATTATGCCTTATTGAGTTGTCATGGTTTAACTCCAGCTGAAAACTCCTCCCCCCACAGCCACTTGCTCACTCCCCCACCAGTGGGATGGGGAAGAGAATAAGGAAAGCAAAAGTGAGAGAGCTTGTGGGTTGAGATAAAGCCAGTGTAATGGGTATAGCCAAAGCTGCACATGCAAGCAAAGAAAAGCAAGGAAATGACAATTTCCCATGGGCAGGAAGGTGTTCAGCCATCTCTGGAAGAGCAGAGCAACATCATGTGCAGCAACGCTGACTTTGGAAGACAAACACCATGACTACAAACAACCCCTCCTTCCTTCTTCTTTCCCCAGCTTCATAAGTCAGCATGACATCATATGGTATGGAAAATCCATTTGTTCACTTGGGGTCAACTGTCCTGGCTGTGCCCCCTCACAACTTTTCCTTCACCCCCACCCCCCTGCTGGTGAGGTCACACAAGAAACAGAAAAGACCTTGATGCTGTACAAGCCCTGCTCAGCACTGACAGAAACATCTCTGTGTTATCAACACTTTTTCCAACACAAATTAAAACCACAGCCTCATACCAGCTACTGTGAAGAAAATTGACTCTACCCCAGCCCAAACCAGAACATGATTTCAAAAATAAATTTATTTTGCTTCTCTTATGTGAATGGAGGTAGAGATTTCTGTGGTGTCTTTCAGTTTTAAAACAGACCAAGCCACTGGAGTCTGTGCTGGATATGTTTCAGGTTCAGTCCAGACAGACTATAGCTGAACATTGAGCAGAAAAATTCTTATGAAAAGAGCACTTTCCCTCCCCACTTTTATGTTTCCCTCAGGATATCTATCAGTTCTGTGCAGCAGTCTGTGTGGGCTTCACTGCCTATATCACAGGAACAACTTTTATTGGATTCCACTTTTGCACTTGAGTTTCAAGACACAGCATGAAAATGAAAGCAGAGGTAGAAATATAGTTTGGTCCCACATTCCAAGAACTTAGATCAATTTTAGTTGAAAGTAAATTTAAAACACCACCAGGGCTTTCAAAGGCAAAGGTCCTACCTTTCAAAAATACCTCTCTCAGACATGGTTTTGGCTACATCCAGTTCTGTTACTTTTGGGCAAACTAAACTAAAACCAGGACTGGCTTCTGTTCTTCCTGTTCTGTTCTCTGGCAATTTAAAACTGATTCTTAATGGGAAATTTTAAGCAGAGATATGGTTAGCAGAAATATTTTAGTTAATTATTTTTCCTTACCAATATTGAAGTACATTCAATTATTAGGACAGCAGGCAGATGACACTTCTCATAGACCATCCCAGTTCAGCCTGTATTTTGGCTCCATAAAAACGGACATTTAGCTAAAACTGTAATTCAGGAAGTCAGCAGGATACAATGCAGATGGTGATAATCTCTTCACCAGGTCCTGACTGTATCAGAAGATCAGAAAATATAGATTCTTTAGATGCTTTTACCTGGCTCTGAAGTGTGGTTTCTAAAATATTTCCTGCTAGAGAAATCAAATTAATGACCCAGTCATTTCATCTGTTGAATTCAGCAGCAGTCAAGTCAAGAAAATTAAAATAAAGTAAACTTGAGCATCCTGCTGAAGTCAGGCACTATGTGGGTCAAGTTCAAATTTCAACACATTGACTGTTAATTTTTATTTCAGGTAATTCAGACTATCACTGCTACTGACAAAGATAATTCTGCAAATGGCGCAAGATTCCATTTTTCTCTTGATGAAGGACTTTCTTTGAATCCCAACTTTACTCTAAGGAACAATGAAGGTAAATCTAATACATAAATCTCAAAGAAATGGGCTTCTGTTTTGTCTGGGCTGTCTGAATTGAACAGAACAATTTCCATGCATTTGCTTACAGAAACAGAAAACTGTAACATATCATCACTGAGCTGTTGGATATCAAGGACATATGTACACAATATTTTGCAAACTATGAATAATAATATATTGTATTTTGTATTTATATTCTATTTATTTTAGCATTTATACTTCATACTTTCAGGAATGTTTTTGAAAAGTGGATTAATGAAAAATATGTAAATTTGTTCTACTTTTAGGTGAATAGCACTGATTGGGTACTGTCAAGGTTATTGCCAATTATTGCTTAAAGAGAAAAAAATTAAGGGGCATAAAAATTGGAAATCATGCTTACTTTTACAGATATGACATCAAGAGCAGGTCTTTCTGTGGTCCCTGGATGGTAGTCCATCTCTTCATGCCTTCCTAAGAAACTGTTCCTAAACATTGCAATCAGAAATTCATAGCAGGTAGTCCCAGATGGAAAACAGCCCTCAGAGTCTCCCAAACAAAAGTTTCTGAATATTTATTGAGTGGAAAGCTGTCTAACCTCCAAAACCCAAACCTAAATCAGCCTTGCTCTTGATCAAGTATTACCTTGTGGTATCCACTTTGCAACCTGATGAAAATAAGCGTAAACTTTAAATATTTGTCTAAATTTTCCTCCTGAGATTTTGTCTATGTGTATTGCGGGGCTTTCTTTGTATGCCTATGTGGAAGTGTATGGGATTTGCTTTGTTTTACAGTTATGTATTTGTAGTACTGCTGTGGAATACATTCTGAGATTTTACAGCTCACAAGTCCTCTGTAATGCATTAGCTCCATCATTGTTATATTTGGTACATACAGTGATATTGAAACAATCCTTTACAGACTTTTTTATCTGTTTGTAAAACCAATCAGGGAAGGAGATTGAATAATCCTAATAAAGAATTTGTTCCAATGTTTAACAATATTTACAGAAGAAAAAGAATCATGCTATTTATTTGGAATAGATAAATGGATTTCATGTTCAAGTTCCAAAAGAGATCAATAAATATATATCAATATTAATAAATAATCATAAATATTGAAGGGCTAAATAATATATTAAAACTTTTCCCTAAGTGAGACACCAGCACTTTCCCAGATTAATATATCAATCCCACTCAGATTGTGATAGAACGTTATAGGAAAAGCCAGGCTCTTGTTCCTCAAATGAAAGAGGGGTACTAAAATATTTCTGTATTTTAGTCTGTGATTCCAATAAACTGTTGATTATTAGACTATGATCTCATGCGAAAGACCATGTGCATGTTCATTTCAATACAACATATTTATATCAAGAAGTTTTTTTTAATAGCTCTTCTAAAACTGTGGTTTGTGACAACATAGATATTTTATGGTTTTGAACATATTTAAAGCTGGGTCTGTATTATGTCTGTTCATTGCTACATAAATTATTTAACTACACAGATTTGTAAGAGGGCATGAACTTCTAACAAACATTTGATGCAGCAATGTCATATTTTGGATAGAAATATTCATCTGTGGATAAAAGCACTTTTTTGTTTGTTTGGTTTTGGTTTTGTTTTTTTTTTTTTTTTTTTTTACTTTCCTGAGATCAGGGAGAAATGACTTAGCAATCAACAGAAAGCAGTGTTGGGACTACCCTAAATTTGATTTTATGGGGGAGGGGGTTGGTAGAGGAAGGAACTGAAAAAGGGGTCTTTTAAGACAAAAGCCTGTTGAGCATTGTGTTTTTATCTCACCTAAGGAAGTATAAAATTATGCACTTCCTACATTATCTTGCATAAACATTCTTACACAAACAGAGACTCCAAAAATGCAACATCCAAATTGGCCATATAATTAAAAAATGATGATTTAACTCAAAACATAACAAGAAATTTATTTTAAAAGTAAATACATAGTTATGTTTTGCTTGGTACAAGGCAATTTGAATCTATTGTTTAAACGTTGTCTTTTATTGGGACCTTTTCTTTGTGACACAATTTATACAGAAAATAGTAGTGAAATATCTACGAAGTACACGCAGTTATCAAGCATTTACAGCTTCCATATTTCTCATCTGCTTCTATTCACAAAGAGAATTTCTGTGGCTTTCTATTATAGGAAATAGCAGAAAGAAGGTGGGCAGGAAAGGCTTTTCTTATGTCTGTGACAAGTTTGCACTTTTGAAAACTCATATTTTTGAGCATCAGGCATTAAAAATAATCAGATTGCTCTGAACAGAAGACAACTGCTCTGGATTTCCAAATTATATAAAGGCTGGTATTTTGGGAGGGTTTTATTTGTTTGTTTATTATGTTTTTTAAAGAAAAAAACTACAAAAATTGGCTTAAGAGAATTTTTTATAATGTTTTGTATAATGATAAAACTCAAATTCTTGATTTCACATAGAAAATGGTAGTTAGTAGTAGCTGTATCTGTCTCTACGAAGCTATACTTCTCTTGCAGTCACCTTCTAATTCAGTCATGCTCTTCTTTTATTTCTTCAGAAAAAGGGTTCCATTTCATAAAAATATCAATAGGCATTTTTCCCCTTTGTTTTCATAACCCAAAACAACAGTTTTGTTCTTGAACCCTAAATACACTTTTGCATGAATGTACCCCTATTCATTTATTATCAGTACACTCCACAGCAGTGCACTGGATCTTAAAATATTTATGCTTATATCTATGCACTTTGACTGAAATCTAGGGATTGTACAAGCAAAAGATTCTCTAGTTTGTTCCTATCTACCTGTATAGACTGCAGCAATATACAATCCCAGCATGTTTATGATTCAGCTCAATAATCTTCTATGCCTTCAGCAAACTTAATAGGTATTAAATCCTCAGTCCCTGTAATTGATCATTTGACCAATTAAACTTATATCTCTTGGGCCTGAACTTGTGCATTTTGTAAATGAAAATCTCCACAATATGAAATCTCTATTTGTGGAATATTCACCCTCATAATGCAGAGCTTAAAACCCTCAGGGAAATGTAGGTCAGGATAGAGTGACAGGGCTATACCAAATATAGCATCCAGCAAAATTAAGGATTCCGCGGATACCCTTCTGTATTCTGTTTGTGCTACAATTTTCATTTGAAAGGAAAAAAAAAGGAAAATACAGAATATGATAGTTTTCCCTACTGTATTCTTAAGGTACAAGAGATGCTTTTTTGCCATTTAAGTTTTATTACATACTTTATTACATACTGTTCAGAGAAAGTAAAGGCTTAAAAGCATGAACAAGAGGACAGACAACAAAATGATGCAGTATCTGTACTCATGTAAGCAAGGCAGAACAAGAGCTGGAATAGAATTTCTTTGTTATACTAAGAAAATGCATTAAGTTGTAATAATTTTCTGCAGCTTTATAGAGCAAACCCAGAGAAGAAGCCTTTCTTTTTTGTTTGAGAATTGTACTTATGAAGTTCTTTTATTGAAAACAGGTTTCTTTGCAATTTATTTTGCCTACAAAATTGTTACAATTTCTATTAAAACCTGGAAAGACAAGTACTTTTTCTGCTGTGCTTTTATATTGCAAATCAGATTCTACATAACTCATTTAACTGTTGTCTGTGTTGTTCTCACTTTCTTTTTTAGGATATTGTCATTGATAATTTTGAAATCCTTTTTCTAATATCATAAACTTATACTTTTTGCATAATCAGAAATATCTACCTTTGCATATCCCATTAAAAACTTTCCATAACTATATGGGTCTAAAACCATCTTCTGTTTGGAAATCAGAATAAAGGCAACAGAAGTTCTTCCCAATAGATCAATTTCTACGAATTCTAGAATTGTACTTTTTTTTCTTACCCTAAAAATAATAATATTTTTCCCAATGCATAATGAATTGTGGATATATTTGTCTTTTCTTTTTTTTTTTGTCTGATGGAAAATGCATCTGAACATGTCATTGTTATCATATTTCCAAGCATGAATATATAGAGTCACTTCTCTTTCAGAACTTATATAATTTTTTTCAAGAGTGAAAAAAGATTGAACCCTCAGAGAACAGTTCATTTAGAGCATTTAAGAAATTTCTGACTGTAAAGCACTGTTTTGCTGGTGCTATTTTTTAATCACAAGATATACAATTTTCCATGGATGCTTAGTGGTATTGTAAATTTCCTAGACAAGGAGGGTTAATGGAGATAATGGACATATTCACCCAACACTGCCAGTGAGATGTCTGCATTCCCTTACTTCAATAAATTGAGATTGCTGACTTCTGATAGCAGTCTAAGTTTAGCTTACTTTCAATGAAGAACACCTCCCTAGAGAATGCTTAGCATTTGTTTTCCTCTTCTTTTATTTCTTCAGGACAAAGGTTTCATATCACAAAAGCATTTGCAATTTATTTTTCCCCTCTGCCCACTTATCTCAAAGATCTGGCCCTTTGATTATTGCCCAGTGATGGAGAATATTCTGGAATTGGAATAAAGGTATGCCATTTTTCTGATACTATAATTCTGGAGATTCAATTTTCTTAATTTTATGTCAGAAGATCCATTAACACCCACAGAAGTGGAGATGTGTTTTTCTGTAAAATTTAGAGCATGATGAGTTCAATGGCATCTGTATAAAATGAAGATTTTAATGTATTCATCCACCCATGCCTGTGATATATATTAACCTTTCTCCCTGTGTCACAGATCAAAAAATAGTAAAAAAATAAAGAGATCAATTTTACTCATCATTGCTGTTATTTAGAAAGAGAACAGCCTCCAGAGAGTAATTGATTCCATCCCAGTGTGAATTTCTTACAGAATCTTCTCTTTATCACTCTGCCCTTCTTATTTCCTACCATATTGGACAATGTGCCTGTGAATTAACTTCAGAGCTTTGCAAGTTGCAAATGAATATGCCAGATACCAGACCATGACTTAGTTGTTCTAGAACACCTAAAATGACATTTAAAATGGTTGGATTGAAGCCCCCACTTTGCAACCTATCACAAGAGGAAAACTCCTGCATAGTTCCGGCTTTCATTTACATCACAGAGTCGTGCTTGTTCTGGTTATGTGGTACTGTGAATTACTGCTGACCTTCTGTAAAATATCATCCTGCAAAGAAGACAAGTTGTAACTGGAGAGAAATGATATCTGAGAAAGTGCAAATTTAACATCACACATGGTGACTGAAAGTACAGTCCACACAAGTATTGTTACTGGAAATGGATTGAATGTCTGAGTAGGTATAACAGAATCAACATATGGAAGTTAAAAAGGAATTCTACCATGATTATAACAGAAAACCAGGAGTAGCTACTGTAGAGGGAAGACATTTTCCCTCTTCAGGCCTCTGAACATCTTCGATTTTTTTTTTATTTTAAAAAAATTAGCTCTAAGATTGATTGTAAAGTTATTTTAGTGCATAGTGTAGTGGTTCTGCATTTCTTTTCTGGACTGCAGCTTGTTGGTGATTTAAAAACCAACTATAAGCAAATAACTATATTTCAAACCAAAAATGACTTCTATGTTACTTTTCGTTTTTGCTACCCACTGAACTAGAAACTTTCAATAGCTTCTTGCCCATTGGCAATGGCTTTGAAGACAGCAAAAGAGAAAAAATATTTACAAGAGCTATCAATAAAGAAATGAAACAGAAATGCATATCATGTAGTTCACATAAACAAATTAACAGCTCCAACTTTAGAAATGTAAGAAATGCAAATCATTCCAATATATCTTCTTTGGTTTTAATTAGTTTATGACTTCTCAGAAAATTTATAGTAGTTGAACTGCTGACACAAGCAGAGCTGAAAATTGAAACATGCCTTAAGATAAATACTGGATTTTACTTATTTTTTTCTTTTACCTCCATTTCTCTTGTTTCTCCATTTAATGTGTAATGTGTCAAAGGAATTCTCAAATTGTGAATAATAAATGAGCATCCTCCAATGCACTCCAGCAGTCAGCTTCCATGCCCTTACCATTGTATCTCTGTTTCCTTGATTTTCCTATGCCCTCATTTCTTTCTTTAGCTTAGGAGCTTAATGTAAAAAGGCAGAGATGATGGAAAAAAGACTGTGATAACAGCCTTGTATACAGTGTACAGCCTGGATTAGTAAACGATGACATCTTCAGAGGGTGAAGAGTTGCTGTGTTACAGCCATGTAGCATTTCCCATGGGTAACCTCAAACTCACTTAAGATAAAGCTTAACTTCTAGTTGACATATTTGCAAAGAGCAGCCCAAACAGGAGTAAGTTTAGATCATTAGAAAGTTTAGTTCATTAAATGGAGCAATGTATAACAGAAGATATCAGATAAATATTTTTTTCCTTATATGGGAGTTGTTAATTTCCCTTAGCAGTCAGTCCTGTAATCTCCAGTGAGTCCTGGTTCTTATCATACTCCTCAGGGGTGAAGTTCACCATTTAAATCTATTGAGATAAAAAAATCTTTCCTTCCAGGTCTAGAAGAATGAGATCTGTAGTGCTCCTCATCCTATTTCTATTGCTGCTATCCTATACACTTGCCTTCCCCAACTATTTGCAGTATCTTTTTTCAGATACCAAAGAAATTTCTCACTGCATAACCCCCTGCCTCCCTTTCAAACTACTGCTGTTGATATAACTTTTTTCCCCTTTTCAATAAACTCTTTTCTAGGTCATCAGTGTCAGACTCTATACTTGGCTTCCTATAGCTTTTACAGATGGAGAGATTTTTTGTTCTGTGCAAAGCTCTTAAAAGTTACTGTCTTTCTATCTCTTCTCTCAACACATTCCTATAATGGTTTTTGACAAGGAACAAAAGCAATTAAAATTTGAAAGCTCAGAACACCAGCATGTTGGATGGTTTTCAGGATGCAGTCAATATTGCAGTTCGGCTGCAAGAAACTTTTTTTCTCTCCATTCATTTTGTTGGCATAGCTTTGCATATGATTGTTCTCAAGAATGGAGTTCTGACTAGAGCATCAGAGATGCAATTCCTGAGTTATGGCAATATGATTGGCTTTGATAATTTTCTGCTATGCTTGATTCTCAGTGACCTTTGGAAAATCAGACACAGTTTCCTTTTATGAAAAATGTTAGATATCTTCTTTGTAAAATGTTTTAAGAAATTTAATGAGACAAAAATAGTATGTGAGAGTTCAGATACTTTCCAGTATTTTACTTATATGTAAACACAATGCACTAAGTTACCATATCTAAATCTGATAGAGAAATAATGAGAAATAACCTCTCTGATGATATTGGGAACAGAAAATTTCCAAGCCAGTGTCTTAAAGACCATAATTTTATTTGTGTTAAAATTTGTGAAATTTCATTGAAGGAAAAACTTTACACTGTTTCTTTGAGAAAGTTTATCACTGGGTATGTTATTAACAGAAACTTCTGGGTATGTCATGTAACATTTGCTTCTACAGAAATCTACTTACTACCCAAGAAAATACAAAACTCAAAAATTCTCTATGGCAATTCTTTGAAATTAAAAATTTTTTACCAGTTCCCTTTTTCCTTTAATTGTCTTATACCAATATTTCATTGTATCTTATATTTAGTTGTTTAATGTTGACAGTATAAGAAAAACAATTTAATATTGAATGAAAAAATACAACACTGAAAGAAAAAAATCTCTATTTTTTAAAATTTGTATTTATTCTTTACAGTATAAAAATATCAGTTTGACAAAATTTTGTTTGACAAGGCCCTCCTCCCAGAGAAACAAGGTTTAATTATAGCTTTTTTTCACATTTTTTTCCTGTAACATTGAATTGTATAATTTTACCATTTTTTCATTTTTTTCTCTTATTTTCTTTTTTCTTTTAGCTTTAATTTTTTTTCCTCACAATTTTCCTCCCATCTGTCCACATTTACCCTTGTAGCATACATTCTCACATCTCAATGTTCTTTCCTTCACATCTTTGCCAATAGTCTCTGCGCTAAAATTACTACAAGATCCCCGATCAGGAGTCCTCAGTTTTTCTTCATTATGCTCAGTCTCTGATGCTTTTGTTGTCAGCAAGCATTCTCATCACTGCTACTGGAGCTGTGCGCTGGATCATTCACTCTTTTTAAAATTTAAGTCACGGGCAACAAGCACAGAGCTCGGTCATGCACCTCCTCTTGACTCTGTGTAGAACCAAATGGATCCCAGACTTCATTATCAATGGGTTTTTCTCTTTTGAATTTACAAAATAATGTGGAAGTTGTATTGCAGCTCAACAGCATACTGTTATCGTATTGCAGAAGGAATTTACATGCCACAGTGTGTCATGGTGCCTGCATGAGGCTATTTAGGAATGCTTATGGATCTGCAGACTGTTGGAATAATGTTGAGGCAGGAAAAAAACCTGGTGCACTCTTGTCCATACTGCCTGAGAAGGGTCGTTGGTGTATGTTAATAACAGTGACTGGGCTTGGGTGTAATGTGAGAGTTCTAGTTGGCCCAGGAAAACAAAATGCAAAATATTTTGCAGGCAGGATGTATACACAACAAATAACTTTGCAAAGTATGTTATATTATGGACATTTTATAATCTTCCACAACATTATGGTATTATTTTCTGTCACAATTTTTCAGATTAAAGAATTATCTTATCACCTTATTCTTGTTCCAGTGTTGTTCTGTAACTTGACTGAATATAGCACAACAGTATATATATATATATATATAACAGCCTATATAACAGTATAATAAGTGACTGGTGTCATCAGTCATCAAAATACAACGTTGTAGAAGCAAACTTGAAGTAAATAAGTAAACCTGACATAAATAAATACCTTATATTGCACACACTCCACGTGAAAAGAACACTTAATGAACTTAAACTCACCATGCTGGATATTCCATATTTCAAAAATAGGGGGTAGTGTGGAGGTGTGTTGTGGGTATTGCTTATGTACAGATGTAAAGCTAAAGAACTTCAGTGCTGAGTTCTTGGTTTATCAGCAATTGTATCACTTCCCAGCTCATATATGTGTTTCTTGTGTGAAGCCTGTTACCAAATATATTGTGATATTATGATGATGTGGGATGATATTGCCAGTTTTTCTAAATGTCACTGTCAAATGCCATGCAAAATAAAATGTTGGCAAAAGTGGGTTAAAATGAATGTTTTAAAATTTTGCACAGAGCTTGACAGAAAATATAGCATAAAGAGTAACCACCTGAAAAAGATCTTGTATCTAGTTTAAACAAAAACAGCCCTTTCACTCAAATGTGTGTGTAGCAGTCTAATTGGAAAATATATGCTGCACTGGCTATTTTGTTGCACTAGATTTTCACAGAGTTACATGGATTTCATTTTTCCATAGATTATGATAAAGCCATTTAATAGTGCAGTTACAGTGGTAAGGAAAATTAAGAAATTTTCTTGTTTGTTTGTTTGTAATAGGAAGATGAACCTGGCAGAGGTATTCTGTACTTATCACCCTTCTATTGTTTGCTAAAATACTCCAATCTCATAACCCCACAATTTGGAAACCATGTGACAAGCAACACAAGAAGAAAGCTCCTTTCTTCTAAAGTGTCTGCATCTATCAGGCTCCATCTCTCTATAACTGCTGGTGTTTCAAATTCTCACTGCTTCCAATTTTATTTTTTTTTATCTTGGACTTTTATTCAGAGGCTAGTAATTAAATAGTGGTGGCTACAAACTGAAAATAAATTTTAGACACAGGAATATTGGCTATAACTATATATTGTTGCAACATTTTTTCCCCTGCATAATTTTTATGCCTCTTAATTTCTTGGATTTGGAGGGATATGTGTGGCAACTTCCTACTCTCCTTAGTGCCTACAAATGCTCTTGCAATGTGTGTAATAAGCACGAGGTTTTCCTTGTCTATGCCAAATGGACCCATACGTAACAGAAGGGTGAAAATGTCTTATGCCACTATCTCCGCCTTTCTTATTTATCTTTAAACTCTAATAGTTTAGAACATGTAAAATCCACTCTTTTTCTCTTCCTTTGCCTTCCTTTGCCTTCCCTCTTCCTCCTGACCTCTTCAAAGCACATGTCTTTGCTCACTGTCCTTTTAGAAGTTTTCTGAAAACTCACTAAAACTTTAAAATCTTTAATAAACACTAAAACATGAAAGTCTCATTTTAGCTTTTTACTAAATGAGTTTTAATATTCTACCGAGTGTCAAGAGAATTTTGGATTTTGTGTTGTGCAAAACTTTTACGATAGCAGTCAGTCCTCATAATTCCAGGTATACAATTTGACAAGGGTTCATATGCTACCAGCAGCATAGCATAGGATGAAAAGACTTGCAAATTGGGCCCAAAATATTTGTCAAAGTTCTCTTGATTCTAATAAAAATACAAGAGTTTTAAGTACTCTTATTTATATAATGTTAGTTACTTTTCAACTCCTCCCCTTTTTCATCTATTGACCAGAAAAACTTCCTGGCAAATTTTAATTCTAGATTGTGCATTTTCATAGATTAGGGCTTGCTAGTTTTAGGAAGCCCCATGCTTCCATTTGATGGGAAACAAACAGCAAATAACTTCTTTTTTTTTTCATCTTTTACTTCACTGAAATGTTATTCTTGTTTTGATATTGTAGATAATACAGCCAGTATTCTGACAAGACGAAGGAGATACAGTCGAACCACTCAAGATATCTATTACCTCCCTGTTTTGATTTCTGATGGCGGCGTGCCCCCTCTCAGCAGCAGCAGCACCCTCACCATCCGGGTTTGTGCCTGTGAGAGGGACGGACGAGTGAGAACTTGCCATGCTGAAGCTTTCCTCTCCTCGGCTGGCTTGAGCACAGGAGCTTTAATTGCCATCCTCCTCTGCATTGTCATCCTTCTTGGTGAGCCATTTGCAATACTAAGTAATGCTGTCCCTCCAAAGCCTCTCAGAATCTGGGAGGGCATAAGGTTTCAATATGGCATGCTTTTGAAACAGTGGTTGCCTGGTAGTAGGAGGCAATTAGAAACACACAGCTGTGATTAGAGGGCAAAGGTTTAGCTAGAGTTAATAGGGGAAAAGTGCCTTTAAAGTACATTTTTGAATATCTGGAATCCAGTAGAAATTTTTTCAGAGGTCATCAAGTAATTAGCACTGGAGATCTTTCTTTTCCATAATTTAGAAAGATTTCAAAAAATAGAGGACTCTAATACCATGTTTTGAAAAATTGTAGAAAATAGATGGGCAAAGATTTTTGAAATGCCTTATGCTGTAAGAAGCATCATTAGCACTCTACAAGAGCCATTTCTTAATTACCTTGGTGGGATAAACTGATAGCAATGCACAACATAATCCACAGGGACAAGGGACATAAGAGACTATAAGCCGACTCATAAGATTAATGCCATTACAAGTGCATTTCCTCTTGACTCTTTTTAGGTTTTTTATTTTTGCGGGTCAATTCCAATGTTACCCATTAGTTAATATTGTGGTTGGTTTTGGTTTGTGTTTTTTTTCCTGTCAGAGACACAACTCGCTGCGTGCATGACTCTGTGATACTCATGTGATTTTCTGCACAGAGATGGAAAGAAATAATAGCAATTGCAGTGTAATCGAGAGGATATTTTGAGGACTTTTTCCCCAAAGACTACATTTTCTAAGACCTACTTTCTTTACAGCTTGCTTCAGTATTTTCTTGTCAGAAGGCTATTTTAAAATATACAGTTATACCTTTATCTCGTAATTTTGTATTTTATTACACAAAATTGAATATTCATAAGAAAATAAGAAATGTTTTCCATAATAATTCAATTTATATGCTAAACATTGGTTTTAATGAAGCACTGAAGGCCCTGGATTATGCTTCTGAAAAATGCTAAATTTAGTTGCTCATTTTTCATTTACCTGAAAGACTGTTATCTCCATTTATCTCCTTTATGAGATCCCTAATAAACTAAGTAGCAGATGATCCTGAATACCAGTACTGAAAATACCATCCTGAAAATATTACACCTCTGTATTTTTGACTTAGTGTCTGCTATTTCTGTAACATATTCAGATGTAAACTTTAAACCTACTCTAATATCTGCAGTTTTCTCTTTAGCGATTGTGGTCCTTTTCATCACCCTAAGACGTGGCAAGAAGGAGCCTTTGATCATTTCAGAAGAAGATGTCCGGGAAAATGTTGTGACATATGATGATGAGGGAGGTGGAGAGGAAGACACGGAAGCATTTGACATCACAGCACTGCGGAATCCATCTGCTGCTGAAGAGCTAAAATACCGGAGGGATGTTCGGCCTGAAGTGAAGCCTCTGTCCAGGCATCATCCCTCCTCAAGCCTTGACAGTATAGATGTTCAGGAGTTCCTTAATCAAAGACTGGCAGAGGCTGATCTGGACCCCAGTGTGCCCCCATATGACTCCCTGCAGACATATGCCTATGAGGGTCATAGATCAGAAGCTGGGTCTATCAGCTCTCTGGATTCAGCAACGACACAATCTGACCAGGATTATAATTACCTTGGAGACTGGGGACCCGAGTTCAAGAAGCTAGCTGAACTCTATGGGGAAATAGAACCAGAAAGAACAACTTAGTTGTAATTCCCAGAACAGAGAAGTTCCTAAACCACTGGACAGATAATGACAACAATGGTAACAAAAAAAAAAGTGAATACAGTACTTGGAACTGAGTAAGTTGTATGCAGTTACTGTAGAACAAGTGCCCTTTTCATATTTGAAACTGGGTTCTCCAATTGAAAGAAAGTCAAATTTTGGAAAATACAGAAAAAAGAATCTATTGTCCCTTGTGTATTTATTTTTTTTTAATTGCTCATTAAACTGTCTGGTACCTTCTCTGCAACAACACCTAAAGTAAAGCCAAGAAATGACATTTTTATTACAATATGCGTAACAGCTCCAAGCTGCAGTAAGTTTATGGTCATGTCTGTCTGAGAAGAGCGCTAAAAAAGGATCAAATCTCTTGTGGTCGTGGTGTTGCATTTCTAGCTGTGCTCTAGGCCTTGTGATCCCAACATGAGGTTGACAATGAGGTTTACTATCAGCGTGAAAAGTGCTACCAGTCTGTTTCCTTTACAGAGGTGATAAGCCACACCTGTCCTCTTAAATAAATGGTCCTTTGATGATTTAATCTTATTGACTTAACAGGTTGCATTGAGAAGCTGTCATTTCGTTATGTCCTTCATAATCTTGTCATCCATAACCAGCTAACAGATGGAGGGCATCATTATTTGTAGCTCAAACACAGCTCTAGTCCATAATCCCAGACCTGCTCTGTTACTGCGTGCTAGAGGAACTGCTGTTTCCAGTGTTGTGCTTTTTCTTTTTGTCTTTTCATGGGATCATTCATCTAAATGGAATAGGCCCAAAGTACTCTTTATGCAGCGAAGCAGATGAAGCATAGGCTTTTTCAATAAAAACAGCAATGGCAGCACCATTAAACTATGTGGTTTTTTGGTTCACTGTGCTTCACTTATGTCAAGAGCTAAAGCTTTTTAAATCTTTTGCTGATCTGAGTCCAGAAGCTACAACAGTCTGTTTAAAACCCAGAGTTCTTAATCACAATTTTAATTTGACTAAAAGCAAAATAGAGCTGCTGGTAAGACATGGGGATAGTGAAAACTGAAGCAAGGAGAATAAGATGATGATGCAATTTTCTTTTAAATTCAATCTACTGATATTTATTTCTCTTAGAGCATTTGCCACCTCAGCAGAACAAGATGGTTTTTCCCTATTTCAAGCATCATGGAAACAAGAGCATTTTAAGTCAGTGAAAAAATATACCATTACTGTGGTTCCTATGGATTAAGTAAATTGATTTCTTACATTAGTAACTTTGGAACATTGAGAAATGATAGTTCTCCTTAACATAGCAAACTGTTTAACACCTAATCCAGCAATTTTTTTTTTCTTTTTTTAGCATTGCAGCAGCAGAACTGCTAAACAGTTCAGCATAACATAGCAGCCTGATTAGCACCTCATCTAGCAGATTCAGATTTATCTTTTCCTTTGTTTGGAATTTTAAGCTTTTCTTTATCTTTCTGGTGATACTGTGAGAGGACCAGGAACTCATAATATCCTAAGAGAGATTATGACCTGTAATACTCATGATCACTATCAACAGTCCTCTGCTCCTAATTCTAGTCCACTTTAGGCAAATTGACTTCTTCCAGTGTGTATTTGATTGGAAAACTATCCAGAGTAGAAGCTGTGTACTTTTATTCTTAGCCTCTGCGGTCTGGTATGCAGAGTGATACAGATTTGTATGCTGCACTAGATTCCTCCCTCTGCATTTTAGATGCCACTTATATTCGGCTTAGTAAAGAAGAGTCTATATTTATTGCTGATCTACTGTGAGCCACACAGGTGAACTAGATAATTAAGCCTTCTTTTCTTTACTCTATGGTTGGATAGGTCCTAGACATGACTGAAATTTCTGATCAGTTTACTTTGAAGAGATTTTTTTTTTCTCCTGAGATGTAGTTGACTGGTTTTGGTTTAAACAGCCTTCTGGAAAAAATAGCAAGTAGCTTTGTAAGCAACTTTTACACTCTGAAAAGTATTAGTTGTACTGTAATTCCAGAATTTTTTTTTTGTACACTATTTTGTTTAAAATTTGTAATTACTCTTCTCTCTTTCAGAATCTGAACCCACATGAAAATTTAATAGGGAAAAACACCTGAACCCTAAGATATTCCGCTGATGATTTGAAAGTAGTTTAATAATTTGTGTTAATTTTTATATGTTTTTTATGAAATACAGAATCTTTTAGAAAAGCATTTAAGGAGGCATTCTTACTGTAGAGTGAAGTTAGATGCAGTAAGGGTTACACACAAGCTGAGAATGGTTGTCTTTTATTGTCCTTTTTGGGGTAGAACTAGGATATGTTTCAGTTTTGTCCCAAATAAAGCAACTAGTATTGTGTGATTTTATTAGGAGCAATTTTCTTTTTATTTAAGTCACACTTGCTTTATGCCAACATCTAAATTTTTATATTGTATGAGTAGAGTGTTAAAAACAAAATGTTTCAGCATCACTACTACCATAATACTTTGTATCACAGCTGCATGAAAATTGCATTCATTGTTGTATTATAGTTTTGAGAACTGGGTATTAGTTATCTTTATGTCTATTCCCTCTGGCCCTACACCAAAGCAGGGAAAATCAATTGTATTTTGCGTTTAAAGCAGTGTTTGTGCCATTGTTTGTTTTAATTTACATCACAGAATGTTCAGGCTTACAGGCAACAGAAATGCAGTGACACAAGCAAATAGTCACTCCTTATGCTAATGATCAGTTTAAGTTAATAATAACTCAGAGAAATAATATTTCCCTTTTTGCCATTCCTGGTGCTCTCTTTGCTGCTATACAGCACATGCATCATACCCCAGGAAACCTGAATCCTTTGAAACTCTGCAGGGTTATTGAGACGCTGCTTCTGTGATGCTGCGGTGTGTCCTGTTTGGTACGTCCTATCCACAGTGATCGCCAGATGTGCTTTTCTATCATGATATGTCTGCATGCTTGCTATGCTTACTGTGTTCTATTCAAATACACATCACAGTGTCGTGTTGTTTGCATGACAAATAACAGAATGTTAAATCTTCAGGGCCACAGAAGAAGGCCTCATAGTACAGAAAAAGTTTACAATTCTATTAACCCAATCTCATATTTTTTTTCTTTTGGTCCTTTGTATCCTAAAACCAAATTTAAACCATATTTGAGAAATTCGCTGTTGACCTAGATTCTATGTTGAAGTAGAAGAAAATTAACACTGGATGGCACAATCATTTTTGTAGCATTGCTGATTTAAACACAGCATATATTCAGTGAAAGTATTGTGGGAAACTTTTTCTCAGTTTATGGTTAACTCTGATTATATATACTATGCTTAAAGCTTTCATGGATCTTTTCTGTACTCATATTCTCAAATATTTTCCTATTAGCCAAAATAGTAATCCTGTTGCTGCTTAACAACTAAATGCTGAAAACTGCCAGTTTGACTTAAACTGAAAATACTGAGTAAAGTTAAATGGCACATGCAAAGTGATACTTAAGGGCTTTTCTATTTACAATTTGATTTCTACAACAACCATTCAACTAATAGTACATTTCCACCAAAATAATTAGCTGCATTCCTTCAAATAAACCCTCTTTCTTGTAATGGTGAGGGCACTCGGTATGCTGTAATCTTGACAAGTCAAAATAATATGAAAAAATGGTCAATATAAGAATTGAAAAATGTGAAACTTAATTGTCAAACTAAAACCTGTCAAAAATGTAGTTTAATGCACTTTAAAGACAAGGAAGAGCTTGAATTCAGCTGGCGTTAGATTAAGATTCATACATTGAAAACAAATTAATTTGTTTATCAGTGTTACCTGTTATTACATACACATAGAATACTGTAAAAGCTGAAAGTAACTTCACTCTGTTATGCACTTTATTTTTTTGCATTCTTTTTAGAAAACTAAAATAACTGCAAACATTTTTGAGTTTTATTTCTAATTGATGCGATTGTTTAAATTGTGAACACTGAAAGAAAATGTCTGTGGGAAAGTATTATTTGTGGTATTTAAAAGGAATTACAAAATTTTTGTGGTCTAAAATTTTTGTGGTCTAAAATGATTTTTTAAATCATCCTTTAGAAAGTATAAGTATTGGACCAGTCTGGAATTAACCAAACTCATAAACTCACACAAGGGTAACAAAGGGAATATTTTGAATGCAAAGAAGGGTATGAAATTATGCTGCCTAGCGTTACTTTGTGGATTATAAAGTGCTAAGACCTTGTACTTGCAGTACATATAAATGGCACAGTGCATTCTAAGGAACATTATAAGTGTGTTACAAGTTTTGGGCCATTCTTATTTTTCCAAAGTCTCCAAAAATATATATTTTTTTTAACAAAAGAGTAATGTAAAGTATACCTCCTTATGCAAGTGTTACTGATAGAAAATTGTTACATTTTCTTTTAATAAACAAAAGGGACAAAATCTTTTATTCGTATTTTTCAAATAAAATGTGCTCTTTGCTATGGTGATGGGTTATTGTATTCCTCATCACAACCAGAATGTATTATTTTGCCTTCACTCCTGTATTCTGTGCTCACCAAGGAACCAGAACATCTGCAGACGCTCCATCTTTATGACCCAGGTGTGACACAGTTGTATTAATGAGGCCAATGTCTGAAACGGTATGGGAATTTGAACTGGATCTGAAGTGCCTGGTATTGTCCCTTGGTTGTGCCACTATTTCAAAGACTCACATGATTATTGCTACAGATGGATAGGAATGGAGAGAGACACCAAAAGATAGTTTACAATAGACTGCAGTATAGCTGCTAAATGGTTCATTACTTTTACTTGTGGCAACTGTTCCTCTCCAACCATCACTGTCCTGAAACTGAAATACAGTGTTACAGGACAAATACATTAACCACATGAGTGAATTGGGGAATTGCACATCTATGAATCCAAATTGGTGGTAAAAGCCATGGTTGTTATCCCAAGTTGACACAGAAGGCAAAAGTAGACAAGGACATTTACAGTGCTCAAGCTCAGGCACGTGTAATGAAAGTGCACAAGAATAAATCATTCTTTCTCAAAGGAATTAACAGGCTTTATCAACAAAAGACATCTCAGAAAATAATGACACCATAGCTCACAACAAACTTGCTGCAAGCAAGGCTGTCTTTCCCAGACTGTCATAAAATTCAAACATGAAGTGAGGGTGGACAGGAAACAAAGTGGAATTTTCTTGTTGAACTCTGCTTACCCTACTTTATTGTCCATGAGTCAATTCAGATTGTGTACCACTATACTGTGCAATTTTCACATGTGCCTCACCACAAACATGGAAAAATAAAAAGATTGTGAGATAGTATTTGCAAGATAAATATTGTCAGCATGAATCTGAAAGCAAGTTCAGGGAGGTTTTGTGGTATTTGTTTTAGTTCTCAGTTGAAGTGTTAAAACTTTGAAAAGATTTTTGAGAAATATTTTAGATAATATTTTATATTCAAGATTGATTTTTTTTGTCTTTACAGTGCTTTCTATCATCTTATTCTGAAATTGATTTTTAGCTGATTGATTTAGATTTTTGTTTGGAGTCTATACTACTTCTATATATGTGGCAAATGTATCATTTGTACTTAGGTGCAAAGAGTCTTCAAAAGCTAGAACATTTGGCTTGTGAGTTTAGCAGACTTGTTCTGTGGGTTTCACAATTCCATGTAGCATTTTTTGTTCTTGCAACTCCTCACAAGCTCATCAAGGAAGTTCCAAAGATCCAACAGAATTTCCACACTAGCTGTCTCATAATCTGATCTGTTCTGGAAGTACATGCAACAGAGCTGATAGGCAGTACCTGTAGAAATATACTCATCCAGCAGATACCCTCAAAGCAAAAATGGACATTGAGACTAGCGCTCTTAGGGGATCATACGGCACAAAGACCTGGGAAGGTGATAGATTCCTAGCCAAAACTGAATAAAATCAGGGTCCACAGGAACTCCCACCAAAGTGGACCTTGTCATCAGGCACGTTCAATGCTCAAATAACAGGTGAGCTCAATGGAAACTCTGTATATAGGTACATGTAAATGAGTGAACTGCTCAAATATCAGAACTGCTACTTCTTCTGCTAGAATTCTGAGCAGGCATGGGTCTGTCTTAATACATTTGTCAGGCTAACAGTGTCAACATAATTCTGAGGTATTCTGCAGTTCTTACACACAGCTTTACCTACCACATTAACTGTCTTGAAACAAATTGGATTGCTCTCTACCTTATTCTTAAGATTCTGCATTGTTTCTTTAAATCTGAGTTGTATCCTTGATTTAAAAGCAATTCTTTCCTTTATTTTAAATTCACTTTATTTTCTGGAACCGGTCTGGTTACAAAGCACCTACAATTAAAATTCAGCCCTGTTTTGAAGTCTCAAGCACACACATCTAACAGCCAGCTTCATTATTGGATTTGAGCTGGGCAAAAATCAAACATTGCTTGTGTTTGAAAAGTAAAGCTCACTCTTACTAAAATTATTTTGTTTCTGCTAGTGTAGGTCTAATGATCAAAAACTATGCTTGAGGTGAAAAAGTGTGTGATCCTGATTATGTCATATAAACCACATGTGGATTTCTCAAAAAGAAGTAAACATAGCTCATAATCTGTACTACTTGCAAATTATATTACCTTTTTCAAAAATCAAACTTGCATTTTCCAGATAGTTTCAAATTTTCATCTGAGAAATGGTAACAAGGAGAATAGTAATTGAGAGATCAAAATCTTTTTAATTTCTGGCTGCTCCAACTATTTAAAAGAAGAAAACTTGAAAATATATTCCTTTATGATACAAATTGAATTATCAGCTCTGAAAAATAAGTCTCTTGCATGATATTGATAACAATAAAAATAATTATGTTACTGTTCCTTCTTACTTGTTTTTAGCAGTTTTTTTAAATTCAGGATGCCAAAGTATACCTTAAGTTTTGGCTAAATGGCTTATGTAACTGCAAGTATAGCATGTGATTTTCTGAGAGAAGGAAATTAAATATAAAGTAAAACTCTCAAATCTTGTATCTGAAGCAGAAACTCAGGCCATATAAGTGTGTCAGAGACCAACACCCCATAAACATATTCAATCCCATTTACTGCTAAAAACAAAAGGCCTCTAACACTCACTTGATATTTTGTCCTTCACAAATGACCGTTTAATATGTATTTGTCAATAGGGTTTGGTGTTTTTTTTTTACTTTTTCTGTAAGACTCACTGCATTTTTTGACAAAATTTCTTTTTGTGATTTCCTCAGAATATTATGAAATAACTTCTGTTGAATTTGATGGAAAAAGTATCAGGACAGTTCTTTGATAGAACTTCTCACCAAAATCTGCAAGGACTAATCAATAACTAACTGGTCAAAGCACTTTATCATGGATGTGCAAAATAGACTTCAGAGCAGGATGTTACATGAGGATCTCCCACTTCAGCTATTTCTTGATCCTAATCCCACTAGAAGTTCTAATCCCATTAGAAGTTTCAATGAATTTTTACTGATTGTTTAATGATTATTTTTAATAAAAGAACATTCCTGTTTTCAGACACGATTTGTGGGGATGAGGGATCCTGAAAACATGACTTATACATTTTTTCACTTTGTATCCTGCTTTATAGTTCCTTTTTTTTTTCTTTTTTTTTTCCCCTACCCTCAAATGCCCTCTTTTTGCACTGAGTGCTTGGAGCACTGCAATATAATAACTCAGGTTAAGAATATCCAGGGAATTTAAGAATTTATCTCTCTGAAAAAATGGAAATACTTTTCAGCGGTATCTGATGCCAGATGTACTAATCTTCATTTTTGTACCCTGGGGCAAACATTTAGATTGGACTTTAAAACAGCTGAATTCCTTACCTTTTTTCCTGCATGATATTCCAAAATTCAAAAAACTTTTTATTATAACTTAAAAAATCTTGCTGGTTTTTAGCATTTATATTGTCCAAGACCCTAGTGTCTAAGGTCACAGAGAAAATGATATTATTTCCCTAAGTAATTGCTTACTTTAAAAGCAGGATTTCTGATTCCAGTGTTACAAAGTAAAGACTTATAAGGGAGGAAAGAGAATTATGGGAAGTATGAAGAGCAATGGAAGGGTAGTAGAGTAGACAATAACCACAGGACAGATGTGATTACACAGAAATATTTAGAAATGCATCACGAAATGACCTACATAGTGATACAGGTCAGATTTTTCAGTGGGGTATTACAATCTTTATTGTAAATTTCATGAACTAAAATTGCAGTATTTTATGACTAGTCCCCTTCAAGTTAATATAAACTTAAGTTATATGTGATATAAAATTGGGATAGGTTAGGAAACACAGAAAAATATCCAGTGGAAAATGGACATAACTAAAAGTTATTTATGTGGTTCTTATTTGTGTTTCTTTATATTATTCAGGTTATGCTAGTTTGGGGTTTTTTTTGCTGATATTGTGAATAACAATACTGGATCACTCATACACAAGCAGATTCCCACTGGTATGCCTAGGGTTTTGTCTTGTCAATTCAACGTGAATTTTTGAAAGTATTTCATTTGTTTTGCAGGAAGTTTTGGACTGTACTTTTCTAATGAAAAGCTGCTACACCTTCCTCACTTCTGGAGCAGGATTTTAACTTTTCTGATAAAGATTATAGATTGCAGGAAGAGTGACAGAAGCTACCCAAATGGCTGCAGGTGAAAACAGTCATGTGCCTACTTACAGCAATATATTACGTTTTGCCTGATTTGTACCCACACAAAAAATATTGTCAGAGCTCAGAAGGCATTGGAGAAAGCTGTGGTCATGATGCACATAAGAAAACCTTTGCTGACTCTGTTCTATTTCTTTCAAATCTAACCAAATTTAAGGTTAGGTGAGTCTAATATTACTTCATTGCTCACACTTTATTTAGCTTGTGTGAAAAAATAAACCCACAAAAAATATAGACATTACATGAAACACAGAACTTAAATGCACCGTACATGACCTTATGCTATATTTATCTTACTATCCAAGCTTTATCCCAAAAAGGAAAAGGGGCAAAATCTTAGACTATCTTGGATGTCCAACCTTCACACTGGATTCTCAACTGTCAAGTCAATGAAATAATAGTTTTAATGGGTGCATGCAAAGATTGAGTGTGTCAATTGAAAGGTGAGTGACTTTGGACAGCAGTTTACACTTGAACTCAAACTGTCTGTTCTCAAGTTATATTTTAGAAAGGAAGAACACCTTTTGATAAAATGGGTCAGATGACAGAAACATCCTAATTTAAGAGAGTGGAAAGAATACTTGGTGTCTGGTAGAGTTCTACATGACTCTGACAGCCCGGAAGATGCTGCTATGATGTGTTACTGTGGAAAAGAAAACTTTTGGCCTCTGAAAGGGAAAAGACTCTCCTTATTTTTGAGGCGTTTTATGACAGATATTATCACTGCTTGAAAGGATTTATCCTGAATGTGAGAGGTTGTGATGGTCAATCTGTCTTTTTGCACCTTGGGCAGTTCCTGTTGATGGTGCAGGCTGCATGGTCCCTGCTACTGATCAGAAGAACCCCATTCTTGACAGACCTTTTAATAAGAGTATGATGGTAAATGTATTTGGTTCAAGAAATTGACATGAAATTCTGAGCATTTCATTTCAAGGCCACAAGTTCATATTTGACATGGAAATGTGAAATGTAAACATGGGTAGCAGTAAATGACTACTTTACAGGAAATTTGTTTCTAATCTCACTTCAGTGTTGGTGCAGAAAACCACTATGATGGCAGTGCCAAAGAAATAATAACTCAGTATGATCACCATATGCCTGTCTGCTCCTAGTTATTTTGAATCTCTTGTTTGACTATGGGGATTTGACAAGTAATCTTGTAACAGACATGTCCAAATTTTAGGTAAAAGTGTTATGTCTGTATTCAGCTCAACATTCCATTTATACCCTTGCTATATCACTGCTGTTGTTCCCAGATTGCAGTGGAACTAAAGAATTTATGGGTGATAAGGATCTGAACTTATTGCTGCTGAACAAATATCAGCTGAAATTTGCGGCCTCAGGAACCTTAACGTCTACTAGAGGTGATAAACACTCTCATCCAAATGTTGACAGAAACAATATGAATAAAAATAAAATAGATGATGTTTTGTAATTGAAGGCCAAGAGACAGATGAACTAAGGAAAATATAAAATTGAAACATTTTTGAGAGAAGTGGAATAAATAACTTGATGCTGCTGGGTGGCCTGATATACCTGGTTATTCACAATGGAAAATTTATGGAGGAGCAAAAGTCTTTCTTACACTTTTTTCAAATTGATAAAGGATAACTACACAATGCACACAGGAAAGATGAATAGCCATATGGGATCCAGTAATAATGGACATGAAACCACAGTTTGCTTATTGATAAGAAAGCTCTTTGTATATGCAATGATATGGAGTCAAAGCCAAATATTTTGTATGTAAGAACAGTACAGTAGAAGAAAACTTGTTCTTTGAGCTTACTATACTAAAAGCAAAATTCTGTTCCATGAAAAAGAAATGATGATGCATCTATAAACAAATATATCTTCCTGTCTCTTTCATCGATTCCCTATCGGTTCTTAAGAAAATACCTTAATATTAGTAAAGCACTGATTTTTTTTTCCAGTCCAGAACTAGTTAGACCTCATTGTTCATATATGCTTTCTTGAAATCAATCCTCTCCATATATAAATGTACTCTAAACAGAAGATGCTGAAACAAAAGCTGCAGAAGCTTCCAAGTCATAATTTCTCAATAACCTGGATCCTTAAATCTAAGTGATTTAGAATCTCAATTTTAATATTCAGCTTTGAAAATCCTGTTTTGTTAGGTACTTAAAGAATCTGGGGTCCAAAACCTACACATTCTATTTTGAAAATATTCTTAGAAATATTTTCAAGAAAATATTCTAAAAACTGCCACAAACAGCAAAATCAAGTGGGCATGGCAATTCCTAGGTATGCAAGTTAAGAGTAAACCTAGTTTATATAGAAGGTTAATCGTCTAGGTTTTCTTGAAAGATTCAATAAGCCTTTGAATAAAGGTAATATGATTTTGTCATTTGGATTTCCAATAAGATTTTGATAAAACTCAAAAATATTTCATCAAACTTATAACTACATGATCTGAAAGACAGATTTGAGAACAGGAAAAAAAATGTACAGGGCTACTTTATAGGGTATGTCAGGGTAGAGAGTACTGCTAGGTATTTTTTCAGGGGGAAAATTGTCTGATATAGCCAAAGATAATCTAGAAAACCCAATTGTGACTACTTGAAAAGCAATCAATGGATCATTACTGCATGAATTGAAGCTGTGGTTGAAATGGAAAAAAACCAAGGTAATGGGCAAAAGCAAAACCTACCCAAAAGGCACCTGCTCCTTGAATCCAGAATGAATTTATTCCTCATGGAGAATATTTTGAGTTGCTATTTCTAACTAAATATCTGCTAGGTAGTGACCAAAGCCAATATAAACAAATTTGGCATTAAAATGTATTAGGTAATAAGAGAAAAAAAAATAAAGAGTGTCATTATGCTATTTCAAAAATTCAGAGTGATTCCATATTTCAACTACTCGGTAAAACAGGCTAGCGGCATTCAGAAAACAAGAGAAACCACACAGAAATCAAGAAAATGGTTAATAGTTACAAAACAGCATGCATATCAGGAGTTTCTAAAAGTTAGGGTTCTTCAATATGGAAAAGAAATGAGCTATGGGAATAATATCTAACAAGTTAAAATTTTCAAAATTACAACTTACATGTGGGAAATAAATAAAAAAACTACTATTATTATTTTTCACAATAGAAAAATGAAAAGAAAAAACTAGGACCTATAAAATAAGCTTTTAGTTAACAGATTTGAAATAAATAAAATGAGATAGCTTTTCACATGGCATACAACCCAGTGGTAAAAGTCAAGAGATGATACAGTCTTTTTTCCATCACAGATGTGGCTTTGGAAGTCACACAGCTGCATTTTTTTTCTTTAGCTACAGTGTTGTTGACCTGAACTATTGTCCTGCCATGCAGTTTGGAATACAAAGAAACCATCAATCAATTTCCAGCCCTGTAATACTTATCTGCATCCTCTTCTGCATCTTTTGAATCTGCCAGTCACCCAGTGACAGAGGTAGTTCATGAACCTTCTTCAGCTGACTTGGCTCATCCGTAGAAAATACCAGTCAGGAAAATGAACCCACAAGTTCATTTAAAGTCCAATGAGTTATGAAATGGAAGTCAATGAACTGCTGGCCTCCACTCACCCTGTACAGTCCAACGACTTCTATTATCCCATTCAAAATGCTCTGAAGTGAGTCATTACTTAATTAAATTACTGAGAGCTGAGATTACAGACAAACCACATAAAATATTCAGAGAATCATTTTTAAAGAGAAGCAGAAATGTGAACCACTCTGTTTCTCAACTATTAATCACATCACCTGTGATGCTCAGGGGGTTTCTCCCTTTTATGCATGAGACTAGCTGACAAAATACCTTTTGAGAAAACAACTGAGCTATGTGGTTTTTTTGGTATTAGGATGCCTCAAAGCCAATTTTGAAATTAATTGTTCCAATTATATATGTTAAAACTTGAGAAATTCAGAGTAAACCAAACTAACCATTTAAATCCGTCCATTGTTGAAAGTGGTAATTTAGAAGAAAACTTTGAACAATCACATCTTTTTCATCAAATATGACAAATTGATAGAAAGGAAATTAATATTTGAAGCATATGAACTTATAAATTTTACATTGTCCACGTAATAAGCAAACAAATTATTCATGTTATGCAGAAGGAAAAGACAAGTGTAGCCAAAGCACATTTTCTTACCTGCAAATTAGTGAGCGATTTTGTTATAATTACTTATCTTTTTTCCAGTGCCTAAACTTTTTAAAAAACCACTCTTAGTTATATTCACTGATAAAATTTTATAGGGCTTATGTAAAAAATAGACTGTTTTGCAGACAAAGAAACCCTGTTGCTTACTGAGAAAAAAAAAAAGGCATGCATTTCATTTAACAAAAGACAGTAAAAATCATATTGATTATGGTAAAATAGATGTATGGGACTGGGACTATAAATGGCTCTATGGAGGCCTTTCTGTGTGTAAAAATATCAAGTAAATACATTAAAACTTATAATTCTGACTTCCTCTTGCAGAATGAAGATTGCATTCTTTGCTTACGAAGAATTTACTCCTAATACACAAAAATTCTTTGGGGTATTGATTGTTTAGAAGTGACCTATTTCTTCTTTCCTTCTTGATCAGTCAAGCATTTATTTGTTTCTTGTCTTTAAAATTCATCATTCTACCCAGGCTTTTGTCTAGCTTACAGCATTTTATTAGCTCTGTCAATGTTATTTGCAAATGTGGCAGCTACCACCCATGATTAACAGCTTATTTATTTATACAGAAATTGCAGCAATATCCTGACCAAAACAGTCATAAAACCCAATTAGGCATAAGGTATGTAATGTGCTTCACACAAAATGCAAATGAAAATATTGATCATATAAATAAATAACTCTATTTCATTTATAATAGCTTGAGTATTCTAAGGTAAGAGCCTTATATTGCAAAGTTCTGCTTACAGATCCAGTTTTAATCAGCAAATCAAATCAAATCCCCCCCTCCCACAGAGTCACACCACACATACTTTCCCACTGATATACAGTTTAATTTTAAACATATTAAATATATGGCAAAATTACAAATTTGGTCTGAATAAATAGTAAGAAACAGTCACCTGAAGAGAGAAGCAGACTGATAGCAGAGCAGCAAATTTCATGCAGTCATGTCAAACTAGACAGGTTTTATTCTTGTACTAAAACGTTTCAATACATCATCTTTACTATTCTGTTTATTTGATAGAAGCAAGGTTGGTTTTTTTTTTTCCATCAGGTGGAAAATAATAGTCTTTCTGGTTGGTGATGCATACTAACTGACTGGGATATTCTTTCTTATCCATTTGGGATAACATTGGAGCTAGATTATTTCTGTATGATGTATTTATATTTATGTGTCTGGTAGGGCGCACTTAGTCAGTTCTGGGATGGCTCCCTTGCTCTACTGTTTCTGTTTCCATCTGAAATAGACTCTTTTTTTTTTTTCTTTTCTTTTGATTCAAAGATGCTACCCTGATAGCCTTCCTGGAGAAAAATTATTTTGCATTACAAGATTTTGGGGGCATATTGGGGTAGAAATGGCAGTGGGTGGTGTGTGCTCCGAGGCACAAAATAACTGAGGTGACCACAGTTCTGATTTGTGTTTTAGTCATGACTAATGCCTCTACATTACCGTAGAGCCTTATAGAGCATACAAAATATTATATATGCAAGAAATATGACTGATGTGTGAGATTTAAACATTTTTTATTCAAAAATTTTCTATTTTAACCACTGTATATGAGACAAAATATAGATAATTGCCTATAAATCAAGTCTATTGTGTAAAAAGAGATAATGATGTGTTTTGTCCTTCTGTCCTGCAGAAGCACAGTGATAACCTGACCTATATCAGAAAAGTTATTCTTTTGAAGCCTAAATTTTGTGCAGCTTGGCATGATGAGCTACTTTTTGTATATTGTTGGATAGAGTGAAACTGCTTCCCAGCAGGGCAGGTTTTCTAAATGAATTTTTGCTGTAAGTCACACATCCAACTGCAGTGTATTCACACTGTTAGAAAGACAGCACACTCTGTGAGAGAAAGAAGTTTCTGTATGAAGAAGTCACACAGTTCAGCACTTGGGAGTCATAGCTGTTGATGTCTTAGCATAGAATATAAGCATGAGGGAATAAGAAGCTCTGCTTTCCCATGCTCCTGGAGCTGAAATATTTGTTTATGTTGCTTGGCACTTAGACCTCTGCCTAATAGGAGACTTGATTTCATTTGTTAGTCTCAAGACTGGGTGCACAAGGTCCAGACTCCACTAATACAATTCCACTGGCTAGTTTTTATTTGTAAGTAAACTTGATTTTAACTTTCTGTATGCTTTGACTCTCAGGCATGGCATAAATATGAGCAAATAGGAAATCTAGAGCAGAAAAACACTTCCTGAAATTCTCTGTTTTTCTTATATTCTTCAGTTTGTGGAAAACAAACCATTAGCAACTCAAAGGCTTTCAAAAGTTTAATGATTAATTTTTGCTGTCAAGTTTGGGCAGACAACGGCATAATGATTTATGTTAATGTGTTCTTATGCATTTAACTTGACAACCATGCACTGGGGTTGGCCCTGTCCCAGCAATGCTGCAGCAGGGATGGTCTCCATCTCCCCACAGCCCCACACTTCCTGGCCATAGGCACCACTAAGCAGCCATTCTCAGGCCCAAATCCTGGCCACTTCATCCAGGGATCAACTCTGCACCCCACCCTTGGTGTCGTCTGGACATCTGGACACAACAGAGCCATGTTTTGTCCTGATTTTAATTATCATTGCATTCCTTTTTCAGAGACTTCTATGTGATTTCCAAAAGACTGTCTCATCTCATATTGTCCAGGCTAACTTCTATAAAAGCCAATAAGAATGTTGCTGCCTTTTGGACTGCCCTTTGAATTAACTGTGCCTACAACTTGCATTCTGTAAAGTTATGAGTTCCTCCTGCTCACTGATCAGACAAGAAATGCCTTCAGATGATGGACCATTTGCCCAGCGCACTGGGTTTGTGTGGGCGGGTTTTGGTTGCAGGGAAGCTACAGTGGTGGCTTCTGTGAGAAGCTTCTAGGAGTTTCCTCCATGTCCAACAGAGCCAATACCAGACAGTTCCAGGACAAGGCTGGGCTAATTAGAAAAGGTGGCAAACCCTCTGTGGTAACATACTTAAGAAGAAGAAAAAAAAATACTGTGCAGTTGTAATCGCAGCTGGAGCAGAGCAGGGTGAGAACATGTAAGGTGAATATCTCTGCAGACATCGAGGTCAGTGGAGAAGGGGAGAGAGGAGGTCCTGCAGGCGCAAGAGCTGAGATCCCCCTGTGGTCTGTGGTGCAGACCATGGTAAAGAAGCTGTCCCCCTGCAGCCCACGGAGGAGCACATGGATGCAGAAATACACTCGCAGTTCATGGACAAAATCCAGGCCAGAGCAGCAGAATGCCTGAGAGGAGTCTATGAACATGTGTGACACTTGTGCTGGGGCAGGATCCTGGCAGGGACCTGCCAACCTGTGGACAATGGAGGCCATGCTGGAGGAGGTTTCCAGGTAGAACATATGACCTAATGGTCCTGATGGACCTGAAAGACTGTGGCTTAAGGACTGCATTCCATGAAGTGCGACCCGTATTGCAGCAGTTTGTAAAGAACTGTTTCCTGTGGTATGGACTCATTGGAAATGTTTGTGAAGAACTACCAGAGCAGGGGAAGGACTCCCCTCCATCATCAGCAGAAAGAAACAACACGCAATGAACTGTCTGTAACCACTACTCCACTAGTACTCTGTCACTGAGAAAGGGATGGAGGGGAGGGTGGGAAGGGGAAATTTCTTTAAGGTCTTATTTTGTTTTTCGTTATCCTGATTGTTGCTAGTAATAAATTCAATTAATATCTGTAATTCAAGTCAGTTGTTTTCTGTGACAGTATATGATGAGTGATCTTTCTCTGTCCTTATTTCACCTTATGAATCCTTCCTTATATTTTCTCTCCCCTGTCCAAATGCAGAGGGGTGTGATAGAAATGCTTTGGTGGGTGTCTGGCATCCAACACCTAGCTATTCTTATTTTGTTGCTTTTCATAGCTTGAGGGCAGCAGATGTGATTTAATACATCTATCTCAGAGAATATATTCAATAGTTTTCTGCTTGGCAGGAAGGCCAAAGAGAACTGCAGAGAGGAAAAGTCATTCTCTCCTTGCCATTAGATTTTGCCACTCCTATAAACTTCAAACTGAATCTGAAGTAGCACAAACAGAAGTGTGATCAATTTCTCAGTATGAATGAAGATAGAGGAGCCTCTAAAACATAACGTGATAAAAATTATGACCCACAAGAAAAAACCCTCGGTATTGAAAAATTTCTTTGTACAGCCTTCCACAGTATGTGCAGGACAGAATCATGAATATTGTATAATATGTCTTTGGAACATAATACATGGTGTAATTCCTGAGAAAGTTGTTACTGTACATCACCATTTGTAATGGTGTTTGCCATAAGACAACATAAATTTTATTTCAGGCAGAGAAAGAGATACTATTTTCTTGTGTCTTTAAATCTAATTGCTTAGAATATTGTATAAAATCACATGTAGTTTTGTGCAGAGAACAAGACATAAAAAAATTCTTTCTTTGGTCTATTTTAAACATTGCTTCCTTTACCTCATATTTTCCACAGAAGTGATCAAGGCTCAAAGAAGCTCTTGCAACACTTTTCAGATAGTTTCAGTCATTTTTGCTTCACTTGATGGATATTACTATTCCCATGTGTTGTGTTAGCAAAGTAGTCATGCAACACATTTGAAGCTTGAATTAAAAGTCCATGTTTTCCCCCTGGACAAGATTCATAAATAAAAAATATCTTCTCTGAATAGAATTCAGGTATTGCACTGAAGGGAAAAGACTTTATATGTTAACACAGTCAAGAGTCAACGATGCATAGTAAAATGGCTCCATGAGTGATGAAATTCAGATTTCAAGCTAAATTCTCTAACTTGCATTTTAAAAAAACTGCTCCAGTTCACTCATATTTGTTAGTATTTCTGTCAGAATCAGTTCAATTTCATTATGCAAGTGTGCTGAATAAAAGCCTCAGATATATAGGCTGCCTCTCTGAACCTTAAATCATCATTAATAGCATTGACCCACTGCACTAGAGGAAATGACTTTCAGAACATTATATCTGAGAGACAGTGTTAGGTGACATCCAGATGCATCCATTTATCACTCACATACTTTTCCTCCCCCTAACTCTAAAGTTCATTCAGCAGGCTGTATCCTACTTCATCCTAGTACCCTTAAATGACTGTGATAATGTGAAGACTGTTACTATTGTTTGGGTTCTCATTAAAATGACCTGTTGAATGCTGTCAAATCACAACTATTCCTGCAGCTGACAAAGGAATGCAGTTGTGCAGATTATGACCTTTCCAAGGACTGGTAGTTCTGTTAGTTTCCATGAAAAAACACTGACAATTGTGCACATTCAGTTCACATCAGTTAGGCATTTTAAGGAAGGTGTCCATACGCAGTGCTCATTCTTTGTGCATGAACAGTGTCTCTGGGTAGCAGGTGTCTAAGGCTGTTTATGGGCATTATTAGGATACTATGTGGGACATTCAGCTGGGACAACTGAAGTTCTTTACCAGTCAAGTGTTCAATTTCCATACCAATGTAATACTCAGTATTTGAAAGTGTTAAATATTCACCTACAGTTTGAATGGGAGCAAGTTCATTTTTAAGTTGTGCTTTTAGAGTGTAATTAGTTTTGTGTTAATTTAACTGGGGCTTTTTTGCTTCATTGTTGAAAAGACGACTGTAATAAAACCAAATTTGAAGACAAAAGTATACTTGAAGGGAAACGTAGATTGGAAAGAATTGTCTTGGTTATATGTACAGACTTGTTAAAAAATTTTAGAAAGTGCCTATATTTTCCAGAAAATGAAGTATGACTTTTCTTAGGAACCTTATAGCTATAAAGCTTCAAAACTTGCTTTATATTTCTTGGACAATTTTCCTAAGAAAAGTCATACTTCATTTTCTGGAAAATACAGCCACTTTCTGAAATTAACTGACTTAAAGAGTATAAATATGTCAAATGTACCTTTTGAAATAATTAATTATACAGATTTGCACAGACCAAACTGAAAAAACGCTCTGTCCTGCTATATTCTTCTTTGGCACTGTAAATTGATTACATGTCAGATAGACACATAGAACAGTCATGAAAAGTTACAGCTCCTTAAGTATTTTTCTGTGCTGAAACATCAGTTGATTTCCTTGCTGTTTTACTAATGTCTTCACCAAAGGGAGACACAGTGTTTTTGCTCATTATGTCAATAGAGTTGAAACTCTGTTTCTGTGCAGTTGGTGGCCTCTCACGTTTTTGAAAGTAGCTGAAAGCTTTAAAATCCTTTAATTGGCTTGATTAGACAGTGACCCTTTGCCTGCCATTGATTTCAGGATCTAGAGTTTATTAGCAGGTCATCAGGGTACTTTTTTCCCCTCTGTTTTCTTGGCCATTACCTGATTTGAACAACTAAATACTAAACCAAATCAGAACCAATGTTGTTCTCTTTTAAAAGGTTTCAGGTTTTTTTTCCCTTTGCATAGTCACAGAATTTTCATGTTTATACTAGTACTTTAATATATTTGGCATGCTTACGTGCTAATTCTAGAATTTTTATTGATTTTTTAAATATAGGAATGTAAGTGAAAAAGAAATGGTGACTCAGTATGGATTTCAGTTAAAGGCTAATCCATATTAAAGGCTTTTAATGAAAAAAACCCCAAACCCCAAAACAAACTAAAAACAAACCAGATGGAAAAAGCCCAACAAGATATTACTAAAGTAAAATCTCATTTAGTGATTTGCATCATACCTTATCCCTCCTTTCTGAAAACAGAAGCAGAATGATAGGTTTTCTGTACAGTACTTACATGGAAAGAGCATTCAGTGACTAAAGTGCAGAGGAAAAAGAAGGGTTACAGTCTGCAGATCAGTGGCTGTGGCATGGCTGTGCATAAAGCAGTTATGGAAGGCATTGTAAGCAGAGCATCTAACAACAGTGTAAACAACAGAACAAAATGGATGCTGTCCAACACAGCTTTCAATACTTCCTGTTTTGGTGCAGTTTACTACTTGCTAAGTGTACCTGCTATTCCATTATTATGGAGCTTGCAAGTAGTGAATAATAAAGGATTATGGTCCAATTTCTGTATAAAAGCACTCAACCCATTATTTGTACTTTTGACTGTGATGTTCAGCTTGCTATTCTCTGAACAGCAAGCTGAACATCACAGCTGAGCACATAAGCTGAACTTATCTTCCTGATAAATTCTGCATGCATTTGATTGAGACTGCAGTCAAGTTGTGTTCCCCTAACCTGCCCACGAATATCACATGAAAGAGCCTTTACTTATTCATAAAACGCAATGCATTGTAGAAGGTATAATCTTGGATAGACCGAGAAATATCTTCACCAACTGAGTTTTGGCTGATACAAATTAGCTGTAGGACTATTTTCTGAAAAGTTCTGCTATGAATTGGACCTCAGCTGGTTGATATATAGTATTTTGAATATTTTGTTTGATTGTTTCAGACAGGCAAAATCATAAAATCATAGAATGGTTTGGGTTGGATGGGACCTTTAAAAGTTATCTAGTTCCAGTGTTCTTCCAATGGGCAGGGACATCCTCCACTAGATCAGGTTGCTTAGAGCCCAGTCCACCCTGCCTATGAATATTTCCAGGGATAGGTCATCTACCACACATGGACAATGTACGTCAGTGTTTCACCACCCTCAATATCTAATTCAAATTGATCCTATTTCAGTTTAAAACCACTACATCTTATCCTATCACAACAAGCCCTGCTAAAATTTTGTCTCTTCGTTTCTTTAAAGCCCACACTCAGATCTGAAAGACCACAAAAAGGTCTCCCAGGTGCCTTCCCTCCTCCAGGATTAGAAACCCTAACTGCCCCAGCCTGTCCTCATGGGAACTTTTCCATTCCCTTAGTAATTTTTTTCACTCTCCTCTAGACCTGCCCCAACAGGTCCTCATCCTCCCTTGCTCAGAGGACCCCAGATCTGGATGGAGTGTTCCAGGTGAGGTCATACGAGATGGAGCAGAGGGGCAGAATCCCCCCTCCCCAACCACGCTGGTCACGCTGCTTTGGAGGCAGTCTAAGACACCAATGGTTTTCTGGGCTGCAAAAAGATGTGATTTACTCATGTCTGTCCTTTCACCGACCAGCACCCTCAAATCCCTCTCAAAAGGACTGCTGTGAATTTTTTCATCCCCCAGCTGAACTATTTCTAGTTTTCTGAGAGATTACTTATCTTCCATTAATTTCAAAATAAAAATTAATGTTTAGAACAATTGGCTGTGGAAGAACTTTATCTCATAAAAGTAGTCAGTGAATTTCCTAATAAATATTCTGACAAATGAAGGGAACAAAGAAGTTACCTTGATTTTTGGTCCTGATGTGCATGCTATCCAGCAGACTTTTTTCTTAGTTGATGTGATTATCCACTTTGTAAGTTGTCTATAGGCATCTGCAGTTCATGAAAAAAACATCTTATCTCTCATTAGGGCTCCCATATTTCTTTATAAAGGGGTACTTTGAAGCTGTGCTTTTAATATAGTTTCTTTTTAGAAATTCTTGATTGTTTCTGATAATTTTTCACTCTAGAGTAGTTTTATTTCTTCTGAGGAACTTTTCAAAAATCTCCTTTTTTATTCTGGACTTTCCTGCAAAAGTGTGTACACCTGAGCAGCTCTGACCACCACTCCTCTAGCGCATCTTGAACTACAAAAATCTTGCAACATACGATAAATACACTGATTCTTGTCTGTTGTTTTTGATGAATAAGCTGACAACACTGCTCTCTGTGTTTTTTTTTTTTTCTGGTGTAAAGTTTCTGACTCTAAATGGGAGAAAGAAATAATCTAATTTGATTTTTACAACAATTCATGTAATATTTGCATTATGTTATAAATATGATTTTAATTTGGCATCAATAATGAAAAAAGGTTTTAACAGTTACAGTTTTCCTATATCATAATTGTTTTTCTTTCCTGTCCTAGAGAAATAGAGATTACATTTTCCTCCACTCATTTCTCCAACTCATTTCAAAGCATACATTCTTTTTCATATATTCAGGGAAATGTAAAAAACTCAGTAATTGTTTTGACACATACCTTGAATTATGAGGTAAGAAGTGTAATTTTGAAACTTTTTTTTTTCCATTTGTTAAATGACCTGGGACAAGAAGGAAAAATTAATTACCTTATCAAAAAAACCTACATTTTTTTATAATTCCTCCAGTAAAACAGCATTCATCATGCCTCCCTGCTCTCCCCCATCTTTTCATCCTGAGCTATAATCCACTCATTTGCTTGACTGACTTTCTTGAACTTTAACCTTTGTTTTAGTCAGGCAATGTGAAAAGTATTAATCTGGCACATGTACGCAGGTGTGATCTGCTTGACTATGCAGTCATAGCTTCTCTGCCTCTCATTTGTCTTAATAATACAGCTAGAAGCGTGAAGAAGCCCAGTCAGGTCATGTCAGCGAATGGACTGTTCTTGTCACAGACCAAATTTTCTTATTAGAGGGAATTATTTCAATGTTAGATCTCTTCTGAACATTATCTATCTGTATACTTTCCCCCTCCCTAGCAGCTTTCCTGTCTAAACCATCAGTGCTTTCAATTAATATCCCCTTTTTCTTTCTTTGAGTCAGAGAGCCAGCAATAACTTATTATGTGTTATTTTCTGTTATGTTATACTATTTGTATGCTAGTATTTGAGCATGGCATGAGATCTCATTCTGCAGCTGAAGACCTACTGTTTTTTGTTATTGACCATTGAAAAGAAAGTCAGAGTATTGTCTTTTAACTTCTTTTCTTAAATGTGGCATATTTTTTAATTTTCATATGAGCACTGAATTCACAATATAATATGATAATTTTATAGATAATTTTATAGATTTTACATGTAGATCCCACTAGCAACAGGATATGATACCAAATTTCACTACAAAAAGCTGAATTTCAGCTGAATTTTTTTTCATTAACTTAGTAAAATGGGGATACATTCTTTAATTTTATTAAGATTCAGATTAAAATGTAAGGTGTATTGGAAAGAAACATGATTGGAAGTCAACGAGACATCTGTTCTAACACTGGTTACTCTTTTTATCATTTAAATGGCTTTTTTTTTTTTCCCTGCATTTTTCAAAGCTCATAGCCTGCTTCCACCCTTGCTTTCAGAAGACAAAACCTTGTATATCTTGTCCTGGTTTCAGCCCAGTTCAGC
>NW_005054340.1:3987904-4010400 GCF_000277835.1 Geospiza fortis | reverse complement strand
CAAAGACTGTAATGCTATTTGCTAGAGAAGATGTTCAGAATGATGTAGAGTCCTTGTTTCATCAGATACTTATGATGGGACACTAAATCTAAAAAATTCAGTACTGAAAACCTTAGCCATGGGCGATTTCAAGACAAATTATAAATCTTCTTTGTAATTGATTAAAATTAAAAACTGATATTTACTTGATAAACTCAAGAGAGTTAACAAATTAGTTGTTGTATTGTAGTCAAATGTTTAAATTTTGAATTATTCATTCTGTAACTCTCTGAATCATAAAGTCAAGAATTATTTTCAAAGCCTTTGCTGGTTGCCAGATATATCTCTGACATATGACTGGTTTTGTTTAGCTATTTCTATCATTTGCTGTTTAAAAAATAATGAATGCATCTATTCTACTAAAGGGTGCCTTCCCATAGCAGATTACGCATCTGTGTAAAAGTATTGCACAGTCATAAATCTATCCAAAATATCAGAGCTGTTTTATTTCTTAGGATGAAGAAAGTAGTGTAAATTCAGAAAACTATGAATTTCACTGAACACGCGCAAATTTCTGATTGATGCAGTCTCACCATCACTGCATAGTTGGAACTTTTGTTTGCATACAAAAGAACAAAAGGCAGCTGTGTAGCAACATAGTATCAAATTCTGTCTAAAAGATCACTTCCATAAAAGCAGTCAGACTTCTGAAGATTAAATTATTATCTGAAGACAGAACTTTTCATGCAGGTAGACAGAGAATTGTCATGTCACCTTTAGTGCTGAAAAACTAATTGGTCATTGTTTTTGGTAAATGCAAAAATTTTGGGCTTGTGCAGTTAAGCATGGATGAATAAATAATATAATTTTAAAAACTGATTTATATGTTTTACAGGAACTTAGGTCTTACATTTAATAAGCTATAATGCATGGCTAATCAAACTACTTGTAGAACTGGACTATTATGTTTTGAGTACACTTCTGGAAATACTTTATGTTGCGCAGCCTGAATAATTTGAAACTTACATAAGTGTAGTGCAACCAAAAAATGCTTGTGATTGACAGCATTATAAAAACTCATTAATCCTAGCATCTTTTTTTGTTTGTTTTATGAAATTAATTACCAAAGCATTTTTTCTCTTTTTATTTCTGCAGGTAATGAGTCATCTGTTCATTTGGTGTTACAAAAAAAAATCAAAATTCATGGAGTTCTTCTTTTCAACTGTGATTTCATGTATCTTCATATTCAGAATTCATATTAAAGCAAACCCAGCTAAAACAATAGGACTCTATATTAGTGTTCTGTAAATCCTATTTATCATACTAATTTCCATTTTAACATCAACATTCAAGGAGAAACAAAATTATGTGCAAGTGATATTTTTGTACAATGTTATGCAAAACAGTCATAAACAAATCAGACAGAAGCCTCAGTGGAAGAGCAAATACACAACCAAACCCCTGCTAGTTGTTATTTAAAGCAGACCCTTCATTGGAGTGGGAGGTTGTGGGGGAACAGACATAGATAACTCTCATTTCCTTCGCAGCTAGACAATTAATTCACTTAACCTCCTGAGTGGCCAGCTGATCTTGAAAGGTTTGTTGCATAAAGAAATTTTTTTTGATTTGTAGGAAATAACTACATGTTAATAATACATAACTTTATGTATTTTCTATCAACAGCTTGCAGCTTCTGTATTCCCCCACCATTCCCCTCAAATCTGTGATGAGAAACTAGAGCTCCAGGTCACAAGAAAGAAACTGCCCACATTGTGGGGAAAATCCTTCCAGAGTAATTTAAGAATGTTATTAAAAAACAGCTTTTTATAAGATTGGTTGAAGCATTTGATATCTACGTAATGCAAATTCTTCTTCAGTGGGTGAGAGCCAGAATAACAAATACAGTGATATTTAAAGAACACTAAATATCCTTGAACATAGAGGTGCAAAAAAATTGTTTAGAATCTTGGTGGGAAATATGATTTCAGCAAAAGGAAGAAGAATACCTAATATATAGAATTTTCTATAGCAATCAATTTGACTGCTGCATAATAATTAGAAACATTTGCTGCTCTGTTCCTTCAATAAACTGCACAATTCATGAATCTGGATTGTTTAAGCTGTCATGGAATTTGGCCAGACCTTATGTATTGGATCTGTTAACTGCATGATTCATGAATCACTGATAGTGAAAGTTTTATTAAACTCAACCAGACTGGTAGTAATGAATTGGCTAAATATGTTTGACATTGGGTTACGTTAAAAAAGTCTGTAGAAATATTGATGACAATCAACTCTTTTCAGAAGATCTTTATAACTAATTCATAAGAACAAAATTCATAAAACAAAACCAAGAAATTCTCCACCTAGGTTCTCCTATATCCCACTTCATTGTCCCCTCAGATACAAACATATATGAAATTTTTTGCTTGGGTTCAGAGGTTACCCGAAACAAAGCAGTAGAGAGACTCAGTAGAAGATGATCATTGGCCTTTAACTTCTTAGATAGGACAATGAAATCAGTAGCATATTCCTTTAAAGAAGCTCCCTGTATCTTATACCTAATCAAATCGCAAAGACCTCAATATATTATGTGGATAAAAAGGATATATATACACTCTTGTCCTTCTGACATACCCATATTTTGGTAAACTTCAGTTTCTAAGTTGTCACTGATTGAATTTTGACTGAGTTATTTAAAATACTTGCTTTAGGACTATCTATCATTACACTATGTACTATTTCTGCTACAGTGATTTGCCATTGAAAACCAGGTGACAAGATAGTTTTCAAAAATTGATCAATTTAATCATTCTTTTGTCCAGCTTCCAGCTCAGCTAGTTAAACAAAGGGAAGTAAAAATAAAATTTAATAGCATCTTTTGTAATGTGAACAGTTATTAAATCTCCGACACAGCCAATAAAGACATTAATTTAATTTAAATGGAAAGTGGGTGGTATTCATGGAGAGGATAAAACAATATGAAGAGATAAAATCTGCAACAGTACCTTTGTCACATAAAGATGAAGAAGACTCCTCCACTAGGAAGAAAGAGGAGCTGATGAGATGAACAGGAAAGATAAAGCAAGACTCTTCTCCCTCAGACAAAACATTCGCTCCTCTTGCTTCTCACCCTGCATTGTGGTCTACCAGCAAGCTTCCCTCTTTCCTTTTCAGACTACCACAAACAGTTTGCCATGTCTTTTGGGCACATCTGTTGCTTCAGTTGTCACTGGCCATGGATTGGTCTGCTGTCGTCTATTTCCTCAAAATTAATGTTAAATAGTAAGCATGGTTCTATAGCAAGACCAACTGTAGTTGCCAAAGCTGCCATATTGTCTGTTTCTTATTTAAAATAGCAGATTTAGTCTTTTCCTAAGGAGCCAGATAGGAGCACTGGCTTACTTCTGATCAAACCTAGAGTCTGTGTCAGGGATGAGAGCTGAGCAGTTATACTCAGATAAAATTTAGCATTACACTTGCCTTTTTTTCTAAACTCCAGAAGTTTGCACTAATTTCTAATGAATAAGTTATTCTGCAAGAGGAACACTATGTCATGCTTTCTATATTATGCTAAATGCATTTATTTAATTAAATATCATCAGCTCAAGTGAAACTGTATGTGTGGCAGATATACTGCATTGATGATCAGAGATGCTTTCCTGGAATAAGGTCAAATTAATGATGCAAGTGTAAAAAATGCCTCATAAGGTGGGTTTGCAGATGATGTAGACATTACATCTACAATATAAATTATGCAAAGAAATATCAGAAAATAAATGCATGGTCCTTGTAAAAGTTTCTGAAGCACTATAGAAAGTAGTCTTTTCCTAAAAATTCATAAAATGTTGACTTGGCTATCCAAATCAAGTCTAAAATTGGTTGCTTTTTTCAAAAGTAAGGAACAAACAAGCCAGCTGAATAGATGGATATTTCAATGCAAATATGTAACCCCAGAAGCTCTTTTTAAAGTAGATATTTGGGAATGTTTTGCTGTTTGTTCTTCTTCATTATAGTGAAGCACTTTTCATGCTGTTTTCTAAAGCTACAAATATCACATATAAAATACAGGCATATATATATACATACAGGCTATACTGGCATGTCATTCTTTTCACTTGAACTGAAAGAGAACAAAAGCATTACAATTTAATACACTTGAAATTTTATACACAGAAGCATACTTCTGAAGGGTTAAAGTTCTTAATTTGCCAGTCATCTGCTCTTTTCTAGGAATACACTTCTGGGTGAAATATATTAGCTCAAATATTTTGCCATAGCCCAGAAATCATAATAAAATAGAAATAAATCCAGCAATTTACACATATTCACTAGAGATTAGCGTTCTAATCTATGAGACCATGCGATTGTTGGTATTATTAACTGGAGTAATGACCTGAACCTGTGGGCAAAGAGAGTTTATATTTAGAACTGCAGACATTGCTGGAACCTTCCCTTCCTTAACAACACATTTCAATGCAAAAATATGTGAAAAGGCTTTGGTCATAGAAAAAGGATTTTACCCTTCTGTAGTTCTCACTCTCACTACTGATTCTTCATTACTCACGCCTTTACAAATTCTCTGCCTCCAGTGCCGTTGCTCACTGATCTGTCTTGGATTCCTGATGCTTTGTGTCCGATTAGTTTTCTACCATCTTATATTTCACAAAACCATTTTCCAAAAACCCAGGTAGATTTTGTCACATGAACTGTTTTTACCAAACTTGTTTGGGTTAAGACCTCCATTAAAACCACAAAGCAGTTAAGCAGCTTCTTAAGATTTTTGGAAGTGCTTCCTGTTCTTATTTTGTCCTCCATCTTTTCACTGCTCTTTGAACTAAAGATACAACTTCAATATTTAAAAACAAACAAAAAACCCCACACCCAAAACAAAACAGAAAAACATATCAGGGGAAAAAAAACAAAAAAAAAAAAACAACAAACCTGTGGAAATTCCATGTATTTTCAGATTTAAGAAATTTAACTAATTAAGAAATGCATATCTCAACAATGGCTTCTTTCTAGGAGCCAGAAAGTCAGAGAAAGAACCTATTTAGAGCATTCATATTGAAATTATTCCAGAGCTGCAATATGTACAGATAAACCCAACACACAGACAAACTTTCCATTTAGTCCTTCCAGTCTTTTCTTCTCTTGGAAACAGATCTGTTTTTATGAGATTCTCAGATACCATGTTATGTCTACATTAGTCTCTAAGAAAGATTTCTGGATGTGTACAGGCAAAAGAGATGAGCAAATGGTCTTGGCGCTTTGGTTGTCACTATTAATTTTCCTGAACTTGTTTGCTTACTATTAATTATGCATGCTCTAGCAAGGATGTTAGGAATGTCAGACCAGCTTTGCTAAAATGGTAAGTAAAGTTGCAACAAACTCAATGGAATGAAAACACTGAATAAGTAAAAGGTTGCTATTTATAATAGATGGGCTTTCTTAAGTGTTATTGATTTAGAAAAGGCTCACTTGACAAGAAATATCACTATGCTTTTAACAGGCATTAATCACCAGATGGCAGTGGCCTTTTAGAAAATAATGTTTATTTGATTATATAATTACTAAAGTCCAGTGATGCAATATGATGATACAATATATCACACTCAAACAAAGTATTTGCAGAAACTTTCCAGAACATTAATGCTTCCCGTATAATGGTAATTCCCACCAAAGACTATGGGTAAATCTTGATTTCTTTAGACAGTTTCATCCACTTGTTTTTAATTTTTAGGACAGAATATCACGTATTACTAGCAGAACACAAGTCTGAATGAATTCAAATGAAATCTCTTCCCTGAAACTCTGTACTCTCATGGGAAGGTGCCAAACATATTAAAGTAAAATTGAAGTCTGGAATTGTCTTGATTTGTATTAATATTTTATTGCACTAGCTATGAAACAATTGTGTGGCTAAAGTCAACTCAAAAACAAAATGGTGATTGTTGTTGAACTACAGACCTTGTTGACTATTATTAATCTCTGCACTTATTCAAACTTGTTTTATTAAATGGCTTTATCCAATGCTTAATTGTTCGAGCTAATGCTTACCAATAGCATATACGACAGTACTTTCCTGTACCATTTCTCACCAAGGTCTAGCAAACAATGATAAGAAAAGCATTTTTACGCTATAGAATGGTGTAAAATGGACCAAATGGAAAAGATGCAAGATATTGACAAATCCCAACATAAAAAAGAACAAAAAAAAATTTTTGAAGATGGCCTGAAGAAGTTTCCACCATAAACATGTAGTTAACAGACCATTATAGATTCCATTCACCTGCACTTGCCTGAGGGATCACAAAACCATTTGCGACCAAACAGTGAGAAAGAAGTTCAGGTGATAGTGACATCTGTAAAGTATGCTACTAATAATTTAACTGTGTGATTAATTTCCCCTCTTATTTTGGTTGAGCAATTTTGCTACAACAAAACTGTTGTAGCAGCTTGTAGCTACAGTTGCAAACAGTTATACCTACCTGTGTAGGTATAACTTTGCCCCAGAAAGTAATGGCTTCTGCCATATGGGAAAATGAGCCATAATAATGCCACCGGTATCACTGAAAAATCCATAGTTCTGTATATGAGCTATGTTCTGGTTTTGCTCATAACACAATTTTGAACATAAATCCAGGGAGCATGGAGGAGGTAGCTAGCATTTTGAAGGTCTAGAATACCTCAGAAGACTAAGAGGAGGAAGAGGAGGTGAGATGTTTTCTGTAAGCTACCTGGCAGAATTGACCTTAACCCTCTTAACTCTCTGAAACTTCAGAAGTCAGACATGAATATGCCATTACATATTTTTACCTTTGTGTGCTAATGTGCAAAAATCTCCTTCTGATCTTACTGTTCTTATCTTGCTGAGGGAAAGATCAAAAGTTTGGCACTCCCCAAAACTCAATATATTTGCAAAAGTGATTTTTTTCCACATGAAGAAACATACAATATCTGTGAATTTTCTCCTCTTCAAGATTTTTAATAACAAAAATGTTATTAGGATTATAGCCTCCTAAAGGCTGAGGTTTCATTATTTAGTTTTTGTCCTAAAAATCATCTCATCCAAGGTTTATGCACTGGTTCTAAGTCTATGTAAATAGAGCTGGAAGATGATTGTTCATTCTCTTTCTCCTTTCTCTATTTTATTTTTTATTCTCTTTTATCAATTCTTTACTGCACTAGGACTCATCTGAGCAAGTCCTAGTCTCCTCTGCTTTCTCTAATTATTAAAAATTCTTCCATGTGTTGCTTCTTACATTATTCTCCCCAGCTTTTACAAACAGACTTTTCCTTTTTCAGATTATTCTACTACACACTTGCACACAAGATATATATAATATTCATGTACACACACACACACACACACACACACACACACACACATATATATGTATGCAGAAAATCACAGATGTTTCTAGGCAAATGTCACCCATAATGATGCATAATTATACGCTGTGTATGACAATGAAAAAATAAAATGGGCAAGTTTCCTTATGATGAACACCAATGCAGCTCAGAATTTAGTTTCACTCAGTTGTCACTGCTTTTTCATACTTACTTGAGCAGAGGAACTTCAGCTGAGAGGTGGCCGTGTCATCGAAGACAGTAATATTGTTCTAGGATAATGTTTCTGCACTATAAGTTAATAGGTTTGACTTACCTTTTTGCCGGCTGGCAGGGAGGGTTTTATCTTGCCTTTCCTTCTGGACTGGCTTTCTGCTGCACTGCAGCCTTTGGCTTGTGGGCATATTGGAAGTGAAGGCAGTGAAATTCCCATCACTACCCATGTGCACCTACTGTGTACTTCTAATAGACTCTCAAGCCCTAAGTTTTAAGTAAGACAGAAGGATAAAAGAAAACTCCTTCTCTTGATTTCAGTCATATGTTCACTGGTTGAAAGATAGAAACCAACACAAAATTCTTAACAGCTACGTCTGGATCTGCATCATGTAGCCACCTGCAAGTTAATGCTCTAATAGGAACAGATCAAACAGGATAAAAGAAGAAATATGCTTATGGGATTGTCCAACCCTAAAATACTTCTGTGTTTCAATTTTTTCATGATTATCAAGTATAAAAATTGAACATTTCTTTCCTTTTTAAGGACATATGTCTTCTAAAGAAAATACTAGGTTTGGGAAACTAAATATTTATGATGTCATGCTACATCTAAATTCATACAGAGTGTTGTGTTCCAATGCTATGATGTGGTAAGAAGCTCCTGAAAGGTAAACTACTACATAAACCTTCCAAAAATCTCTCTAGAGTTGTAGCTGCAAGCACTTGCATTTCTGTGTCCCAGAATTCAATTGTGCCTTTAATTATGCAATTCAGTTTCATCTCAGAAATTGGATGCATTATATAGACTTTTTAAGAATATTTACAAATAGAAAGAACTCTACTACAATTTACTTATTTTCTTTCTGGCAGTTAAATTTGTTGTTTTCATCTGGTTTTTGTTTGCATGTTTCATAATAATCTTTTAGGATTCTATATTAAATATAAAAAACTGTGTGACATACCTATGTATCCCATTGCTTTTCCCAACAAAGGAAAATTTGATATTTTGAACAGAAAAAAAATGAGTGAGCCTTTTATAACACCCTAAAAACTCTTTCATTTAGGATATTCCCTAAAAGCTCAGCGTGAAGATTGAAATAGTGATAGGGGATGATGCACTACTGTATTATTTTTTCTTAATTTTAATGAGTAAATGACATTCATGCTTGTCAGGATATAGTCAGCAGCCATACAAAAGGTAATTATATAGAAACTATGTTAGCACAGTAACACATATGAAATACAGAAAATAACAGCAATTACTGATTAAACTAGATATTCCTCCTATGTAAAGTAACGAATACATAGAATTCTAATAAACTATTTGTAATTTAAAGTTCAGTATTCTTTCAACATGTCTGTATAAATATATTGAAATACTAATGAGGAAGGTAAAAAAAATGTACTTTATAAAAGCTGCACACTGTTTCTAGGCAAAAGATTTAAAAATATTTAGGACAAATTAAACAGCAACATGTAATTGTCACAGGAGTCCGAATCTCATTTTCAAATATCAAAGTAGCTGAGAGCACCTAAATATTCAGATTTGACTTATCTGGAATTGCAAATCTTGGCCTGTGACATGTTTACTAATTAATCACTTGGACTATTCACAATTAGCTACGCAGAGCATAAGGGATTCAATTGAGCTGCATGTCATGTTCCTGGAGAGATATCATCCCACTTAAAAAAATAGGAGGAGTAAATATATTGTACATTTTCTATGAGCTTTCTGCTTTAGAGCAGCATGAGCTAAGTTATGAACTCATAATCAAAACATGGATGTACATGTGACATCCATGAAATGTATTTTTCAGATATCAGTGAAAAGACACAAAAAGGTTCATTTCCTTTCTTAAAAGATTAACAATACAATATTAACAATCTCAGAATGCATGTCTTGAAAACTATTTTTATGTGCAAGTTATATCTACATTTTTTTGAGCCTGACCTGATGTTATCTAGAAAAACTAAATGAGACATAGGCCCAACAGTTTTGCTTGACTAAATGCATGAAAGAGAAAGACAACATATAGTAAATGAAACTTAGGCTGACAGATCTAGTCAGTCTAAAATATTTTGAATCTTAAATTTTAAGATCCTTGAATATTTCTTAAAAATGAAAATTAAAAAAACAAACAAATCCCCAATATCTATCGCTCACATAAAGAATTCAAATCTATTCTTTTCCCCATTCTGCAACATTTCTGTGGACATACTCTTGGAGCTGAGAAGGTAAATATGACAAATATTTATGCATGGCTTATGCACTACTGGAGGCACTCAGGCATTAGAATGATTTTCATGTGATAGCACTACATGTATAAACAATTGATCTGACCCACACTTACACTGCACTATCTTGGTTTTCTTTACCCATTCTTGATAATACCAAAACACTTGCATCTGAAATACGCCACATCCACAATCAGTGGCAGAGAGGGAATAATACTTTTTTGCAGTCAAAAAAAACATGTTTTAGAAATAAGTAGGTTGACAAGGACCTTAATTTTTCAAAGTGCCCTTTACATTCTGGTTTGGAAGGCCAGACACTTGGAATGTTTGACAGAAACTTCACTGTGTGTAGAGACACTTGCAGAGATTCTGGGAATAAAATTCATTTGCCTGTGGAGCATTAAATGTGAGCAGAGGTGAAACTTTACAGGACCCAGAAAATTAAAATGCATTTATCTCCTTTCTTCCTAGATTACTTTTCCTCTTCTTACTGTTGGTCCAAGCATCCCTGAGCAGTTCTTGTTGGTACTATTTGGCTAGTACTAAAGGCTGTAGGAAAAAGGAAAAAAAAAAAAAAAAACAAGCAAAAGACTTTTTAGTATTTTGAAAGAAAACAATAAAAATAAGAGAGCTTCTAAATGGAAATGCAGGAAATGAGGATACATGGAATTATGTGATGCCATAAAATCAATTATTCAGAAGAAACAAGAGACTGAGCCAAAAATGCAGACAGAAAACAATGACAGCAACAGCAAGAAAACGGAATAAAAGATCAGTACTGTGTCTGCATAATGATTTTTTCATGGCTTATGTAAAAATTCCTATGCACCTTCTCATTTTCTGTCTGAGGTCTCAGTATGACTGAAGTACATCAAGGGAAAAGGCAGCATTTCTCTGTCAATGAACAAAACAGTTCTTCAGTAATTAAATATATGTGATCTGAAGCTCACCAGGCATTTAGAGTCTTAGAAGTAACTACAGGAATGATAGGTTAGATGTTTGTGCATGAGTGAGGACCTCACAAAACCAGGTTAAAGTGCAATTCTCCTTCGAAACTGGTTCCTTAGATACTGACAGGAGAAAAAATGGGTTTGCTTCTAGGGGTTTTTTGCAACATATCATGTGGAGGTAATATACTGATACTATTTGGTTACTCTTGGCCTAGCAGCATTAGGCAACTACCAGGTCATACTTCAGCAGTTGTTGGATAAAATTCCCCAAAATATCTCCCCTGCCCCATATTTAAACCTAGGTAGCCACTAATAAAAAATCAGAAAACACAGTTTTGAAACTGAAATGCAGAGCTAAGATTGCAGAAGATTTTTGCTTCATGCATTGCCTGAAAACACAGGGGAGTTTCATACCAGCTCACTTTAATCACTGTGAGAGTGGAGCCTGACATGCACAGATAGTGCTGAAAGGCAGAGAGCTTCCCCTATGGAGTAATTTTAGATAGGAACTGAAGTTATGTGTCCCAAATCATTCACTAGATGATGCTCTTTCTCTTATTTATACGTAGGTCCTAGACAGACTAGCCACTAGGCATATTAATTGGTTGGGTTGTTACGCTTTCGTGATGCCTTTATTTATGAGGTAGGATGAGCTACTGTTGCAAAGAAAGCAGAAAATATATTAATACAAAGAAAAAGGGAGCATGTCTACTGCAAAGTGAATGAACAGAGAAAAAACTAACAAAACCCCAGCAGATATTCTTAATATTTCTAGTGTTTTTTAATCCATTTAAAAATGGATTTTTATGGTGGTGTTAATTTTCTTTTTTTTTAATCAATTGATATTAATGAGTTATAGACAAAGGAGTTCAAGTATTTTTAGACAAGATATCTTGAAGATACCTGGCCCTAAAGCCAACCCTCATGACCCAGAGCATACACAACTTTTGATTCAAGAACTTGACCCTTTTTGTATTAGATTCCACATACTGAACCCTTCTCTGCTCAAAAACAACTGTACTCTGTGCTGCATACTAGTATAAGGTTTCTTTTTTTCCACCTACATGCCTACAGGTGGATGAGTAATTGCTATTCAGGTTCTGGCTGCCACAGTGCAGGAATCATGATCGGGCATAAGGAACAGGACAAGTCTCTGCACAGCCGCCAAATAGAGCTGAAGAATCTAGATTTTTAGGACTGTATATATGACTGCCTTGGGATATACAATATCTCAAACAATAAAGCAGCAAAAAACTTACTTTTTAATACAACTGGATGAAGAGGAAGATTCAGGGCTCTGCTACTGCAAGGGCATAATGGGGAAGCAAGTATTTTCGAAGCAATCCAACAAAAAAATCAGCTTGAGGAAATTTTATCTTGTGTGTGTGTATGTGGGAAATATTCTTTTTTACATTTTTTTTCATCATGGTATATTATTTTATTCAGTCCTTAGATCCTGAAATTCTACCTTTCATGCAGAAAATTTCTTAATCTGCTTAGAAAATGCTAACAGTTTTTTTGCAAAAGGAACTTTCTTTCTCCAAGAAGGTTGAATTATTATGTATTCATAGATATTTAAAGATGGCAAAAGTTTAGGTTGCAAAGGAAAATCATCAGTTTAATACGAATGCAGATCTGTGCACTGCTTGTATTTGACTTTATTGATCTTTTAGAATGTTCCAGTCAAATGGCATTTTGCAGAGTTCGTAGGGAGCAGAGGTGGCCTATCAGCAGATGTATTGCACGTCCTTCCTGAGTGGCTTACAGAGGATTCCGTTTGGTGACAAAGGCTCCAAATTGAAGTCTCTGAAGAGATTAGGGGTCTTACCTGGGACCATAGAATAGAAAACAGCAATGATGCATGAGTTAGTTAATGGAAAGTAAAATTATTGAGAAGCTATTTTTTTGTTTATTATTTTTGTAGCTGATAAAATATACAGCATGTTTTCTTGTGTGATTGCATCTCATTCTTGTCAGCTGCAGCAAATACTGTCTACTAGAGGAAAAAACAGAATTTGTTTTGCAGTCAATGACTATATAGATCACTCACTCAGATTTCTCTCGTGAGTCTAAATCTAAATTTTCCAACTTGTCTAGCTCACTATTTTACAGCTTACTATTTTGCAATTCCCACTGGAATTTGAAGCCAATGGCCCTACTGTAAAAATGTAGCTATTAGTAGGTAATGCATTTTGTATCTGCCATATCTCATTAGACAAATAAGGGCATAGTTCAGAGAATTAAAAATATTGTTTAAAAAGGCTTCATGAAATTAAAGTACTTTCTTATGCTAGTTTCTTGTTCTTATACAGAACTAAATTAACCTCTTGGGACCATGACAAATCTATTCTTCATCTGCAATTCCTGTTTTAACTTTTTTGTGCTACATGATCTTGCTTGTAAAACATTTCCTCAAAAATGTCACTAGGGGAAATCAACTAGTCAGACACCTCAATTCATCTTTTAAAATGAAACTATACAATCAAGAACTGCTGCATTTCTGCTGACAAGCAATTAGTCAGAACTCCCAATTTTGTGTCTCTCTTTTATCTCAGCACTAGTCCTCTGAGTTCAAAAGAGATAGACTAATGGCAAAATTTTTAAATATGGTGCAAGAAGGCAAAGAATCTATTTGTAATACTTTTGTAAGTTCTGAAAAGAGATGTCTTCTCTAAATACATGTGTCATGAAGTCTTGGCAGCTGATTTTGAGTTAGAAGAAAAAGACTAAGAATGTCTGCTTTAACTGAGGTGGATCACAGAGTAGAGTCAGAACTAGATGTTCTAGTGGGAACACATTAAAGCTGCTTTCTGTCTCAACTAGTCATTGCTTAAGAGATAATTGTTGAGACCTGAAAAGAGCCACAAAAAATAATACTTTTTCCTATTCTATTTATTGTCTTCAAAAGTAAACTTGGTAGCTGAGGATGACATGTCTGGAGCTGAAAGAAATAATGTATTTATATACAACCTGTTGCTGTTTTAAAATGTAACCCAAAATTACAAGCAGAAATTCTGTGCATATGTTTTTTTAAACCAACTCTGCAGAATTTCTGGTTGTTCTTTGATATTATTATACTAGTAAAAAAAGGACCATTTATTAATTAATGTGCTTATACTGCTAGTAATGTGCATATAAAATGGGGCTATCCTCTTTGTTCTTGGTTTTTTTTTTGGTTTTGGTTGCTTTCTTCTTTTTTTAAATTATGTAAATCATGTGATCATTGCAAGATCAAAAGATGATGAAGTTCTGTCAAAAAACAGGTTATTTGTATACTTCCACTGCTAGGAGGGTCAGTAGTTATTCTGATGTACAATGATATTAGCACAGAATACAAAAATACTGTCATGCATCACTCAAATCCTCAAAAACTGCAGAAAATCTTACTATTGTATCTTATGAATGAAAAGTGTTTTGGTGCATAGGATAAATGTGGGTTTGGATAATTTTGGGGGGAAAACATTAAGCAGTATATGAAACATATTAACAAAAAAAAGTAATGTTCCATTATATATATAAACATATCCAAGCCAATATTTTGCAGAATTTAAAAATCGCATGCTCATTCATTTATTCTTCATATTACTCTGGAACAAGCAGTCAGTAGCTGAAAGAAAGCCTTCTCTGAAAGATAAGATGCTTTTTTGCCTTGCAACACTGGCGTTTTTACTCCTAGGATTTCAAAGAGAGGTGCTCTCAGATGCACTTAATGAAAGCAGAAAGGATGTTTCTCTCCTGTGATGTTTATGCTTTGTAAGGGTGAATATCAGTGAAGAAAAAGTCATCAGCGAGAAATAGACAAGTGTGGAATATTTGGTCATAATGTTGAGATTGGGGAAAAATAAGAAGCAACATACTATCATTAAGTAATTAATATTATTAATTTCCTTGTTTTGCAGTGCTTAGAGGCACAGGGATAACACTAGTAGTAGAAGCAGAAAAGATAAATGCATAAAAGACTGAAAAATTTTGCACCAAGCAGTTCAAACTAAGTAGTTAAACTACAAAGTCCTGTTGAAACACCGTTTTTTAAAGGCTTTGGCAAATTTTTATCGTACACTTAAATCTATACAATATATGAAACAGTAGGTGAAGGCTCATTTTTGTGATGTTATTTAAACTGGAAAAAAAAAAGGAAGTCTCATTCAAAACCCTAGTTTTGTTCAAAAGATTTGAACAACAGAGTAAATACAGGTTTATTGATCCTCTCTATTTATCGGGTAGAGAGTAAAACCTCTAAAGCATGGATTAGCTATTTTTAAATTAATGTGTGACAGGCAACACAATATTGACACTACAAATGTAAGCTTGCCTGTTCTTTTGTCAGTAGCTCTTAGTGCCTTTGTCTGAAGGCAATGTCTTCCAAATACCCCTGTGCTGCCTCATAAGTTGTGAACTTGAACTAATTTTCTTCCATCTGAGGAACCAAGTGTTCTGAGTGATCTTCTTGCTCTTTCTCTCCTGTTTTATCAATATTCTTCCTCATAATATTGATAAAACTCCATATAGCTCAATTTCCAACTGCATGATATCTTATTTTGGCTGTTGTAATGAAGCTATTTCTAACTCTGTAGGAAGACCTATGATGCAATTAGGCTCCTTCTGTGTTATTTTCCTGCATAAATTTGTAAATTTTCTTATAATCTGAATTTTTAAAGGGGACCTAGATGCAATGACATAATAAAAATAATAATATGGAATAGGAGAATGACTTCATGGTATGTATGGCACAGCATTGAATAAATAAGAAGGCAAGAGTGAGAAAATATTCAAATTTATTAAACTGAGAAATGCAGAGAAAATTCAAAAAATTCATATTTACTTTATTATTTTTGATTTTTTGAAACAATAACCTAAAAAAAAGATAAGCTTGGAATGTCTTTTAAATCTTAGAGCCTTTAAGTCCACTCATCATGTTGCATCCCAAAGGACTAGTTGAGTTTTATTGAAAACTCCTAAAAGTTTCTGCTTTGGTGCTCTCTCGCAGATAGGGCCTTTGGCAGATTTCCAAAAGCAAGCAAACTCTAATGTTCTGATGTGCTTTCAGTACCCATTGATAGAACACAGGACAAGTAGATTTTAATGGCTTTTCCTACTATTACTAACATTTATCGGTATTTCAATTATATCACATTCTCCAATTTTTTTGCCAGCCTTTCTAGGTATTTTTTTTCCACCATGCTGCAGCACTCATTACTTTGCCTCAAGAAACATGGTGTCCCAAAGTACCACTATTCCCAGATCATGTCTGGCCTTCTGTGTGCACAACAGAAGCACTGTACCACTGATGCATTGAGGGGAAGAGGAAAAGGCTTATGCAGGAGCAAGAATACATACAAGATGTGTACTGTTCATCTCTTGACACAGGGCTCTGCCAGGACCCAGGGATAAGAGCAAAGCTTTCTCTCTGTTTATCCCTGCCTGAAAGAAAATCCTTTAAGGTATGTCTGATTTCACCATATATAATATTATTTTTTGAGAAATTTCCAAATGTTAATGAAAAGATCCACACAGACCTTGTAAACTGACACTTTACCATCAGCAAATGGGCAAGTATGCCTCCTCTGGCCTTGATGCCTTGAGACGCTACCTATAACAGAGACTAGACAGAGTTAAAGAATAAAGTAGGCATTTATTAAAAGGCCTTCAAAGGACACCTTGGGCAGCACAAGAGTCCAGTCGAGGCTACGCCCAATATGGATGACAGGTCACACGTTTTCACACTTTAGTTTACATATTGGGGTTAAATGGCCAATTACAGCTTCAGGTTATGAAGTCCCATCCTCCCAGTTTGCTCTCCTCAATTTGCCATTGTTAATACTTTTTGGGCCTGAAGCTGCAATGATGTCTTTGGTTGTCAGGCTGGAAAAGGATTGTTTTGTCTAACGAAACTGTGAAGAAAACTTGCTAACACTTTATATGAAGTTCAGAGTTATATAATAATGCAGTACAGAAGTTGGAAAATATGAAAGCTAAAACCTTAGGCATCAGCCTGCCTATGGTGTCTACCTCTGTACTTTTCTCTGTACCATTGTTTCTCTCCCCTACTGGAAACTCAATCTCTGTGTAATCCTATTAGAATTTTCTCTGTGCTATGTCTGGTATTTTGTTCCTGTCTTACCAAGAATGTTACCTTCTTTATTTTTTCCCTTTGATTGTTTTACCATAGCCATCTCCTTGTTTGGACTGCTCTTTTTGCCTTGAAGACTACTCATGAGAAAGGCATTAAGGACATATCCAAATGTTGTATTACAAAAACGCCTGAACAAACTCTGTGTGAGTTTCAAAAGCCAGATAGAGTGGCATTAAATCTAAGACAATCTTGCTGAAGGGCAAGGTATGTTAGCATGAGTGTCTTATCATATTCAGAAACTGAATGTTTTGTGCCCCATCATTTTCCAACATAAGCATAAGAGTTCAAGTTGCCTGTAGTGTATTGAACTGATATATTTTTACTGCAGCTTCTGAAAGATGTAGTCATTGTTGATAACATTACATTTATCAACACTTCCATTCTCAATCTGCACTGGCAGTTTTGCTTGATTTTTAATTTTTTTTTTGTCTAATCAAAAGCCTCTAGGAACTTTTGTCCTGAGATGGTTGCTATTCTCACTATGCCATACTATCTGTCTGCATACAGTATTTGACAGTCTCAGTTTTTTGTGGTTTTACACATAATGTTGGTCTGATGACATCCTGCATGCCCCTTAAATGTTTTGTCACAGGTTGAAGCAGCAGCTATAATGTGCTGAACAACTTCAAGGGTGTCTGGCATTTTAGCCTTTACTTGACAGCTGAGTGTAAATGTTATGCTCCAAAAACACAGTTGGAAACTGAAATGAAAGAAAATAATTCTTTAAACTCTTTATACAAAGACTAGGTCTGAAAGATCTTTCCCAAATGTTTTTATTTGTGTAGATTGATTTGTGTCCCATTCCACTGGTGCAGAGACTCTGTACCCTATATCTTCTGTGTTATTTCTCCATGAAAACAACCTAGTTTTAGGAGAAAACTTTCAGTGGACAGAGAACATATGATACTGCTCTCTATCTCAAATACAGACATGCAGATGCAGTTTCCTATATGTGGGCACTCTAATTCAGTTGATGAACTGTGGGAAGCATTTAACTAAACTAACAGCTTCCTGTCCTATTTGGGTTTTGCTAGAAAACCAATTTTGTAAATGGAGGTTTGACAGAACAGTTGTCTTCTGCTACAGTGTCACAAAACTATTTACCTTGATCTCTGTTCCAAATCCCATTCAAAGCAACATCATCTTTAAAGTTGAGCAACCATTTAACAGCCCCTAAGAAACTTCCTAGAGAGAAAATGAGACATCTTTTAATGCATAGTCTTATGAAGCATTTCTATTTAGTGAATCAGTATCATAGGCTATTTTTCAATAAGGTCACAAATATATGTTATAAAAACGGCTAAACTTTTTAAGTCTGTAGCTTATTCTGACCCTAGAGAACAAGCACAAGAATCATAAGCTACTCCAGGTTGACAGCCTCTTTAAGACGATTCATGATCTCTTTCCATATTTTTTTCTATAAGCACTATTGAACTTTCCTTCACATCATCCACTACACAGGAAGAAACCCAGACTGTGAGATACAAGTGTCTCTGCTTTTTGCATTCATCCACTGTCTCACTGGTATACCTTTCTATTGACATGATGCTCACAGAACAGAAAAAGCATTTAAGGAACAATTGACATCTACCATTTCTTTATGATGATCACAACTGTCTTCAGAGTGAATTCAGCTCTGACTGTCAACTCTGGCATCAGGGTGTTAACTTTGAGTTAGTTGTTTCAGCCTCTGTTTGTTTTGGATGCAGGTCATGGGCAGCTCCAGTTTGTGGATAGCTCTAGTTCATTTCAGCTTTTGATTTTATCTCCAGCTCATTCACAGTTCCCATGTTTCTGCTCTGATTTTTTTCAGGTCCAGCACATACATGGCTCCACCAATTATGTCTCAGTTTGTCCACAGGTCCTCTTCAGTTCTGGTTAATTTCAGCACCCATTTCATTTAATTTCTCGTGTGTTTTGACAAGGTTTTAAATCATTGGGCCCTGCCAGGAGAACCAGGTCCAGCCTGCTGGACCCATGACCCATTCTGTCATGGCAAAATGGGTCAATGAGAGGAGAGCAGTGGATGTTGTCTACCTTGACTTCAGCAAGGCTTTTGACACTTATTCCCATAATATCCTCATAGGCAAGGCCAGGAAATGTGGGTTACATGAATGAACAGTGTGGGGGATCAAGAACTAATAGAATACAGAGCTCATAGGGTCATGATCAGAGGAGTAAAATCCAGTTTGAGGTCCTTGTGGCCAGGAGGCTCCATCTGGAGTGCTCTCTCCAGTTCTGAGCTCAATATTAGAAAGGCAAGGAGCAACTGGAGAGGGACGAGTGAAGGGCTCCCTCAGGATGGGGGTTCTGAAATATTTTTCTGATGAGGAGAGACTGAGGGAGGTGGGTCTGTTTTGTCTGGACAAGAGAAGACTGAGAGCATATAAATATCTCCAAGGCAGGTGCCCAGAGAATGGTGCCATATCCTTTTCTGTGGTGCCCAGTGACAAGACAAGAAGTAATGGCCATAAACTAAAACACAACTTGCACCTCAGCATGAGGAAGAACTTTACTGTAAGGGTGGCAGAGCACTGGAACAGGCTGCCCAGGGAGATTGTGGAGTGTCCCTCTTTACAGACATGCAAAACCAACCTGAGCACATTCTGTTTTAACCTGCCCTAAGTGATTTAGCCTTGGCAGGGGGATTGGATTAGATGACCTCCAGAGGTCCCTCCCAACCCTAATGATTCTGTGATTTTATCTTACTGATGATGTGCATGACAATTCCCTGCTCATATGTATTGATTGCAAACAGACCAAACAGTGACGTTTGCAAATAAAACTCTAGGTGCAATTCAAAGTTCTAGGAGACCCCAAACTACAAGTTAGAAAGATAAAGCAGGAAAAGGGTATTTCCTTAACTAACTGTAGTTGTTCACTCTCACATGTATGAAACTGGGTAAGATGCAACTTTTAGTCTGATCATGCAGACTTTTCATCTGTCACATACTGTTTATTATGGTGAGACCAAATAATTTGTCTTATAAAACACATACTCCGAAAGCATAAAGTTAAAAAAAAAAACAAAACTGGGGAATCACACTTGTTTTCTTCTTTTATATTTTAACACTTTCGTTCTATATTTACAGTGTCACTGACCAAAAAAATTGCAGTCAAACAAGCAGTGAAGTTATTTCAGATACAGCTAACAAACTGTTTCCACTAATCAGAAACTTTTGATAAAATAATCCCAACTTTTATGTTGGAATGAAACTGGAGGATTTTAGTATTTTTTAAGAGTACATTCTGTTAGTTGAGTGACTGTATAACAGAGAGTAATACTTACTCAACAGTTTGTAATTATAAGTTGAAATAAAATAACAAGGACTTGCTGAATTCGGCTTTCTAAGCCCTCCTGAGGAAATACAGATTAGAACAGATATAATATATAAAAATTGAAATAATTCTTAAGCTTTATGTCTTAACATAAGCTTTATGTCTTAACATCTTAAGCTTAAGATGTTTTTGGGAAATGAAGTGCAATTTTCATAGTACTTTTATAAGCAAATTATCTTAAAAATTGCTTAAAACAAATTCTAATATTCTAAAAACATTCTGCATTGGTATTTGTAGTAATAATAATGTTTCCAGTTAGAAGAATAAGTCTGATACACTTAGCCCACTTTATTAGGGCATCATGTGGAAGAGGAAATAAAAGTTGTAGGAAAATCCACCCAACCATTTTTTTTCCCTCACTCATTTTTCCTGTGTAACCTTCTTCTCATATAAAAAATTGACACCCTCCATCTTAAAGACATGGTAATTTACTGATTTTTCCTCATGAGTGTGGTTAATCCATTTCAGGATACATTTATATTCCTGAACTTAACAGTCTTTGTTAGGAGGCAAAAGTGGTTCAGGGGCATGGAGATATAGTGACTGCATTTAAAATTTAAATGAGCTACATATTCCTGCTCTTGACTATTTAATGGATGGAATGGGAAACAGAACTTTTATGTACATGCAAAAAAGTATTGCTAAAAATATTAGTTGGCCAAATAGCTTAGTGTTTCAAAAATCAGGTTTTTTATACTGTGTCTGTAGAACAGATATGGTGGTGTGAACTTCTTATTCCCCAATCTAATGTTTTCATTATGATTTGTCACAATAAAACTTAAAATTGTGTTTTGCAACATTTCTTGTGGGCTGTAGTATTTTTTATAAAATGTTAAGTTCGGCTGCTTCAAAAAATCTGTCTGCACACTCTCCTCTAATGAAAGCCTGAGAAGCTTTTAGAAAAAAAAGTAAGCTGAGGTTGTGAAATAGTGTCTACTGTTGTAAAATGTATTATTTAAACAAATAAGGATAATTGCTGACATTCATGCAGACAAGTGCTTATAAGGAAACAAAAATACAGAACCTAAGAATAGAACATACGGAAAAAAAATTAAAGAAATAAATATTTAAATGGATTGTTTCTTCTGCAGACAAATCTTGAATAATAACAACGTTCCAAGCAAGTTAGTCAAAGGAATGTTTGAAATGCTCCTGTTTTGGAATTCGACTTTCTAGTTCTAAATTTATATCTTTTGTTTCAAAATCAGTTGGGATTGTGATTTTTTTTTTTTTTTTTTTGTTTTGTTCAGTTTGGTTTGTTTGTAATTTTAGGACAGAAACTGCCAGAGCAATTCATACTGTCTACTCAGACACAGGTTTCCTAAAATGTTTGATGCAACTTTTTTTTTTTTTTACTTGAAACTTTTATTTCTTAGACAAGAGGAGAAGCTGGGGATAAACTTGGCATTTCCTTATTTTTTCTGTCTCTGAGGATGCCTTGTAGATGAAATCTTAAGGATGTACCACTGTAAAATTTCTAGTTAAATTTTTAATTAGGTTAGCAAAACCTGACAACAGTGTCTATGTGTTCCATATTTTTATAAAAATGAAAATTAGTATTTGCAACATAATGGAAATGGGGTACAGGAGACTCAATGTATTTGCTTTTTTCTCTGAATGCCACGATAAGGAAATGAGATCTTAGATTGTTAGATATGATATTTAGTATTAATTTTAGCTTAATAAGTGCTTGCTTGATCCATTTAACAGTACAAAAAACTTTGACTCAGGGATTTGGAGGATTTGTTATTCCTTTGTTCAGCAGCAGGAAAACTTTGAATGAGAACTCAAAAGAAAATTTAAAAAATGAAGCATTATATATTTTTTAAAATTCAATTTAATTGTAAGGAAGTGCTTGAAGATTATTCTAGAAAGTTAATTTTTCTGCATCCCATTAGATGCTTTGTCGCTGCTAGGTGGTTAAAGCTGGAGTCTCTGAGAAAGAGAGAAAACAAGTCTCTAGCAAGACTGTATCCCTTGCTGAGATAAATATTTATGCATATTTCCCTGCCTCACAACCACTTTCATGCCAGGTATCAGAGATATGAGATGATGATTTTTATCCAAATTTGACAAGTGAACAAGTGGAGTTAAAAATTCTTTTATCAAACTGTATACCTGAATACAAGAGGATACCCTAAATAGAGCTAAGGTCTCCCTGTTTGGGAAATAATCCGTCCCAACTCACCAAAGAGTAACACGAGTGCATAAGGACATTTTGTAACACACAATAGAGACTCTTCTTGTGAATATAAGAAAATCCTTTGAACCATAAATTTAAATCAAGTCAG
>NW_005054340.1:3979905-3987894 GCF_000277835.1 Geospiza fortis | reverse complement strand
CACAGCACTGCTTGTTTCTACAACCACTTGTTAGTGCCAGCAAAAACATTCCAGCACTCTGACCAAGGGATCCTTATCAATCAAGCCTGATAAGAGACTGGCACATACCATTTTTTCCCTGGAGAAAAATTAAAAAGTCAGGAAGTTGAACTCTGACACGACACTTTCTTCAAATTTAGCAACTCTGTCTGAAGCAAATATATTAATGATGAAGAGACGGTTAATAGAGTCTATCTCATTAACAGACATCAGGGAGTGAACTCTGAATGAATTCCTAAGCCTAATTAAAAAAATAAAAGGATAGAGGTACTATGGGGTTATTTCTTTGTCCACACAATTGTGATTTATGATGTTCCTTAACACTTTCTCTTCCAGTAACTGCACATCAACATTAGGCAAGATCCTATTTAAGAGTAATTTGGCCAAATATTATCATTACAAAACCACTCGTTATGTATACTTGCAGAACAGAATCTAAGCCCCAGTGAAAATATAACCCTTTCAGTTAAAACATCCTATCTGTGTTTCTGTCACCCATTCCATGTTAATAAAAGCAAATGTCCTGATTTACACTGAAGAAATACACTGTGAAAGAGGAGTCAATGGTGTCTAGTCAGTTGTCCACGCTACAGTGTGTGATGTCTTTTGCAGCACATAATAATTGATTGTATCTTGAACTGTTGAAACAATTCTGTCTCTCTTGGTCTTTTGACTGAAAAAAAAAGATTGTTTTATGCTCCAGGTAGTGCTAGTTGTATATAGTGCTGCTGGATTTTCCCAGAGAAATTTGAAAGCAAATCTGGAGGATGGAGGCTTTTCTTACTGTTGATCTTGTATATGTGGATAAGGGGGGGCTCTTACTTTTAAACTCTTATCTTTATGCTTTCATTTTTTCACCAGTTTTGGAAATCAGGAACTCCCAGTGTTATGTCCCTGGCTTCAGACATGTATCTAGAAAGACTGTAAATTATGTAAAACTAGACCTGATGTGAAACAACCAGTATCAGGGTGAATTCAGATTCAATACGTTCAAGACTGAAAAACCTGTGGTTCTTGTTAAGACCGCCAACTATGACTCAAACCACCAGGAATTACTTTCAATTTCCAATATTGTAGGGGTGGAACATAAGTGTAAACACTTATCTTCAGGAAAAGCAAGGTGTTGGAAACATCACCAGTGTTTTAACTGAAACTTAACTTGATACATTTTTTTACATGCATAGGGAAAATATTTTTTTTTCTTTTGGTTTCTTTTGTAACCCAAAATAATAAACCACCAAGAGCTCTTCTAATTGCAAATCTGATTATAAACATGAAAATTATATCAGCTTGGGTCCCAGAAGGATTCACAGGCTGGCCTTTTGGTCAATGCCATTTTAAGAGCTGTGTTTAAGCTCTGGGAATCTGCAGTGGTTGAATTGTTCTGATTTTTCTAATATTTGGAAGTCTATTCCTTACTTCACTAAAGAGAGTAAAGTAAAAGTATTTGTGCAGAGGAGCAGTGAGACATGGGGATTATATTTCTGATTTTAGATATTTAACTTGTGTATGTAAATTAAAACTTTTTTGCTGTAAACTCCTAACATAAGTAATGAAGTTAAACAGAAATGTAGTCCTGTCTCTTTTCTGAGGAAGTCTGCAGTGTTTAAAAACTCAAAGTATCTGGTTTACATGCACCTAAGCAGTTAAATCTTGGGTTTGGTACTGTTATCTTCCAGCTCTTACTGTCACCTCCTATGGCCAGGCATAATGAAAATTCACCCTGTTGCTGGTGGCTGACCTTCTGAGTTAGCTGCACTGAAGCACATAGTAGGGTTTTGAACATGAGGTGAAGTGCATCTTACTGTGAAAAGCTGTCAAAGACCTCTGTAGTACAGGAATCCAGACAGATCTGATCTGAGGCTCCCGGCAGTAACTGTCTGTATGCTTGATGATGAAAAGGCTCCTGGCTTGTATCCCTCTGGAAAAGGCTTGGATGGAAATAGTCAAGAATTCTGAAAAAAAAAAGAAAAAAGAAAAAAGCAACCCTCACACCCCAAAAAACACAACAAAAATCAAATAAATAAATAACTAACATTTCAAACCATATAAAAATACATTTATTCAAATGTGTCAAATTAATTGATCAGATGAGAGAGAGACAGACTATTTTTAAGGCATATAGATTTGTTAGTCATTGTGGTTATTGAAGACCTAAGTTCTGCCTCAGATCTTCTCAGATGACAGAGGTTACTTTCATTATTTTAGTGGGTTTTTTTTTCTTCTTTTTTCTAGCATGAGAGACTGAGAATGACCTAATTCTGACTGATCAATAGATAAAAGACAAAATGTGAGAAAACTTCAAAATATGATCTTCCCTCAGGGTCTTCCCCACTGTCAACTAGGACTCCTTGTTGTACAGATATTGCCTTTCTACTTCTAGGAGAAAAAAAAAAAAGGGAAAAGGAGCAGCTTAGTGTTGTCTATCAATTTTTTTTATCAGGTCAAAGGAAAAAGCTTCTTAGAGCACAAGAGGATGATCCACAGTGAAAAAGCCAGCCAGTGTTGTGGCAAATTGAGCAGACAGTTGATAGGCAGTGTCTTAGGCTGCAGAGGGGATACTTTGAGGGTGTTATGAGAGGCCAGTGTCCAGTCTGGGGTGTGCTGCCCCAGTGCTAATGCTGCTGTCACTGACCTCATGACTGCAGCTTTTTTAGCACTGGGTTTTACTCTAGAAAAGGCACAGGAGTAGCTAATCCATCAGCTGCTCTTTGAAGTGAAATAAGTGAGAAGACTGCAGCATAAACTAAAAGTTAACTGCGTAATGTCAGAAATTCAGTCTCCCGGCATGAGCTAAATGTTCCTTGAAGTGCCTACTAAAATAATTTTGTATTATAAGGAGTCTTTACCAGCAAGTAAAATATTCTTGCAAATAAAAATATTCTCACACATGTCTTGAAAAAACAGCTTTGGAAATGCATACACCAAAATACTTAGGTGTTTAATTCTTTAGGTACAGCAAGAAGTAAATTCTCACAATACACCTTCTTCCTGATCTCTGTGTACTGACACTTCAAGAGTCTGAGCTATGGGAAATTTTTATCTGAGACCCTATTGTCTTTACCAGTGTTCATAGTGAAAAGAACAAAGCCAAGGACGGGGTAGTTTGCATTCTGCATTTAAACAGCAGCTGATTAGGTGATAACAGCATTAATTACTCTTTGGCAGACAAACAGCCTAGGTAATCAAAATTGTATTTTCTGCAGTGAGATTTGTATTGTAATGAGAAAATAGATGCCAGACACAGCATTTTGGAGAAGGAACCTGGACAAACTCGGGCTCCTCTCTCTCTCTAGGTGTAGTAGCAGTACTGCCAGCTGGTAGATTGATTGTTGCACATCACTGAGCGTTGGGGTAAGGCTGCACCCTCCTACTAGAGGAAAAGGCATTATTGTATAAGTACTAAAAAATATATACACAGGAAAATTATTTAATTATAGATACTACTTCCTAAAATATTACGAAAAATGTATTATATTTAAGCTACTGTTAAATGATAATTCCTAGATTTTATTTTTTGGGGCAATAATATGGTTTCCCGTTTTCTTTCAAATACATAAGATGAGGCTTCTGCCATTGATACAGCTTGAAAATGAAATAAACTTTTACAATGAAGCAAAATCAAGCACCAAAGTAAAATTATAGTTGAATATTGCAAATATTTACTAGGAAATCTATGACCAACAATAATTAATATTGTGAATTAGATGCATCCTAGGTGCTATCTCTGGAGGAACACTCCAGCTCATTCATTTTCACTGTTACTTTTTTGTTGCCATTTCACTGAATCCCTCTTTATTTGTATTTTATTGGATCCCTATTTTTTTTATGCTGAGAAAATGCAGTTCCAATTATGACCAAGTAAAAAAATGTGCTAATTTAGAAACATTGTCTGAAAATCAGACCATATGCCTCTATAAACAGTATGTTTCGTTAAGTTTTCTTATATTTCAGTTACTACTTTCAGAACTTCTATTCAAAACAAACCTAAACTGTCATTATAACAAAGCTGTCAAGAAAATTGATAACAAAGAGTGTTCTGAAAGTTATCTACAAAGTACATTTTTTGCAAGGAGCTATTGATTACTTCTCCATTAAGATGGGTGAGGTTAGGTGAACCCACAGAATTAGGACTTGTCCTCTTCTGAAAACAGTTCCAGAACACAGAGTTCCACTTATGATTTTCAGAAATTTGAAGAATACTCAGTCAAAAAGATGGGAGAGTACTCTAAATCTCAGGAGACTGAAGAAAATTTTAATCTTTTGTGCTGCTGCTAGCACAAACTTGGTTTTGTTTTTGTTTTTGGCTTTGTTTTTTTTTTAATAATGCCACGCATGTTGTATTTCTCTTTTGTTTGGTATGTTCTTTAATTGCAGTTTTTGTTTCAGTTTGTCCTGCCAATGGGAAATCCTCATTTAGGTTTCATTGGTGTGTCCAGTTATTAGAATCATTAATGCCAGAGTCTTGTCATAAATTCAATTACAACAGCTGTTGCATACAAGCAATTAGACATCTGCGCAGCCGCTCCCTCCTTGCCTCTGCCTTTTATCATTCTGTTGCTGCAACTAGATTCAAAATTTATATCTCTACTGTGCCTTCCGTGCATGGGATCTTGAACAATTAACTTCTCATAACCTCTTCCAAGGCAGGTAAAATGCCAATATTTTCATCTTCCCTTGGGGAGCAGCTGGCAGAACACTTGATGCCTGATTTGCCTGTAGAAGGACAAAGGACGGAAGGCAAATAGCCAAGACCAGTAGTACCAAACCTTGTTTTAAATAGAAAGAACAGAGGGTCAAAAATTGACACTCTGAAGCACACCCTTGCTAACCAAGGGGGCATAAAAATTAGTTGAGAGAAAGATGAAAGGACTGTTGGATTTGTTGTTGGAAAGCTGAACAGAATTGTGTTACAAGTGATATATTCTTTCCCTGCAGAAATATGGTGATATAAAAAAACCCTTTGTACTGGTATTTTTATTCTGCACCAAAAAAAAAGAAAAAAAGAAATTCACTGCTCATCATGGTTTCACAGCCTTACTGTACACATATGGGGGGTTATTAGTGCAGATGCTTGTCTGAAAAGAAATCACAGATTAGATTGAAGTAGCTCGTCTTAAAACTATTCAGCTATTTAGCTGAGGGTTGTTTAAGATGGAATAAGGAAATGAAGCATTCTTTTTTCTCATAAAATTCTAATTTGTCTAAATAGTGTATAATCCCCCCTCCATATCCTGTTTGTGCCATCAATCACTGCAGAATGGGATGAATAGGTGTTCTACACAACCATACTGTGAATGATACTGAATTCCAGCAGTGTTGCCCTGGATCAAGACTTCACAAACTGCAAAGCATGTCCTGTGACTCTCACATAAAGGTGCAGTTCCATGAGCCATGGGACTCAACAGCACCACCAAATAAAGAAATTCTTACCACTTCTCAGTGCTGGCTCTGCACTGGAGTTTGTATCCCCTTTACTCTTTCTTGGTAGAGGCCAAATGGATATCTAGGGATTGTTAGTATTTTAGTGAGAATACCACAGTAATACTAACCCTCCTCAATCCTTGGTTCTTTAGAATTTTGGTTTTTTTTAACCAAGATGAATTCAGGTGTCTGGATTACAGCTATTTTAACAAAGTGAGGGGAACTGTTAAAGGTAAGTAGAGGAAGGAAATGAAACTCTTCAGATGAATGTACTACCAAACCACAGTACTACAGTCCCATGTTATAAATTACTGTCAGACACCCTGTTTGTTTTGATAATGAATTTTGAGAAATCACTTGGATATTTGTCTTGTCTGACAGAGAGGGAGACTACTGTAGCATGACATAATCAATTATTCCTGGTGACTTTATGGGAGAGAAACAAGATTAGCATTTATACTAACTCTTTCCTTTGAAGGAGAAGTGATTTTTATATTCCTGTCACTTAATCTTCTAAACATATCAGGCATAGGTCCCTATTGAAGTTCATGGTTTTAGAACTACACCAGAATTCTGCAGAAAATTTTCATATACATTTCCATAAATTGAATGTAGTACAGCTCTGCATCTCTGGAGATAAAGATTTATTGCAACACAGGATTTCACTTTTCTAAACACAGACACTTAGACAAATTAGTGGGAAGATAAACAGTAAAATGACCTGAGAATAACTATTCCGTCTCCTCACTTAATTCTTTATATTTTAACTAGTCCTATATTCAGCTAACCATTTTTTCTGAGTTTTGGCAAAAATCATACCCTTTGTGTAGTTTTCTAACAGTTTGTCCATCCCATCACTTCTGACGTTTGCCTATTTATTTGTTCTGTTGTTCTCCAAAGTCTTCTTTAGGTCTTACAGTTTCTTCTGCTCATTTTCTGTTGCTGCCTGTCCCCTGTATGTACAGGAGAGTCACCCATTTGAGCAGTGTGATGCATGCTCTGCAGAGGTATTACTCACCCTTGCTCTCTAGAGGGTTTTGCTGGATGCAGAGATTAGCAGGCAGAGCAAGGAAAACAAGAGTTCTCCTGCCCAGCCATGTTCTTTATTAGAAAAGATTAACTGTGAGCAGATCAGATACCACCCATCACAGAGAGCAACATTTGCAACTGGTTTTTGAAGGGAAATTAAGTGTGTTGTATACAAAACCATACTTGTTCTTTGCACTTAGAATTGTGGCCATTCACTGAGATAGCTCTTTCTGCAGTGAATTCTGTTTTTCAGGACTAGGAGGAAAATGCATCTATCTTCTGTTGGATTTAAAACTGCAGAACAGACTGATTGCAGCAATTTCAAATCTAAATATATGATTTCTATGGCAGCAGTCTGTGAAATGTTCATTTTATGAATAGTGTAATCATGTTTAACATAAGAGATATTTGTGCTGCTTAGTAGACAATGTTTTAAAGTAAAGAAAGTTTAGACAAGAAGAAAAAGCATTGGGAAACAAGACCTGTTATAGAGTTCCTTCAATTTGTGTGGAGTTGATGGGAAGAAGGAGCTTCATCACATCATATGATGGTTCATTACTTGATAAATGAGCCATAAATGTGCTCACTTGTACATCCAGCTCACACTGTTCTCAAAATCACAGCAAGATTTTCTCTTGATGAGCCTTATGGGCAGTTATTTTATCTTCCTTGACCCAACTCTAGTTTCATGCATTGTACGATTTTTCTTGCCACATATTTTGTGATAAAAATGAGAGCCAGTTGGAAGCAATAGCAATTCTGGCACCAGAGGTCAAGCACCAAGGTTCTCTTTTCCAAGTATCCTGTGTTTTCTCGTTTTGCCAGAGTGGCTCCATTTATAAAGGGCAAATGGACAAAACATTGTTCTTTGCTATCAAGTAGGTAACTTCAAATTTGCAGTGCTTTACATAGGAACATAAAACAAACTGCCTCAGCGACAGAGTTGCTATTCTTTGCCTGTTGGATCTCCACACTTCTAAGCACCATTTTCAGCAGGTTTTTTATCCATATTGGCAGATTCCAATAGTTGCCAGCAGTTGTCATGATAGGACAATGCCTTCCAGCTGCTTTGGAAAGAACTCTTTCAATATGGAGCAACATGTCTACATATGCTGGTATCTATACAGTAATATCTGGGGCTTTTATGCTTTTCTTTTGTTTTCTCCATTAGATTTTGGGGATTTTTCGGTTTTTTTTTTACAGTAACTGCTGATAAGGGAAGTAACTAATCAGTGCTTATGGGACAATCTTTCAGGTGTTTTCAGAATGTTACAAGCGGGTCAAAGACATTCTCCTTAAAACGACAATGCCCATAGTGATGAACACTGAAACAGTCGTGTGTTTCTGCATCAAAAATAACAGCTCTTGCAAATTTTCTTAATTCACATGATGTGGAATATATATAGTCATATTTTGTGTCATTTTGTCAGAACTTCAAGGAATACATCAGAATTATTTATGCAAAAATTGAAAATACGTATGTCCTAGATTCCTGCT
>NW_005054340.1:3863813-3979891 GCF_000277835.1 Geospiza fortis | reverse complement strand
TATATGCAATTTAATTCCAAGATTACCTACTTTAAAATGCCTACAGTTAATTTTATTTGTATTTCTTTTTGAAATTTAAAAAATATATTTGATTTTATATTTTATATGTTCTTTGCTATTGCTGAAAAAGCCCATTGCTTAACCTTCTCCTCAAATCCAAGTGCAAGTGGATATAAATATTTTTATGGAAAATGTGTAAATATTTAACTAAAATTCAAAAATAGAGCAAACAAATATAAAACAACTGAAACATACAATTTTAGATCATATTGTGTTGGAAACCCTTACTTAAAGAGTACCACCCACGTAGCAGAAAGGAAAAATAGACCCAAACTGCACCTTTTAGGAGGAATGGAATAATTTCTTAGAAACAAAAGCAGAACTCCCTGATATGACATGACCTGCAAGAAAATTTTCTGCCTGTAACTTTAAAAAAAGGATGATCGCGTTAACTACCTTATACTTTTATGCTTTCTTCAATGTACCTATCAAAATTAAACTAGTAGATTTTTTCAATTATTAACAACTACTGAGCCTTAATTGAGTCCCTATTACAGTTCATACCAGTGATTTTTACTGTCTCAATTTTTCATATTTTCCTCCCTTTTGCAAATGCTTCAAACACTTATGTTGTAAAAAAGTGGGATTTTTCTGTTTGTTTATTTGTCCTTTTTTCTTTTCTCACAGTGATCTCCTAGACTGACAAGAACATTGACAATCCTGCAATGGCTTCAACAGGATGTATTTAGTCTGGAATTGCATCACAGTGTCATACACATATGGACTTTAAATGAGTAAAACAATCAGCCAACCAAATCTGAGGGAAAACAGATCAAGTGAACATGATTTCACACCACGAATGAACACTTAAACAAAAGTCCTGATAAAATGCTTCTCTAAATCTGTGTTATGTGCAAAAGAGCATAGGATTGCAAGTAGGCAGCTGTAGCTGTCCAAGAAGCATTCTTCCATCTGTTGCCAAACCTGCACTAGGTTAGCACTCACTGAAGAGGGAGTCCAGAATCTGCACTGCCTTGTCAGGGACCATTAGTGCAAGTCATTCCTGTGTGTAGAAACTAGGCTTTGGGTAAACTGACCCCTGCAAGCAAAGCACAAGACCATCCAGAGCAAAGGAAAGAAGCAGGTGAAAATTTAAAGAGGCTTTTTAAAATGACCGAAGAAACACTACTCTTTCTTGAGTAGGAAAAGCCAACCTAAGAGTAGCAGCTCTGCTTCCAAATTTTCAACCTGCCGTAGGATTTCCTGGGAAATAATTGCTTACTACTAAATTAAAAAAAAAAACAACAAACTGTTATTTGGTAGAGGACTGTTTCCTTAGGTCTTGCTCTAGGTCTTTGAAAGCCTCATGATGTCTTCAGTGCTGATTGCACTTTCCTTCCATTTCTGTCACTGCAAGACTTAAGAGAGGAAATACTGTTCAATACTGTTCCTTGCGACTCAGTCTCTCATACTCTACTTAGAAACCTTGAAAAATCATACAAACATGTTAATGCATCATAATGTATTTTAACACAATTATAAATTGCAATTTAATGGAGGGGCAGAAAATCTTGCACGTAATTTAGAAGCATTTATTTCTCATTTGTCAGTATTGGTGTAGATACTAATTAACCTTTTTATCATTCACTCTTGGAATACAGGGTGAAGATGTTACAGTTTTGCTATACTAATTCCGTTATCTTTACAACATTTGGAAGTTAATATTTAGAACTCAAGATTGACACTAAAATTGCCTGGAGGTTAAATAACTCTGGGTGAGGTCTTCCTTGTCTGACACTCTCTAATGGGCCTCATCCATAAGATTTCAAGCAAGTATTGGATTGTACTGCTTCACTACAAATTCTCTTTCTGATACCTTTTTGTCTAGGGAGTTTCTGCTTTATTCTTTTGTCCTTCAGAATTGCAACTTTAATAAAAACCCCCAATATGCGATATCAATTGGGAAAATGATTGATTAATTTGTGTCACAATAAATACCTTGATGTGCAATATTAGGAGAAATATATCTGACTTTATCTTCCTAAAGTCAGTGTCTTCAATGTTTTCATGTCATCTGATATTCTCTTTATCTGGACAAATCCAGAAAAAAAATCACTGTTCCCTGTCCTCAAGAATATTTAATGAAAAACAATTTTGAGTTAGCTATCTCATCTCCAAAAGGCATCTAAAAATGTGTGAAATAAATAAATTATGTCTGTATTAAGAAAGACACTCATCTGAGTCCTTGAGCAGCCCACACACTGAATGATTTGTAGAAGTTTGTGTCCAGGAAGTTCTTCTTCTCCCTCTTGTAGAGTTGTGTTCCTGGCACCTCGTGTAGTACCTGCCTCATGCTCATGACCAGAATGCCTGTAGAACAGACCATGGAAGCTGTCCACATTCATCCTTGAGTCTTCTTTGGCTCATTACTTTATGCACTCTGCAAAGAGCGCACTGAGGACACCTAAAATTAGAGCATTTGCTGTACAGTGACAACACATCCCTCTACAGGAGACTGAGGTTGCCATGGTGTGTTGGAAACAAAGACAGAATTATGAGCATGCTTTACTATCTCATTCAGTGAACATCTGGTTTAGTCTGGGGTTTTGTCAAGGATTACTTTTTTTCCCTAGCTGTTATTTTATCCTGCTTAGGCTGGCAGAATACTAATTGTTACTATCTTTAAAGAAATCTTCTCTGATACTGTTCTGAGGGAGTTAAACAAGACTGAAAGCCTTAGGTAAGCATACTTAAGATATATCAGTGTAGGTTCACTGTAGAACAACAGCAAGTAAATTCCACTAGTGTGAATTTACTAATGCAGATGATGTTTGAATTCAGCAGAAATATTTCTGATAGGCTTGTAAGGAATGTTCAAGAACGTGACAAGTATGGGTCTAAGGCTGATTGTTACTAGGAAACATCCCCTGAAATTTTACACATTGATTATCCAAACCAGTCCAGTGAATAGGAGCTTTAAATTAAATCCTGTGGTCCATTATGTCATCTGAATATATCTCCTACCCTTTCATATAGACAGCCTCAAACATTAGTTTTGAGAACTAATTCAAACCAGTAAAAGTTAAATTTTTAGATTGGAGAAAGCTGAAAATGTTTTAATGTGAGACAATCAAACATTCTGTTATGTCCAATCATATACTCATCTGTTACTTCACTAAACATTTTCTTATCACAAGCTGTGGCGACCTCATCAGCCAAGATGATACTAAATACCTTGGGAGAAGGGTAGCAGCTCAAACCCTATAGTACTAAATTAAGAAGTGGCCTTGATATTTATTTTTTTGAAACAAAGCCTTAAGGAATTGAGGATCTTCATTCTGGGTTCCTCCTTCAAAGACTCTAATTCCATCTTGCTCATTTTACATGTCCCCAGACCTTTCTGAAAACATCTGCTTCTCCCATCTTGCGAGCTGCAGTGTTTCTAACATGGAATAATAAGCATGCTTCATTACGGGTGCACAAAATGGATAGACATTTGCCAGAATGAAGATGCAGATGCAGCTTTAACCCTGCAATTGCCCACTGAACCGAGAATGCCATTTTAAAAAAATCCAGATGAATCTCCTCATGAACAATAATTAAATTACCAGGGAGGAAGGACAAGAACTGGCATAGCTAAAAAACATCAATGATTTTCTTGAATCAAGCTGTACTTTCATTTCATCAGAAAAGGTGTCTGATACTTGCAGTACATTTTCATAGCTGCTATGTCGTTTCTGGTAGACCACAAAGAGGAAAGTTTGCTCTCATCAGATTAAAGAACTGAAACACGCAAAGGAAAATTATGTGTGTAAAGGATTAAAAGTCTATGCTGCTGTGTGCTGGAAAAATAACAAGGGATTCCAAATTTCAGAATTCTGAACACAATTTTATTTTTTTAACTTTTTAAAAATTCATTTTTATGGGTAGCATCTTGTAAAAGGTAGAATCCGATGCATCAGGTATGCATTCCACTCCTTTCACAGATTATCATTTCACTCTTTTAAGAGGAGAAATACCATATTTAAATGAAAAGCTCTTCAGTTCTGAAGATTTCCATTATAAGAAGTTGGCAGAGGTGATATTCGCTGATTCAAAGGTCAGTAATAACTTCTCAAAGCTACTGACATTTTAATTGTATAAGTGTTGCCGCTTTCATTTCACACAATTTTATCATACTAAGCCCCTATAGTAACATCAATTATGTATTCTTCCAATAAATTTCCCAGGCTTGGGATTCTTCAGTCATCACACATTGCAAGTTTGCCCAGAGGGTGGTTAGGCACTGGAACAGGCTCCTCAGGGAAGTGGTCACATCACCAACCTTGACAGAGTTCAAGTGTTTGGACAACACTCTCAGGCACATGGTTTGACTCTTGGGGTGTTCTGTGCGGGAGCTGGACTGATGATCCTTGAGGGTCCCTTCCAACCCATCATATTCTGTGATTCTGTGAAATATCAGGATTCATACCCAATTTATGACAATGGCTTTGTACTTTTTTCTTTGTGCATGGGGGAGAATACTTTGTTTCTGCTTTGTCAATTATTTACATTTTCTGTAAGCTTAGTCTGTGTCTGTTCCTCACTTCATGCTGCAAGTTTTCAAACTTCCAACTCCAAGATATTTCATGAGGAGCAGAACTGATTAAGTCCAATTTCATGTGACTGTATTACACAGGCTTTTTAGCTGTTTCTCTAACTGTTACTACTTTGTCTCCAATCTTGCCTTCTAGCAGCTTAGCTTTTATCCTCAACTCTTTTTCTCCTCCATGAAAGCTTTTATGTTCTGTGTGCCTGGCAACACTGCTGGGCTGAAACTGAACTTTTTTCTTGTAGTAGGGGCAATAATCTTTATATTCCTGCGCCTGTTTTCGTGAGACTTATTGGAACTTAATAGTTGTGAGGTCTCTTCTTCTGTGCTAAATGTGGTAGAAATGAAACAAATGCTTCACAATTATTGGGGAAAGTATTAGCAGATGACATAATCTATATCTCACAAAAATAAAATGGGTTTCTTTGTGAGGATAATTATGGTTAGGATACAAAGAATAATAGCTTTCAGAATTTTGTTCTGCTAAAGAAAAATCAACTTGGTTATTAATAAAACTAAAATATCTTTGTTTGATTGTGTGATGCGCATTCAACCTTCAGCTTCTAAGAATTTTCTGTGCAACAGCCCTATTTTTCAGCATATCATTCACTACCCTCAACTTGGATTTACCTTTGTATTTCCTGAGGGTGTTTTCTTCTCCATCAGACTATTAATTCAGATGATAAACAGTAACAGTCCCAGTATCGGCACCAGATGAATACCAGCCATAATGATCTTAAAACATTTTGAGATCACTAGTTGAGGCAATTTTCCTATAGCTCCACTATCCACTTAGTATTTTACAAATCCAGACATGATGATTGACGTACAGTTCTGGTAATTAAGTTTATTTAGTCTGGATACAAGTATTTATATAGAAATCTATGGTTTTGCTGAGCTATGAGACAAAGCTGCTGCTACAATTGTGTGACTATATCCCGGAGTATTTTTCCCTATACTGAACTGAGGCACTTTATATGGTATCTTTTCCTGTCCAAGTGTGAGAGTTTTCTTTTAGGTTCAGAGATCATGGTGATGAGTTGTTACAGGTCTGTGAGACCCGTGGTGACTGGCCTGTGTTCCCACTGCAAAATTGGCAGGCAATAAGCATAAATGAGTTTTGTCCTGCTTGGAAAGACCATGTGGGATTCATCAGAGCTTTAGAGGAATCTGGCTCTCCCTGAGGGTGTGATGCAGTAAGCAATTCTCTTTGACAAAGCTGGCGGAATCTTTCTTTGTAGCAGAATGATTTCTTCTGTGCTTTTTGTGACTAGAATTGGAAAAATGATATGAGGCTGCTAGTGAGGAGCCACAGAATATTAGTAAATACCTCATTTCTCATGAATTATAGGCACTACTCTTCACCTAGACAAATCTATTTTTTTTTAAGTATCCTATCAGAACAAATATAAGTAAGACCTAACAGCTCCAACTGAAATACCTGTTTATAGTGATAAAAGAAGTTCTGCAAAAAACACTTGTGTTAAAATAAAAATATAGAAATTGAAGCAAGATTTCTTTTTTTATTTTCCTATGTAGCATCTTTGCTGCCTAACTGCAGCTGCATTGCAACTGATGCATTTTCCTAGATCCAACACCTGCAGGAGAGGACTGAGCTTTTGGAACACCTGTCATTTAATATAAATAGGATAATTATTGCATTTTTTCCTGGTATTCTTAGTTGAAAAAGTACACAATAATTTAGAAAAAAAAAGTGAAGAAAATGTAGGAGAGTGGTGGATGTTCAGCAAGAGAAACACCTTATATATACATATATATATATATATATATATATAGCACTCTTCAATAAATGCCAGAAGTGTGTACATATATATTTTTGTAAATGGGGATGAAATTTAATTTCCTTTGGGTGTGAATAGCTTGGGCTCCTCTTACAAAATTAGCTTATTAGCTCTAGGGGTGATTATAAGAGAGATAAAGAAAAAAGACTGATATTCTGAATTGGAAAAAAAATTCTAATGAATAAAATTTTTAAAAATACATACTTTAGTCAAAGAATAAAGTTACCACTGGATAAGAGAAGCTCTTTTATTGTATATACAAGGAAAACAGACAGGAAACCAAAACCAACTGAATAAAAACATTTTGGAGAAAATGAAAACCTTTAAGGTTTTCTCTTTCTTTCTCTATGGAAATAAATAATCTGCATAGAACTCTGTTTGAGTATGTTGAAAGATTTCTTACTACAGAAGGAATAAAAAAATCAGAAAAAATATTAGTTTGCATTGGATTCCCTAGGATTTTGAAATACAGAAGCCCTGTGCAAGACCTGCATTTGCAGATGACATGGATGAACACTGATGTCAGCCCATATTCATTATTTTGATAGAGATGTCTAGCATGATGCAAATAATTTTTTTATAATCTTTCAGAATCTGTTGACATTTAAGGTTTTATTGGAACTCAGCAAACATCTGTTTATAGAATTGCTACTCACAGCCTTGCATACATCATGCCTGATCAGAGAAACTTAATCAGGGCTATGCCTGAGTTTTCAGGGCACATCCGCTGGTCTCCACAAAACCTCTCATTTATTCTCTTCCCCAAGGAGGTCTCAGGACATGAACATGTACCTGATGTCTTTGATACCTTTCTTCATGCTTCTTTAAAGATGCTACAATGGTGTTTAACCTATAGGGATTCTGACAGCATGACCGCATATAAAGCTACTTTTCAGCAAATTGCTTTCTTTATTTGTGCTCTCAAAAAAAAAATTCCAAGAGAAAACAGGGTAGGTTTTGTTCTCAATGCTTTAGCATTCTTTGTATCCATTTTCCAAAATTTTGGTAAGAAATAGCACTTAATGAACTTCACCAGAACAGTGATTCTGCCTTCCTCAGTGCCCTCCCTCTACCCCTAGATTCCCGTCTGATACTTCAAGAGAAGGTGAAAAGCCACTCTCTCTTTACCTTCTCAGTTAAGGTTCTGTGGATGAAATACCTTTTTTTTTTTTTTTCAATCTTTTCAGAAAAGTGCCTGGACCTCTAAACTGTGAGATATTATTCTTTATCCTTGAAGTCAGGAACTCAGGAACAACGTCAGTCTTTACTTCTATGTTAGGCAGGAATACAAAGATGTTGCTTATTCTGTCTCACTCTGTATTTCTAGGTGCTTTTCATTTTTTACAGACGCTGACAGCAAATAGTTTATAGATTGTAGGGATCTATGGAAACCTGCTATGAGCTTTAAGAAAAAGGGATAGAGGAGAAGAGTAGGAAAATACCATCTCCACTGTCAGTTCCAGTAATTCCATCTGAACTACATCTGAATGATAGAACAAATGCTGTAGGGAGTTCCTTAGAGTCATCCTCCTTTTATTCCACATTTCAGGTCTATTTGTAACTTCAAGAGACCAAACACATTTTATTTCAATCCTAACCAAAATACAACTTTTTCTGGATGACCTGAATAACATACTGAAGCTTTTTAATGTCCTATGGAAACAGAGGCAATTTTGCTGGCATTTAGTAAATGATTGGGAAATACCTTCCACTCCATTCTGACCATCTTCAGAAGAGTAACTTGATTTGCTACTCAGTACCTGAATGAAGGACCCCTGGTTTATGATACCATACAGTTTTTTATGGGTACTTACCAAATTAATGATGTTGTAGAAAAGGAAGGGAACACCCAGCAAGACTCAAAATCTTTATCTCACATCCAGTTAAGATGATCCCTGTGAACCATTTGAGCAACAGTCAGAGCTGAAAGAGCATCTGCTTCTTCTTCTTCTTCTGATAGTTTTGGATGCTGAAAGACTGAGACACACCCTGACAGAACAAAGTGTGTAGAAGAGGAGATGAAACTGCCATACAACCATTCAAGTCCAGCATTACTATGAACCAAAGCCTACCTTCCTGCCAGCATAAAGATCATGCTGCTTTTTCAAACAATTTTTAAATTATGTCCTTAGGTAACAAGGTGCTTTATCTAGATTCCCAGTTTTTACTATTCACTATGATGCTTCTCTTCTGTGAGGATCAAGTTACATCTCACTGTCTAGTTCACTATTCAAAAATACATTAGAAAAAAGCCAGAACTAAAGCATGCCTGAAAGCATGTGTTGGATGTGATTTTCCTGTGAAGCTGAGTGTCACTTCCTCAGGAAGCACTGTCCTATGCTTCTGTTAGTAAGGATTTATATTGTAGATTCAGCTTCCATCTTCTTTTCTGTGCCAAACACTAATCAAACTAATTTATCTATTGGGTGGATATTTTAAGCACAAGTAATTTCTCATTTACTTTATCCAATCAACATTGGAAAAAATTCGTAGAATCATAAAATATGCTGGAATGGAAGGCACCCATCAAGATCACGGAATCCAGCTCCTGACCTTGTGCGGGATACCCCAAAAATCACCGCATGTGCATAAAAGCATTGTCCAAACACTTTCTGAAGCCAGGCTTAGTGCTTTAGCCACTTCCCTGGGGAGCCTGTTCCCTTCTACAGAGCATTATGTTATCAATATGAAGTCCTCATTATCCCATTCTGACAATAGTTTTAAACATTTAAACTGATGATATTAAGCTGAGAATCCTAGAGTCTGAATGAACCCAGGCTTTCCTAATGTAGTTTTAGGAGTTCCGTGCATGAAAAAGAATTGCAGCATACAGTAGAATCTTCTCAGTTTTTACATGATGGTAAGAAATCGAGGAACTGCTCAATACAGATGTAGATTTTTTTAGTGCGGAAAGGCATGCTTATAATGCAACCACTATGTCATCCATCTTTTCTATATCCTCCATTCTTTTCTGTCCTCCATATCCAAAAAGTGATGCCTTGTTTACAGTCCTCCTGGAATGAATACAAAAGATAACACAGGTTTGTCTGACAACTTAAGTCACCAGAATACCTTAAAACAAAATGCTCTTAGTGACTGAGGACATCAGATTTACTTAAAGAAAAGTTTGCTTCAGGTTCTTTACTGATTTTTTTTACTTTACTTTTGTCTTATTATCATTTTTTAATGTACTCATACTAATTTAATAGTAGGTTGCTAAGATCTAAAATTTAATGACTAAATTTTAGCTTTAGTAGGAATAAGGGTTTGTTTTACAAAGTAACTACCTTTGGAATTTTGTTATTTTTCTCCTCAAAAATAATTTCTTGCTTGCATATGTAAAAATAAAATTTAAAATATTCTTTGTAGTACTTTTGGTAATGCATACCATATTGAATTTACTGTACCAATGTTTATATTGTAAGCTATTATCTATGCTGAATTGAAAATATTAATCAGAAATATATATATATTGAATGTGTAACTTCTAGTAATCTTCCCCAGATTAAGTTGGACAGAAAAAAAGAGCACAATTTCATGTATTTTTTTCATATTGGAAAGATCTTATTGATCTCTAAAACTACCTGAAAGAAGATTGTAGTGAGTTGAGTGTTGATTTCTTCCAAAACACAAGCAATAGGACAAGAGGAAACAGACTCTAATTGTGCCAGTGGATATTTAGGTTGGATACTAGGAAAAAATTAACCAAAAAGCTTAATCTTAAGAATGGGCTGTCCAGGGAAGTGGTTGAGTCACCAACTGTGAAGGTATTTAAAAGTTAAGATTGCAGATGTAGTGGTTAGGGATATGGCCTAGTGGTAGACTTGGCAGTGCTGGGTTAACATTAGGCTTGGTGCTCATAGAAGCCTTTACCAACCTGAACGATTCTATGAGGCTGTGATTGAAAGGTTTGACACACAAAAGATTCCTTTGATACTAAAAGATACCACCTCATTAACAAAATAATTGTCATGCAGGTAATCCTCATACCATTCCTTAGAAAGATCACCTTTCTAAAAAGTCTGTTTTTTCCCATCAGTTTTTATTTTTAAATAATTTCCCTTTTTTGTATCTCTGACAGAAACTTGATAAGTGGCCTTGAGATGACAAAGCTACACATATGTTATGAACTGGAAGAAAAGTTATTTTCCTTTTTATCTCTTTAGTGACATTCATTAGTGTAAGCAGCTTTTTGTGTCCTTTGTAAAGTTAATGGATTGCTGCAAAGGAAATCCTTTACTTTGTTAAAATCCACTTCTCAGCACTATACTTTCCCTATTTGTGAGGGAAAGACCAAACACAGTACAGACTTTAAATGAAGGTCGCCATTAGATGTTAGATATAAAGCACAGAACAAAAAGATGAAGAAGAAAAGATAAACTGTACAAAAGGGTAAGATTTGTTAGGAAGTTAAGCCACTGAAAGGAAGGAAAAATAAGCAGGTTTTCTAACTTGTAAGAAAAGAAAATGAAGAATGTACTCAGTGAGTTCTAAGGCAAGTCATTATTTTATTATTGCATAAATAATTATATGCACTTCCTCTATTCCTTATAAACTGAGCTATTATGATAAATCCACTGAAATAAGAAAAGTACTGGACAAAAGTAGAATAGTGGTATGCATTTCTACACCCGTGTCAAGGACATACTTGAGAGATACAAGGAATTATTTACCTCTTGTAAAGATACAGGGAATTATTTACCTCTTCTGCCTAAAATCAGTGTAAAAGAATTATCTGAAATAAGAAAATAAGAATCCTATATCTCATATTCTTCCATACTTCTAATTTCACGGGATAGAAACCTCTAATAATGGGGCCTCTTATTGCTGTTGCTGTTCCTGATCTGTTGTAGTTGACCAGGGTTTTCTTGAAGTTCTTTCTTCACGTCAATAATTTCTTCCTTCATTTTGAAGCTATCAGATCTGAAAGATACCTGTGCATGGAAGAGAACATCTTCTTCTTAAAAGGAGCTTCATATGTGATTTATTCAATGTCAAAAATTGTACAGAAGGAGCAAAGACAACCACAGGTTACTTACAGGTGTATGTATTTTTAAAAAGCTTTTATAATTTGGTTTTATTCAATATATAATATTCAATGTATAATAAAAACATAGGATGATGCAGTGGCTGATACTTAATAAATGAAAAAGGGGAACAGAAGAAAAAGCTACAGAGAGAAACAAAGTCATAGTAACATAATCTACATGGAGATGCCTACATAATTACAAGGATTTCAAAATTAGCAGTATCCAAGCCAATAGTCAGCCAGACACACTAAGAGAGTTGTGGCTAACACTCTGTTATCTAGTATTTGCACATTTTGAGATCAAAATGAGAAAATACACACTCTGTCACTAGTATTAGACTGACAGAATATAAAATATCAAAACTGGAGGCTTGATAGAAAGTCTCAAAAAAGAACAATGGGCTGTAAAATGTACTGGTTAACAAGCAGAATGAACCACTTGGCTAAAATTGGAAAAGATTAAGCTATTCCTATTTTCTAGCAAAGATAATGGATTTTCTTGTTTCCCTTAGGAATAAGAAGTCAATTTTTCTGATTGGAGATTGAAATGCAAACCCTAGGGACCCCTAGAACTTAAAGGGAAAAATCATTTTCCTTCTTTTTATTCCTTTTTTCCCCACCTCTTTTGTACAGCTCTCATTATTTAAATAAACCACATAGAGAAGATAAAATAGTAGCTATGTTTTATTAAAAAAATAAATCATGACAGAAAAGTACTGGTCACAGAGAAAAATCAGCTGATTTTAGGGAAGTTTTATACAGTTAACTTGCAGAAGTGAAGGCAGATTTGTTCAAGTTTGTCTCTGTTTTCACCTCTTTGGCACACAAACCACACTGAATGCTAATATTTAAGAAACTGTAGGCTAACACTGCAGGGTCCAAAATAAAGGTCATTTATCCACTCGGGGTTTTCTTTTACCACTTGGACTTTCACTTAATTAAGTTTTAGAAAACTCTGCATGATTTCGGTCTCAAGGTACGTTTATCTTATAATCATGCACCTTTGGGAAAATGCTTTCATTTGCTCTGCTTTTTGTACTGTTAGATTTTAAATTACAGTTTTTTCTTCTCAGCTGCAGTAATGAATCTTGTATACTAATCACAGCCTATAAATTAATGAGTCCTAGTTCTTCTGAAATAGATTGCAATAATATTCTCTGATTCCATGTAATGAGAGAATGGTTGGAATTGAAAAGGACATCTGGACATCATCTAGTGTAAAGTCCCTGCTAAAGGATGTTCACCCAGAACAGGTTGCACAGGATCACATCCTGGCAGGTTTTGAGTATCTCCAGAGAAGACCCCAAGACTCCACAACCTCTTTGAGAAGCTGTTTCAATGCTCTGTAAACTCACAATAAAGAAGTTTATCATATTGAGTTAGAACTTCCTGTGTTTCACCTTGTGCACATTGCCCCTTTTCCTGCCGCTGGGCACCATAGAAATGAGTCGTTCCCAATCCTTTTGACATATGCCTTAAGATTTGTTGTTAAAAGTTTCTCTCATTCTTCTCTTTTTGAGGCTAGAATGTATTTGTAATCGAGGATTAAATCATGCATGAGACTTTGGTGAACTTTTAAGCGTTTGGTATTCCACAGATAAACAGCTACTGTATTCCACTATTCCAAACTCAGAAGTCTGAAAACTAGACTGAGCAGTTCACAATGAGTTGCTAAAGGTGCAACATCCAAGAGCAGTGCATGTTTTATCATATCACTCTTAGAATACGTTTCTTTCAGATTGCAAATTTGTGTATCTGGTAACAGAACCCACATGTAATGAAGTGGCTCTGGCCTGAAGAAAGTACTTTAAAAGTAAAATCTGAGCTTGGCCTTCCCACTGAATGCTTTTAAGTCTCTGGTATCCTACAGAGTATTTTGGGCTGAGGTGCCATGGAAGGTCACAATATCTTTTCCAAAATAGGCCTTTACCATGTTTTCCTGCTTGCCATAACACCTGCCCATCCCTGAGCCCAATCCTCTTGATGCCACACACAGTACTGTATACAGGACACTGTGTGACTCATGCTATCTCCCAGAATGCTATAGAAAAAGACAAGCAAAAAGAGGCAATTTTGACTGCAAAGGAACCTTAAAAAATGCCTTCAATACTGAGCTGTGAGACCTCTGCTTGAGGGATTATCAGTCCCCATATGCTGGAGCTCGTTTCACTGGGATACAAAGACTTGACTCAACTAAATAGAAAGCAGAACAGGCTACGTCTCCCTTACACTCTAAAAGTTTGAGTACACGCATGTCATAGGCTCCATGAACTGTCTCTTTAGAATTTGACAGTGTTTGTTTGGATACTAGTAACAATAATAAGCTCCTGCAGTCTGGGAAATGGTTTTTAAGCAGAGAATAGAAGTTCTGCCTGTGTATTCTGCTTGTTTGTGTATATGTTAGTTGTACATTTTCCTGTCCAAAACCACCACAGCTAGTTGACATGGTCTCTCTAATTGAAGGGGTCATGGGTGTCATGGAGTCAGGGAGCTTAGGCAGAGCTAGACCTGTGAGCAGTGAGTGCTGAAACATAAAATTACGTCGGGCATGTGTGCAAACAGCCTGTCCTGGGTTGACTATATGATGCTTTTATCCCCAAATCGTCTCATTGGTTTATGCTGAATAATAATAAGTTTTGCACCTTTAAGACTTGTTGCAGAGAGTGAAAGGGGGGAGAGAAGAATCGCGCAGTTCTTTTTTTTCTTCCCTCAGACATTGCACGTACTCCCCCGCATTCCTCCTCCAGGACTGTGTTGTCTGCGGACAGACAGACGGCAGGACAGAGAGCTCTCCTTTTGCTTTTGGTTAGTTTTAGCTGGCTGAGGCAAAGAAGAGTCCCTGGACTGTGGTTTTTCTTTTCCTTTTCTTTGGACCTCTTGGAACCTGCTCTGGACTGAACACCCAGGGGAGCACCGGCAGCTCACACCTGTGGCCACCGGGCCGGGCTGGGCCTGGCCTGCGACAATTCCAGCACCAGAAGGACTGATAAGAGACTGAGTGAGCTGGGCTGCAACCCGGGGGGTTTTCTCAATTGGTCATCTCTTTTAGAGAGGCAAGGGGTTTTATTGTTTTAATATTGTTAGGTTCTATTGTTTAATAAACAGCTTTTTTCCACTTTTCTTCAAGGAGGTATTTTCTCCCGGACTGGTTGTGGGGGGGAGGGGCCGATTGAATTTATCCTCCTACTAGAGCCCCTCTGGGGACTCTCTCTCTCTCCCAAAATTTTGCTCTAAACCAAGACACAGCCCGTCTAGGTATCGTGTATGCTGCTCATTCATGTGCCCATGGTGGCAAGGCAGCAGCGGCTCAGGTGGCCCAGGTTGCAGGTTTCCCTAATAGTAGAAGTTGAAGACAGGTTTCCCACTAACAAGCAAAAAGCGCAGTTCTGTCAAGTGTAAGCTGACAACAGGAGATGTAGAGGTTTTTTATGCACTCACTGCAAGCATAAAATGTGTTTCTGCCATCCTGTGGGCTTAAGAATAGGATAATACAACACTGTAGCATAAACAGGTCCTGTGAAGATGTCAGACTGGGGACTATCTCACCAGATGGAAGGTTTTTTCTCTACTTTTCAACTGAAGGGGTTTTGGATTGCTGTTCAGGGTCTTGGAAATAAAGACTTTGTACCTGGGCAGAAGGCAGAGAAGTGTACCTCAGAGAAAGCTGTCAAAAGGTAATATAGATGCAAGATTTTATTTTCCATGGCTCGCTCTTCTATTTTCAGTGCAGAATTATGGTTTTGATGTTCAAAACAGGCAAAGAAAAACAAAGTTACAGCGTAATGTTTCACCAGTAAATTTTGCTTCTAAAGGTCTATACATCCTGACCCTGACTTGCCGACTCAGATTCCAGGCTTGACTCAAAGCTGCCCCATTGGGATGGACATGTCTGGTAATGTAGACTCTTGGATACACCTATTATGAGCAGACTGGATCTGCTCACCCTGTTCATGTAGTATGAGACTGCTGCAGATCACTCTGTGAGGAATGGATCTTGTACCAGCTCTATTCTTATACAAATTATGTTTCTGCTCCCTACAGTAATGGGTCTACAGTGGGCAGTCCTTGTGTGAAGTGTGACATTTGTCCAGATTCACACTCATGTAATATCTATGCAATATTTCAGCCAGTAGACCATATAGGCAGAGAAAAAAAAAAACAGTCAGAAGAATAATGATTGAAATGTGAGCAGAAGTGAAGAATTTTATGTCAGACAAACATTACTGCAAGAATATTCATTGCCTTGAGATGTCAGGAAATCTCTGCCTACTGCTGTAACTACTTTCTCCTTCAAACCACTTGACTATGTTTGGATCAATACTACTCCCTGAGGACAACGTAGTGAATTAACTAACTTTGCTAATGTCAGTCTTACTCTGTCAGCAGATTTCTCACTGTCTCAGAGAATGCATGGAGCATTAGTCCATGTGTGTGCTATTTCAATTATATTGAATTATTTTGGATACTCTCTGATGTAATTTCCAAAATAAAAGCCTTAAGAAAGGCTATTTTGTCAAAAGTGTCACGGAAGGTAGACCCAAGATGTCAAGCAAATATCATGCAGGTTTTTTTCATAAACATCCATATAGCATTCACACACTGGAAACATCAGGAGTGCTGATACTGTTAAACTATGCCATATATCTCTAAGACATGTGAACAAATAGTCTTCCATTGAATGCTAAAAATGGGGAAATCATAGAAATTATGATTTTCTCTCCAAAATAAATTTTAACAAAAACAAAAGAGAACTTCAAACAACATCAAAATCACATGTCCTTCATGTGAATAATAGCTATTAATATTATTATTGTATTTAATCGAATCCAAAGTGTCTGTGTAAATTAATAGTTGATAACAAAGTGCATTGACTAAGAAATTAAACACTCAGAGTCCATTTAAACAGAATACCAACCTAGTTTATTCACCTGTAATGTCATAACAAAACAAAAATAATTAAACCTTTGGGTGAAACAGGTCAGTATTTCTCTCTCCCAACAGAGAGAGAAGTAAGAGAGTGTAAGATGTGATGTCCTACCTTAATCCTGAGCTGCAAGATCAAGGCTATTACAAGGATAGGATCATAAAAAGACAGAAATTCAGACTCTGTCTCTGGAGGGAGAGACTCCACTTAATCAGGATGCATATTAGTATGAAAGCCATTTAACTGAGAGATCTTTCAGATTTAAACCTAATAATACTGACAGTAATGGTCATTTAATGTCAGACATGTTACTGCTTGGTAGGTTGTCTAGGGGTATGATAGTGAACATTACACCTTTTGGCAGTCTCATGTTTGTTCTCACCTTCTTGCTAACTTATTAGCTCTGAAGCCTTCCTTTGAAAGCACACACTATGGGTAGGGTTTATATTCCAGCTGCTGAGCTTCCAACCAGAAAACCAGCTGTTATCTGTATGTGTAGTCAGCTGTATGAAAGGGTTAAAAAAGACAAATCAAACAATACATTAGAGCAACATTTACTTGTATTTCCCACACATGATTAATATGCAAACTTTAAATATCTTAATTTTTTTTCCATTAGTCAACACTGGTAGTAAAATTGTCAGGGCATTGGTAAATGTGCACATAACTGACATGCATTATTAATAACAGAGATACTCTTAGCACTGAGCAGGCTTTAGCTCCATGCCAGCGGCTGAACGTGTTTCATCACACTTTCATTTCACAGCTGCCTTCTTTACTCTCCAGAGGCAAAGAACAAGCTATGCCTCTGTTCAAGTGCATACCCTTGCCTATTCTGCTAGAATGTTTATATCCCGAGACTGTCCAGCTGATCAGTTATCCAAGCCTTGAGACTGAGCACAGCTCCAGGTACAGCCTGTATGTACCCCTCCCAGGTCATGCAGGGCACTGTGTGCACAAACACATCCAATGGGTTTGCTAACTCAAAAAAATGCTCTCTTGTCAGAGCTCCACCTGAACAGTCAACACACTGTTCAGGTATAGCTCTGCAGATGGATCACAGTTATCAGGCAGGAGACTCCAGAACCCATTTTATCAATATATATAAACTCCTCACCATTGGAGTCTCCCTGGCTTCTCGTCAAGTCATAGTGAAACTTTCTTACTACTGGTAAAAGGGAATTGGTGTTGGAGAGTGTAAAAGGGGTTTACAGATCTCTTCAATTCAGAAGGTTCTAGAGGATGAAAATGTTTCAAAATGGATGCAATAATTAACATCAATGTGGAATGATTCTAAGGTATTCATTAAAATTGGTTAATTCTGATTCACTTTCAACTTGCTCACCAGCACAGACCATGAAAAAGGGCATGAATGAGGCTTTAGTTGAATAGCTCTGTTGGTTGACTGAAGTCTCTGATGATAGATTATTTAAATATGCTATCAATATATTTCAAAGTATTATTATTTTTCTTTAATGAATGTTACATGTGTATTTAATGTTTTATTGTTATAACCTCTGCCTTTTATCAGTAGAGAAGTATCAAGTCACAGTAGTGTCTGCCATTCCCAAACAGGCTACAGGTGGCTGCAAAAAAAGAAAAATAATTGAATGGCCGAACTATGAATATGTGTATGCAATATAAAATAATCCATTCCATTTCAGGAAATGCTGCTCTTTATGTCTTTGTTGGGCTGATTTTTTTTTGCTCCTGCTGTATTTATTTTCTCAATGAAAAGAAGATATAATAGGAAGATGAGGTAAGAAAAATTAAAGAACATAAAAAGTGCCAGAAACTGAAAGATAACCCATTTTTCATAGAAATAGGTAATTAACGTGTCAACTACAGTATTTTTGATGTGAAATCTAAAACATTTTTTAAAGTTGGAAGCATATATTTGTCTTTAGTACTTCCTATAATGATTATTTGATGCTGCCATTAATATAGGTGCGCTTACAACAACATACACTGGAAGCCAGAGATCTGCTTCAGAGTCAATTTGCATATGGAATATGTTTTGTACCAATACTGCTAGTTGAACAATTTCTTTCACAAGTATGCTTAAAGGCTGGGATATGGGTCTTAAACAAAGAAGGGAAGTTATTGTATCTCACTATTAATCTGTCATCTGTGGATAAAGATGCTTATCTCTTTAGTAATATATGTACAGATCTAATAAAAAGAAGGTCACTATATATATGAGTAAAAGTAGTTTTCATAAAGGGATGCAAGACAGTGATTTGTTGAGATGTCAGATAACCCTGTTATCACAGGGAATTTCAAGAATGTTGAATAAAATGACCACTTCTGATTTTATTATTTTTATTTCCTTTTTAAAGCAGTGTATTTCCATGTTACATGGTTTTTTTTATATTTTCCCAGTTGCACACATTATTGCGATCTCTGAAATTTTTAACATCTTTAAAGTGACTGGGTTCAAAGCAATTATCCTTATGTTAACTATGGCTAGTAAAATAATCACAAAATGCTGAGAAATTTTTGAAAGTTAATGTATTTTCCAAAATTTGACCATGAATATTGTCTGAAAATGCAGTGCCTGTCATGAATCAAGTGTTGTTATACTTCTTTCATTTGCCAGTATCAGGACTGTGCTGAGATTCCAGTGTTGCCATGTGTATTTGGTATGCACTCAGTTCCACTGAAGTGTCTGCTGGTGATACGAGGAAAAAACAGAGCACTGTAACTGCAGGCCATACTGAGAGAAAGGATGTGGGATCACACTGTCACATCAAACACACTGGGACTGTTTCATCATGGCAAACACATTCTGTAGGCAAATACACTTGTGAAAAGGGTGAAGAAATCTCCATCATTGTCTCTTGACAGGTTTTTGCAATGAGCACATGAGAATGTGTCACACACAGTAGCAAACCTATGAAGATTAGAACATCAAGATTTAAAACTTTTTCTGGTGTGTAAAGAACTACCAGAAAAAAACCTGCCTGAAATGCAATGGAACCAGTTTTATACATCCTATAAGCCCTGTGAAACATTCTGGCATCTTACACTATAGCTAAAAATTCATCTTGCAAAATATCTAGCAGGAAAAGTTTGGATTTTGACTTGAGACAGCAGGCTAATTTAAGACAACGATTCTTTAAAAAAATTGACCAGATCTAAATGCTCTTCTTCACATATTCAACTTGAATCAGTGGTTATATTCTACTATTGCCATTGTCGCTATTAGAATGTTAGTCTAACATTCAGTGACTTCAAGGGTTTAACTCAGGTGCTGGCCGTATTGTTGGCATTTAAAAACAGAAAATATCTAGCTATAAATATTGATCGATCTGAAGTTTGCCAAGTCTTGTGTAACAAAGTAAAATACATATTTTTTAAAAGTTTGAATAAACTCAAAACCTTGTTACTATTGGTTTTTTTCACACAAATGACAAATGAATATGCAATTTTGTGAATTGTTTAGGGTAGTTTGTCTTAATTGATCAATTAAGTATTTTTACAGTAAGATTAAAAGGGCAATGAGTATGCAAAACAGTGCAACAGACATCATTCAATTTACATTGTATTTTGGTGGATAGGGAAATATATAGTATAAATAGAAATTGAGAAAGCTTCGGCAGGAAAAAAAATAGCAAAAGACAGCAGAGTAGATATATATTTATTCTCTTGATTCAGTTGGTAGAGAAACAAAAACATCTAATATAGATAATAAGAGGTCTTATTGGATGAAATTAATTGCACTTCCTTATAGATGTGCAAATTAATTGCACTTCCTCATAGATGTAAGCATGAAAAATATCAGATTGTTTTAGAGTTCCATAACTCAAGAATACTAGTACAGAAATTAAGGAGAAGGGCAAAAAAAAGGACGCAAAGGTGGGAGGGAAAGATATATGACTACTTGAGATTTGTGTATATTAATAAAATAAAAAACCACAACCAACAAAAGCCTGGGAATTAGGGATGGCAAGGAACTAGGGGTATAGCTCCTGTAGAAGTCATCTACTGATGGGATGAGCAGGGTGTTTGACATATGGACAGGTCAGTGGGGTTATGCTTTGAACGTGTAAAATGCAGTAAAAAGGAAGAGTACTTTGGATGACCATGTGCAAAGTGCCTCAGACAGGTCTTTGGGAAAAAGAAGACTTTTTTATTTTAAATTGTCTGCTCCCATCTGTAACAACAGCATAATACATACCAGCCCTTCATGTCACAGGGATATTGTGAAAATGTTTCATACCTGTGAAACACTTAAATATAGTGTAATTATTAGTTTTATGCAAAACCCCAGAGGTAGATAAATATTTCTGAGTTTATAAAGAGGTTGAAAACTGTGCAATAAATATAGTGTAGATCAACAAAATGCACAAGACGAAAACAAAATGTTGAACAGCTGTTTGCTAACTAACCATTATCCTGCCAGCGTACAGAACTAAACACAGGGGAAAAGACCATTGCTACCATATAATTAAGATTGAATCAAGATGCAAATCTAATAAGCCTCTGAATTAAGAATATATAGGATCTTAAATATTATATTTCTTTTCCTCTGGGTGGTGAATGCTCCAGCACAAAGAATTTGTGTGCCATTTCTGAAGCTTTTTTCTAAAAACCTCACTGAGACAACAGTTTTCTTACTTTTCTTTTTCGTAACATTACATTGATACTTAACAGGATACTAGCAATGCTATAGTCTTTGACTCCATCCAGAATATTGCTAGTTAGTCTGATAAGGAAGCTGATAATAAATGTTTAGCTTTTATGGAGACCAGAACAAGAGCAGTATGAAAAGCAATGCTTTGCTGGCAGATTTCACAGAATTTGATCAGGAGAAGAGCAGGGTTTGGAGTAGAGCATTTTCTGAACAGAGCTATACTCTGCTAGATATGAATGCTTCTTCCCTATCTCTTCAAGTGTGATCCCATTTTGTCCTAGGGACTGGGAGAGCCTGCTTAAAACCAATATGTGAAGGGTAGATGTCCTTTCCTTGGCTTCTCCAAGCAGCCAAGCAGGGCTGAGGCCAAACTCAGGGCCCAGTGTCTGAGCCACAGGGATGGCCACCGGCCAGAGCAGTAAGACCCTAATGAAACCCAACAAATCTTTGACTTGCTCGTGTAGTTGCTGAAGAATAGCCAGGGCTGCATATTTAGAAAGAGTACAACAAATGAGCTTGTTAAGGTGATCATTCTTATTTTCTGTGTTGCTGTCACTCCCAGCTCCTCAGGAATTCCCTGAGCTAGAGAAAGCATGTTTTACAGAGAGATAATGTCCCCATGAAACAATCCTCTCCTTCTTTGCCCTTCAAACCCATACCCAAATCCAAACCTAACTTGTATTTCTCGGCTTCTTTCCTTTCTAATAGTGCATTTATCCTGCTTTAGCCTCCAAAGCTATCCTCAGCAACACAGGACAGATGGATTCCTGCTCTCAGATAAGCATCCTGGAACCACCATAAACTGTAGCATCAGCTCAAAATAACATTAAATACAAATAAATCTAGTTGTTGAGTTTAAGCAGGCCCAAGACCAAGAAGAAAAATTACGTTTATAATTTCAAAAGTCCTTTTTTATGTTTACTGAGGTTATGATTTTTAATGCAAACAGATGTCAATAGAGTTTTCTCCTTCAAAAAATTCAAAAAACTTATTTATTAAAAAAATCTTTGATTTCCTTTAGCACTGTTCTCTGAAATAACTAATCAATTCACACTAATATTAAATTAAAAAAAGAAAGTCAGTCTGTCAGATGTACTCCTAAACAATTGAGATTTGCTAGGCTTTTAACAAAATGTCTTTCAGCCTTTCTGACATGGTGATGAGGAGCAAGAAATCTTGAGGTGGAAGATGCACTCTGAGGAAGAACAGTCCTTGAGTGAAGTCCCTGATGAAGGTTACAGCATGCTTTGAAAATTTTTATCCCATGATCCCTAGTGTTTATGCCTGTTGTTTGTATGGCAAATTCAGCTTAAATGGCCTAAAGTGTGAGTACAATGCAATGTTTTTCTAAATTTCCAGGTCTATTTACAATGCAAGGCAAATTAAATGTAAGATGGGCTATTCTGGGATGATCACTAAAACTTTAAAAATAAAAATGTCTTTCAGGTCGAATTAAAAGAATAAAACTTTAATTAAAGATAGACAACTGATAATGAATGCATATATTATAATGAATGCATATTTTTCTATTGAAAATACTTGAATTTCTAAGAAAGCAACAGGAAGACAGTGCTCATGCAACATTTACTTCTATTCACTACCTGACACAAATCAGATGTCACCTTTTTGCCTCTTAGGAATGCCACAATTAGCAGACGTATGAACAATCAGTAAAAGGCCATCCTACAAAGGTGAAAGAAAAAGATTAACTTGCATAATGTCTTCTCTGGAGACTTTGTAGCTATTTTGTAGCCTAAACAATCAAGAGTGATATAGAGCAGAAATTACTAAATCAAAGTTCTCCTGACTTTGAAAAGACTTTAGAGTTTGAATTGTATAATTGGGTATTGTTGAAACCTTGCAAGTAAAGTTTTTATCTTCTTATTGAAAACTCTAGGGAAAATGCATTATTGAAAGAAACCAATGATTTCTATGACCTAATTAAAAATAATAAACATTAAAGAAATTGAACTGACAAGTTTTTTATAGAAGAACTGAACAAATAGCAAAAATAATGTAACAGTACAAAGAATTGCTGTTGAGTTAATCTCACATTAAAAACCTGTCAGGAACATGATAACTGGCCCAGATTTGCATAAACTATTTTAACATGAAATGCATTGTGCATATGTTATTTTAAATGGAAGTCTCAACATTTTTCTCTTTTTTTAAAACTTCTTTATTTTTATAGAAAGCACTTTAGTTCTGTCTCCCACTTCTTTAATGTTATGCTTTATCTGATTTCCCAGGGATCTTCTTTGGTGCTTTACTCCAAATTACAAGAAAACTAAACAATCAAAAGTGTTTTTTTTCATCTTCCCTACTGCTTAAAAAAATATTTGCATGATTCAGGGTTTTAGGTTACATAAGAGCTTATCTGTGTGTGTGTGAGAGCACCTGTGTGTCTCTAAGGCTGAGAGCAGAAGGGCTCAGGAATGGTACTAGGGGAGTCCCTAGCAGGTCTAGGTGAGTGCTTATGTGTCCCTGTGTGTATACAAGAATCCATATCAGCAACAGAGTGGGACTTTTTATGCCCAGGGCCAGCACAGCTTGGGAGATTGGAGTGCAGGACCCAGGAACTGGACAGACTCAGCCCAGCTGCTGGAGAGATCCTCATTGTACATCAATAGATTTTCACCAGTGAACTTTTTTCATGTTTACACAGAGATAGGAGCAGAATGAAACCATTGTTTATATCTGTATTCATGCAAGCTGTGCTACTAATTGAACCTGTGGACATGGAGCGGCAGCGGCCTCGCTTCTCTCATGCCTTGGACTGAGACATGATTTATCTTCCTTGAAGGTGATGATTCTTCTCTCTCCCTCTTTGGTCAAATACAGTTTAAAAGCAAACCACTTGTGATGATGTGTGATATTCACATTAGCAGATATCTCCTGTTTTTCATTCTCTACCCATAGTCATATTGTATCAAAAATACAAAGAAAATATAGGAACTAGATGTTAAAAATGCACAGCAGATTTTTCTTTCTTTATATAATTCTTTTTTGTGTGAATGCATTTTTTTTCTAGATTCTCAGTTGAGGCAGTAGTCTCATCTGTGTTTTTTAAGTAAAGTGTGTTTCACTGTGTCTTAATTTACATGTTTGCTCCAATGGGTTCACCACAGAAAAAGTGATGAAAACGTTTGCTCTCTTATCTGCCCAAGGTATGGTTAACTCTGTGTCTCAAATGAAATTATGACTCTTCTTCTGGTACAGTGTTCTTCACAGAAACAGTGGTGACTTTTTTCAGGAGTGCTGACTAGAGACTGCTTATCTACTCTTCTACAACTTGCATGATGCCTGATCAGTAACAATATTTCCATCACTCCTCGTTTTGAAGTTAAAAAGCTCCATTCATTAAAAGTACCATTTGAAAAGTAAATGCTTCAGAATCAACGCTACCATTAATCACTTCACTATCCACAGCTTCCATATGATGATGACACACTTCTGTATTCAGGTTTTCAAATCGTGTATGCTAAAAGGTAAGATGCCTCTGTGAGAATTCTAGTTCTCGTATTCACCCACCTGAGGATGTGACTTGTGCAGTGGCCCTTGTCAGTAGGGTTCTGCTGCTGCTGTTCTTGGTGCTTCTCACATTAAAAAGAGAAAGAGGAGAACAAGTATTAATTAAAATGAAACATTCAGTGAGTTAAATTCCATATTTTTGATTGGGCTAAGTTGTGATCACAGAATAAACTAGGTTGGAAAAGATCTTTGAAATCATCAATCCAACCTATAACCTAACACCACATTATCAACTAATCCATGCCCATTGAATGCCACATCCAGTCATTTTTTAAATAATTCCACGGGCGGGGACTCCATTACCTCCCTGGGCAGCCTGTTCCAATGTCCAATTACTCTTACTGTGAAGGAATTTTTTCCTAATCTCCAGCCTAAACCTCCCCTGGTGCAGCTTAAGTCTGTGATCTCTCGTTCTGTCACTGGTTTCCTGGGAGAAGAGACCAACCATAACCCGGGCTAAAATCTCTTTTTAGGTAGTTTTAGAGAATAATAAGGTCTCCCTGAGCCTCTACAACCCCAGCTCCCTCAGTTGTTTTTCATAGTGCTTGTGTTCCAGGGCCTACACTACCCTTGTTGCCCCTCTCTGGATGTGTTCAAGCACCTCAACATCTTTCCCAAACGGGGAAGCCCAGAACTGGATACCAGGTGATATTGATCTACTTGGTGTTTGTTTAATCTGCCTGTGGATAAAGAACTATAGTATTGCAATATTTGTGCAAGTAATCCATCAGTTTGGTTGTGTAAACATCTTTACAGATATTTCCAATCCTTTCTAAATCCCACTAGATAGTGCTGAACAGTAAGCAACAGACTGTTCCACATGCCCCAGAGTAATATGATTAGGACTGAAAATCCAGGCAGTTTTGTTTCTTTTGGGACAATAAACATTTTGAAACAGCTGTAGTGGAAAGATGAAAATATACATTCTGAAAAGATTTCCAAGATCTGAGCTTTCAAAATAAACTAGAAGATGGTTATGTGTATTCTTAATGGCTTATAAGAACTACGGACTTTCAGAAAATTTTAATCTCTGCAAATGGATGAAATATACAAGAGAGTTCATTGGTCTCTCAAATTAAGGCTACATGTTGAATTCTAAGAAAAAAATTCCCTTGCCTTTAATAACTGGAAAGACTTGTAAATAATGCAGTTTGTTATTTCCAGTACAATGTCAGAAAACATGAAACAAATAATCTGTAAGCTTTTCTGTGTTATTATTTCAATCACCTACAATTAGGAGTCTGGCGAACTACTCAGCTACAAATTATTAAGGTATACTTTATAAAATATTTAAGAGATGGTGATAGTAGGTCTTAGCAATTTCTAAGTTGAGATTATAGGTAAGAAAGACTTGCCAGTCATTTTTATTTGGATCAGGAAAAGGAAACAGTGATATTATTTCAGCAAAGACCATAATTAATAAAAAAGATCTGTATAAAGAAGTGTCTGTCAGGCCCTTCTTCTGATCAGCAGAGGGCTAGCTGGCTGCCTTCTATTGGCTGGATAAGAAGGTTTAAGGCCTTTTTTCCCCTATTGTTTCACTGTGTTTTTTAAAATATCCTTCAACACAAGAGACAAAAAATTCCAGTTAAAACATTGCATCAATGAACAGTATAATGTTGTCACATGACAATGTTGGGGACTGCAAGGATAATGATGGAGAGTCGGGAACAAAATTAAGCCAAATGAGGGAAACATTGTATCTAAGAACCAATTATTGGTAACAAATTGACAAAATAAAAGCAGTTACTCTACTAAAGAGGGCTAGAGAAGACAGAGCAAGAGGAATAAAAATGTAAGGGAGAGAGGGAGAGGGGAGACAGAGCATTACCCCTGGACGTCAGGGAGTGTTGTGGATGTCCTCAGGCCATACACGGTGCCTGCCTAGCCACTGCTCCTGAAGCAGCTGGACATGAGGTGAGGGGGGATCAGGCAGGAGGGCCAGGAGCCTGGAGGATGGGCTGTGGTCAGGCTCAGGGGAGGGCAGGGTTGGATGCAGGGACAGGGATACTGGGATGAAGGAGGTAGGGCACTGGTCAGAGACACAAGGGTGAGCAGGAGGCAGCAAGGGCAGGAGAGCCAAAAGGCAGGACTCCAAAAGCAAGTTTGAAAAGCCCCACAAAAAGTCAAAAGGCAATGGACAGACCAGACCCTGGAGCTTGGGGCTCAGTTACTTTTTATGCCCCTGGCTCCTCCCAAAGTGTGCCTGGTGGCAGGAGATGTCCCAGCACAGTCCATGGGCAGAGACCTTCTGCTGTCTGACTGGCGAGTGTCTCTGGAGTACAGTGCCTTCAGCGTCCCCCTGCTGACTGCCTGTCCCATGTGAGACATGGACTGGTGGCCAGGCAAAGTCCCCCAGAGATAAGACTTTCCTCCATCTTCTCCTGGCTGTGTCCTGGACATGGCACATGTCCAACACTCCCTGATGTGCCTCTGACAACCATTGTTGAGGATACCAAAATTGAATTGGCTCCTCACAAGTGTCCTTTATAGCTGTCATATTTGTTGTCATGACTTTCTTTAATTTGCAAGAAGGTGTCTGAGAAATAAACTTTCACAACTACTTATCTTCTAATAAATAAATAAATAAATTCTAAACTATTTCTGAAAAGACCTCTGGTAGTCCCTTACAATAATTTGTTTTCTTAAAGCACTAGAAGCTCTAAATCTTTTTCCAAATATTCTTGGACCTGTTCTGACCCCAGCAGAGTTGGTTCAGTGTTCAGGAATAGTGTTTGATATTTTGTCTGAATTGAGAGATCCATCAAGCCTCTTATTATGAAAGAATTTAACCTTTCCAGAGGCTCAATTATTAACGTCCTGACAGATGTTGGGTGGTTTGTATTACTGGTTGGCAAACTTTTGATATTACAGGGAGAAAAGTAAGCAGAGAATATATAATTTAGAAACATTTCACCTGTTGGTGCAGATGCTTTATAATTAATGCTGGATTACTTTTCGGGAGCCCAGCAAGCAACATGAAAAACTAATATGCTGGTATATGAATACGAAAGTAAATGCAATTGCAGAAATCAATATATTATGTGCTTCTATGATTCTTCATACATGTTTATGAATAAGGAGACGAGATAAAAATGCTAGCCAAGTATTGAAAAATCTTGCTCTGGATCAGATGAGTTAAGCCATCTAATTTTGATTTCTCATGTAAGCCTTTTTTATTAGTGCATTATTAGTCATAATCTTAAATTCTGCTATTCCATATGATACTAAATGAAATCTCAGTTGTATTAGTAATAAAGGAGGATAGTTACACTGTAGACATTGGATTGCTTCAAACTGCTCAGTGTCTAGAATACAGAAGATGAAGCAATAATTTTTAAATAGCATTGATTAGCCATCAAAGGTGTTTAGCCATCAAAATATTTTGAATATGTCTTTTCATGAAATCAAGAAAAACTTAGAATAGAAGGAAACATACTACATGAAGAAAATATATCTATATTGCTGGGAACACCTATGAAGCCATGTTAAATTGAAGACGTTTAAGTATGGACTTGATCTGGTGACTCTGTCATTGGGTTAAATGTAACTTAAATTCCACTGCATCCTGTGAAGAGAGAACTTCTACACAGTAAGTATTGTCTTATTTTACTCTTTTAGAAACAAGAGGAAACCAGACAGATCACTCCTCTACTGCTTTCAAGGGCAAACAGCCATGTTCTCTTCCTTGCTGAGTATAATTTGGGATTTACAAAATGTAAAGACTGCTGCACTAAACCAGATCATCTTCCCATTATTCCACTCCCTGCAGAGGATATTAGGGAGAGAAGCACCAGCCTTACTCATCTCCAGAAACTCTCAGAACAAAGTGTGCTGAACAAAGTGCTGCACTGAAAGAAGTAGTGAAGAATAATCACAGATCCATGCATCAGGTGGATATTGTCTATAAAAAAGGAACTGTGGGATACAGTATTTGTATTAGTATTTAAACAATATCAGTGTTTAAACAATGATGTCATTACCTTGAACAGTAGTACTTAAACTGTGTTAAAATCTTACTAACAATTAGAAAGATACATTTATGCATTGCTAGGTTCAAACATTTCAGAAGAAAGAATTTTTTTTCAGAAAAAAAAATCAAATTACTTTTCTTTGCAGGATGAAGTTGATTTAAACTTGAACTTTATTCTAAGGCATTTCAGGCAGAATATTTGGATAGCAACTACCAGTGGATGGTATTCAAAATTGTCAACATCCATTTTCAGGGTTCTGCATTGGGCATTTCAGGAAGAATTATATAATGACAGAATCACATTCTCGGGAAATAATATACTTTCAGGCAAATTACAAGCAAGCCCCTTGACAGGTTCATTATAAGCCTTTTTGTACCTTAGATTTATTAAAGTCTTTTAACTCATACTGTGAAAATTATATGAGAAAAAGGAAGAAAAAAATGAGTCTCCGAGAATTCTATTACTGATCTGACAAACAAGTGACTCAGTTTTTAGAAATAGATCTTGATCTGGGTGTCCTGGCCTCCAGTAAAGGAGTTTCTATCTATTTCCTTCACAGGATTTAGGGCTGATTTTTTTCTTCTGCTAAAGAGATAAAAGACAAAAATGTGTCATGATTTCTGTGTTATGAAAAGTGGTTTTTTTTTAAATGGAATTGAAGTAACAGGGGCATTGAGAATTCTGGACATGTTACATGTCAGATCTTCAACATTGCAAAGACTTACGAAAAGTGATGCTTTTTTCCTTTTCTTTTATCTGTTACTTCTGGGTGGCCTATGGCATTTTTATGGTACTCTAGGATTCTTTTGTAAAGTCCTGGTTCATTATTCTGAGCAGTCCAAGTTTAACCCAGGGAAATAGAAGGCAGTATCTCCTGCGAAGACCAAACTGAATTCAGAATATGTATAAAACAGATCATCTGGACTATCATATATGGAGCTATTGATACTGTGTTGGAATTTATAAGGGAGGATGTCTGTAGTTCTAAAATCTCCTTTCTTCTCCTTGCTTGTCCAATAGATCACCAGTGATTATCAATGAGGTTGTAGAAATTACCCTTGTCTCCCTCTGCCACAGGCAACATTTATTTTATAAAGTCCATTTTGATCTAAAACCCCAAATAACAGCTACTGTTAGCTAACTGAAGAAAAGAGCAAAGCATATATGTCAATTCCTCATATAACATGATGGTATCTTTTTTTTTAGTAAGACTGCATTATTTTATCAGATGTATGAATGTTCAAAAATGTTGCGGCCTAACTGAAGAAAATAATATCCCAGTTATTTGAATGACTTTCTAATATTTATTATATTATTGGGTTGCTTTGAGGGTGGCGTTATATGTATATATATGCATCTGTTTGTGCATGCATATATATCAAATGAACAGCAGGGGTTTCTTACTGGCACTCCATAATTTTTGCAGGCAGATATTATATGCTTAAGCCAAACTATTGGAAGGGAGCATTTATAGTGTAGCTGAAGAAAGGTTTTACAATGATATCTTCATAAATGAATCTAACAGGAAAAAATATGATTACAAATGCACAGATTGGTATCTGGGGTGCTATTTATTTGTACACAGGGGTTTTGATATTGATTAAGAGGATAAAAACATAAATCTGCTAATAAAAATTATTAATGACAAAGATTCAGATCACAGATATGTGTACTGTAATGGAACTTAAAGCATAGAGAAGAAATTAAAATCCTGGACTTCTTAAGAGAATAGAAAGGGATATATTACCTATTTTCTATATGATTGGCACAGAGCACTAATATGTTTGGGTTTTTTCTCCCTTTTTTATGCAAATAGGTAACCAAGTCATTTTGTAGATGAGGGTAATATTTTAAATTTAAACTCTGGAGAATACAATAACTGTATACCACTATATCCCCTATTTAAATGATTAATTTTAATAAATTGATTTCTGATCATTATTTGATCTGTAGTAATCCTAAAATATACTCATTAGGACTTTAGGAATGAGATTTCCAGTGGGCTAGAAAATGTGTATAGAAAAAATTTCTGATATGGACAACAAATTATTTAAGAGCAGTACTCATTGTTAAATGAATACCACAGAATAACATAGAGAATTTAATGCAGTAAATACACAGGTTAAGTGGGTGGGTTATTGGACAAATGCTTTTTAAATCAATGGAGCATTAACTACCATATTTTTCAGGAGTGGCATGAGATGAATTTTTAAGGCAGAACTGAAAGAAGGCAATGTTATGGCTTTTTAATGTTTATTTTACTCATGAAGGTCATTAGTACAAGTGAGAAACATGTGGAGATACTTGATGCATTAATAGCAAGGGCAAGAGCAATTTCACAGATCCTTTATTTACCAAAAAAATGCTGCATATGCATATCGAGAAAATGCCACAGAAAGTTTATATATAAATACAAGATCACAATAATTGAAGGATTTTAGATTTTAATCCAGGCATCAGTAGAAGTCCAAAAAGAGACAATAATTTGTGTTCTCATTCACATATGAATTAAGTGCTACCTGAATTTGCATAATCATAGAAATAAATTTTAACCTTTTTGCTCTTATCCAAAATCTAGTATATTCATCTAGCATTCTTCAAAGTAAATATTCTATTTTTCATTACCAAAAAGATGCACGTGTACTGGCTTAATATATTATTGCTTGTTGATAAGGTGCTCGATTTTGTGAAGTTTGCTAGTGCTTTTGTGAATTTTTGACTCTGCTGACATGATCCAGAAAGACCAAGACAATTCTGCACATTGCATCCTCTCTTGCTGATCATAAAGGACATAAAACATGGTAAATTGCTGTGGCAGTACTTTATCATGAGACTGAAATGTTATCACCTTCAGAAAGAAGTATGATAGAAAGAAAATTATAGCACACTTTTTAAGCTTTAGCTCACATAAGAATATCTCCAAAAAGAATATGGCAAGACTTCCAAGAACTTGACTATTATAGATATGTGGTGCAGCCTAATTCATGTGTGTCATCTCCTTCACAGTGAGGTACAGGAATTAAAGACAGGAGAAATCACATGCATGATTCTTAATGGTTTTTTTGGTAAGCCTTAGCTCTTCTGAATATTCTCAGCTTTTCCATAGGATAGATAAAGATTGAAGAAACAATTAGGTTGAGAAAGCTTTGCTTTCTCCTTAACAATTTCTGAATTTTTAGATATCAGAGTATTTACAATATTCATGGGTTTGAGTTGTTGTCAGGATATCTTAAATTTACTATTTGAATAGCACAGAAAGGAATTTATAAGTAATGTATTTCTAACTCCTTCAGGAAAAAAATTCCAGAAAAATCTGATAAATTATTAGCTGAACTACACCTGCTAAAATTCTTACTAGGTGATTTCTATTTAAAAATAAAATCCATGTTTTCTGGGATATATCTTATTTCTGACAGTGTTCTATTTCTTTCTAAAGCAATGATAATCAAATTTTATTAACTATATTTGTAACAAAACCCTAAATCTCATTTTGCTCATGTGCTAGATTTCTACATAGGACTGTATTAATTTAAGCAGTTTTGTATTATTTATTCAGTATGCATATGCTTTCAAAAAATAAAGATAAATTATGCTCTTCAGTCCTTAAAAATGTAACATCCAGATCTATGTCTGTGCCAGGAATACTCTGAGAAAAAGAGAAGAAAGAATATAGTTATATCAAATAAATTTATCTTGGCGCAACGCTGTGCAAGTTCATAAACCTAGGTGACTATGATCTGTAAGCAGTCAATTTCTCTTGACATTGAGAAGAGCCACAAGAAGAAAAGTACAAATAAACACACACAAAAGCAGCCAACATAACTATAACATTGACTCTCTTATTTTCAGGGTTATAGGAAGATCAAGATTTAAATCCCTGCTGTGAACCGGTGGGTCACAAATCATAAGGGAAGGCTCACAGTTAGAGACTGGGACTATCCTTATCCCTACAGCTGCCTGCAGAAGAAAATACAGAATTGCTGCTTTGATTGCATACCTCAAAGAAGAAAGGGAAAAGCATGCAAGAGTGGAAAGAAGCTGTGCTGACAAAGTGGTGAGAAGAAACTCAAGACTCCAGAAATAAGTCTCTTGTTAGTGATCATATTTAAACACAAATGCTGACATGTTTCACAAGCAGTAGAGGGGAAGGTGGATCAGGCAGATGGAACTATAATTGTTGTCCCTGAGAGGGCTCTGAAGTGCTGTGCTGCCCAGGGATACTCCCTTGTCCTGGCATTGTCTGAGAACAACTTCACAGCTGCCCTTCAGCCACATTTTGGTTGCTCTCTGGAAGTGCAGCTGTCTGCACAGGTCATTGTTCCCCCTGCCACAGCCATACTGGGGGATGACAAGGAGCTAAAGCGGTGTGGGGCTCTACACAGGTTTGGTTCATGCACACAGCATATGTTCTCATGCATTAATTGTTTCTTTAACACACCAACTGCTTCAGTCAGTTTCAGTCAACAGGAAAGGAAAGCAACTAAGAGAGCAAGAGAACCATGAAATCTGAACGAGGGCCCAGGAAAATAAAGCAATCCACAGCTGTAATTGTCAGCTGTTCTCTCATTCTGGAAGGGATCTTACAGTTTTCTTAACCCACTTTGAAAGATCAGGCTTTGCAACTCTAGAAACAGGAGAATTGTTATCAGAGAACACCATATTGAGTTGACTGTCTTCCATTAACTACCTACTTTGAAGTGATTTACTGTGGCTATAGTTAGTTAGTACCAATACACTTAAATATGGATAATTTTCATACGTAAAGCTTTATAAGTGGCTTATCCCATTGTCTATGGTTTTATTTGCTTTTATACTGCTATTTTTAAAAGAAAATGCTGTGAGAGCACAGATAATGTAAATTTTCAAAGTCAGACACCACAGTATAATCAATTCCTTTCCCAGTCATGTCTCCTTAGTGATGAGGTAGAAAGCTCAGAATCTTTATTAAATAGGAGCATATATATAAATAAATTGATGCATCATAAACAGTGAACAAGTATATAAAATAGAAAGATTATGTTTAAAGTTTAGACTTAAATTTATGTAAACATTTTTGGACTTGCCCATGGGCAAGATTTTTGTGTTATGACTTGAAAAAATAATTAGGATCTAAGTACCACATAGAAGCACCGTCTCCTAAAAACCCATTTATTGCAGAAACAGAATGTTCCTCAGAACAGTCATTCTGCTTACTTCCTATTAAATATACATCTCGAGAAAAACATGTTAATACTGTTATCTGTGAGCTTCAGAAAGTTGTTCTGAGTTAACTGGTGATATTCTCCACTTTTAAGTTCCGTGAAGAACAAGGTTTGACATAAAACACCATGCAGCATGTGTTGTCAAACTGAGTTTTCTCAGGCAATTATTTTCTGAAACCAACAGATTGGATGTTGAGGATTGTTCTAATGATGCTCACTGCTGTCAAGAAATACAATAATAAATTTCCAATTTTAGCATTTCAATTAGAAGTTACAGCAAAAAATCCCCATGATCTAGTCAAACATGCCGCCTTTCTGGATGATTTTGCTTCATTCTTTTTTTGGGGTTTCTCCAATGAGGAGTTCTGCCATTCAAAACCAGTTAGAAGTAGTAGGTGAAATTCAAAACTCACTTTCAAATTCATAAAATATTGTTGTACTTTAGTATTACAAAAAATTGGCATAAACAGAACTGGAAAGTGGTGTAACATTTGATAGTCAAAATTTGTCCAAATATTTCCAGGTTTTTTTCCCATTCAGGGTACCTCTGCTACCTCCCAGATACATTATGGTCTTAAGTTTCTCAAATTTCATCTAACATTTTAGAATGAAGGTCATTTTATTTTTCAAAATGCTTTGCAAATAAGCTATTTCTAGTTTTAGCCATTTCAGGGCATTGAATCGATTTTTAGACAAATCTTTCCTTTGAAAAAGGGTAATAACCTCACATATTTCATGGTGTGCTCTAACAAGGGCTAATATTTAGATAAAAGAAAGGCCTTGCCTTCTCCTTTTTTTTGTCTGCTTTTAAAAGTTCTGCTATCATAATAATGATGATTACCAATAATAATTTGTTATTTCTTATATCAGGAATTTCTTTTTTCCTGTTGTGCATTAGCTTAAAGCTCCATTTTCATGTTTTGTCCAGTTTCTATAAGAAAATTATAAAACCTTTAGTTAGTACTGAATCAGTGCTAATACCGCTGATTTGAAACCTAAATATAGCCTACTGGGTCCTTAGAAGGGAGGTAGAGTTGCTATCATGCTGACTATGAAGCTAGGAAGGTAAACAGAAAATGCCTGCATCTTGTGCCAAGGTTTAAAAACAAAAACCTTGAATAATATAGATATACCTGCATTTTAAAAACAGGATAGACAAACAGATAAAGAGTTCATGTTCAATTTATCTGCGGATTTTTTTATAACTTTAATATTTTTATCTATGTTAAATTTGTTTGAGGTAGAAAACCTAGAAGCAAGCATATTAGGAAAGCTGTCTAGAAGCATTGCACAGAGAATAATGGTCGGAAACATGTTGTATTATTTCTTTTTCATTCTTTCATGACTTAGCTCTTGCTATTTTCACAGTAACCAATGCAATAACAACAAATTCAGGAAGATCATTAGTTTTACATAACTACAAAAATGATGATTTTATATGATATTGTGTCTGATTGAAGAACAGATTTCCAAAATACATAGGGAGCTGACACATGAATGAAAGCTACAGTTACTTAGAGAAGAAATTCCTTCACTTTCAAATTATTCACCCAAATATAAGCTTTCATTTCATATGTAAGACATTAGTCTGCTTCCTTAAGGAAAGGGGAAAAATATTGCAGAACACACCAAGAAATGTGTGAAATAAGATGTCAAAACATTGGTATAAGAGAAAATGAAAAGTCCTTCTAATGTTCACTCAGCACAGGTGAAAAAAAATAATAGAAAACAATAAGGTACCTTTTGTATAATTCTTAATTTTCAATGGTTGGTTTGATAAATTTTCTTCATATGTATTCAGGATTTTTTTTAATGAAAAATTGTGTCTGACAAGTTTATGGTGGAAATAACTAATGTTGACTTGTATATATATGGTGCGATGCTGCAATAATATAACCTTTTAGAGAATACAATAACTCCCCTAATATGTAATGACCTTGATGCCTCTTTACCATGAAGAGCCATAGCTAGAGATAAGAAAGGCCATTAATTTTAAACAGTGGCAACAGATATATTTGCCCTATTAAAAAACATCTTCAGCATTGTTATGAAATTATATCTACAATGAGAGCTACTGTATAATTTTAGAGAAGATACCAGATAAAAATAGAGATTATAGTTTTAAGATAAGAATCTTTTATTAATGAAACATATCTTTGATGTAACAGTGTACATTCCCTTCAGATTTTTTTTAAGATAAAAATAATCATATACAGAGATAGCTCTTGTAATTATAGAATTTGATGCCCAGAGGTATAAAGTGCAGATTTTGTATTTCTTTTGTAACTCAGATTACTGATATTATCAGGAATAGGTGTTGTAGATTTAGAAGAGTAAATACTGGTTTAAGAGTTGCAGGAAATATCTTGAAATGGATCAGAGTATAGAAAAATAAAGTTCTGTTTAAGGCATTAATTTCCTTCAAATACATTTCTTCTGAGTAGAAAAGTGAATGATGATATTAAAAATGCAAGCCTTATAACACCCCTTTTTTACAAAGCAAACATTAATGAATATATTTGATGGTGTACTTGAGGTCTATTAAAAATATGCAAATTCTTTAAGATATTATGTGATTGCTGTGTACTCTTTGTACACAGATAATGTATAAATAAGCAAACAAATTTGTTTTCTGTAGGGTGTACTCTCAGGAAAACAAATTTTAAGTCACTAATATAAATGATGAAAATTGCCTTAAAATTTGGAAAAGTAATTTTGCTGATCAATTGCCTGTATCAGTATCATGTCATGTTGATTTTGGTGTGTCAAAATTTAACTAACAAGAAGTAAGAAATCTAAGCTACTCAAGTGAGTATATTTGAATTCTATAATCTTTATTCACTCTCTTTAGCTGTTGAATATTATAGGCAAAGAAAGGATGCAGCAAAACCAGATAAAATCCTATTAAAATGCAAATGACATGAAATTCTAGATAATGAAGTATGCATTAAGCTTGGAACACTAATGACGATAATAGTAAAAAGTATATGGAATATTTTATGTACCTCTACTTTGTGTTCAACTTAGATGACTGTATTGACATAATTATAGAGATTTTATATTCTCTTTGCTACAAAACTAATTGAGAGTTTTAAACTCCCATTTTCTTATCTGCATATTTGTTTTATTTTTCTTCTTATACAAACAAAATATTTCTGACCAACATAAAGATTCTCAGATATCAGGGGTCACTTTTGGGGATTTTTGGGAATCCTAAAAAAAGATTATTTCCTTACAGAGTCAAATGCAAATAACTCCATTTGCACTAGAAACATAGTCTGACTCTGTATTTGACTCACGTTTCAAGTGATGACTGCTGTTATTTTTTTCAAAAAAAGGAGGCAACCATTAAGACACTACAGAAACATCATTTCCTCTCTGTCAGCTTTTCTGAATTTGGTTTTGATCCTTAGTTAATCTGAACTATCCTACCTCCAACCACTTCCTCAATAATGAGCTTGTTCTTTGCAAAAGAGATTTTTGCTTTCATTTCAGTCCATTAGTAAAGTGTCAGCCAAGGCAAAATTTCTCTTTGTTAAGCTGGCATTTTTTTTTTTTTAATGGAAGCTACTCCCAGGAATGTGCATTTAGAAACCTGAAAAATTCTCTTCATACAGCATTTATGATGAATGTCACATAAATCATACCCAAAGTGAATCAAATCATCATAAATTTAATAGATTTAACTGTAAAGTATTTACTGATAACAAACTTAAAACCTTGCACAGCTATTGCCTGTAAGGGCACCTTGTGAAATACAAACTTGAAGGGCCAGTCTTAGGGGTCTGTCACAGGTATGAGAGAGTAAGTTGAAGCAAAACACATTCTGATCATACCTGTTATGGGATCATCTTGAGACTGAGGAAGATCTGTCAAGAAGTACAAAGGTAGGAGAGCAGCATGAGAATTTAGTTTAACAAATACCTTTTTTAACAAGCAGCTTGGGAGCTAACCTTTGAGCTGCCAATTCTTTTAAATTTTGTTGAGTTACTGTTGGCAAAGTCCTATATATCTCTAAGTAGTCATATTTTAAAAAACCCTACAACTTTGAAGCTTTTGTATTGGCTATGTCACACTGATTTTCATAAGTCACTAAAACTACTTTGAAATATTCCGTAACTACTTTCTTCTTTTATTGAGCATAATTTATTATTATAACAATTAGAGGGATAAAAAGATACTTAACTATACCCTGCTTGGGATGATTCAAAGAGACAAAAGATGGCTACCATCAATACTACAAAGAATCAAAGAATGGTTTGTGTTAGACAGGACCTTAAAGATCATCTATTCCCCACTTGCCTGCTATGGATGCCTTGTGAAGGCTGACCTAGAACAGAGGCTACACAGAGTTAAAGAATAAAATAGGTATTTATTAAAACCCATCAATGGTTACACCTTGGGCAGCACGAGAGCCCAATCAGGGCTACAACCAAGATGAACCCAAAATGGTCACCAAATGGATGACTGGTGACAGGGTCTCACAATTTTATAAGTTCTGGTCCATTTGCATATTGGAGTTAATTGTCTAATTATAGCTTTAGGTTGTGAAGTCCCATCCTTCTTGTTTTCTCTCTTCCTTCTGCCATTGTTTATGCTCTTGGCCCTGAGATTTGGATCATTTGTCCTTGGTCCCCAGCTAGAGAAGGAATTGTTTTGTCTACCTATTCTGTGAAGAGAGCATACTATCCCCTACAATGAAGGTCAGAATTGCACACTAAAGCAGCACAGAGTCTGAAAAATGTAAAAGCTAAAACATGAGGCATCACTATGGGTAGGGGAAAACTTCTACCAGGCCAAGCAGTTCAAAGACCTATCCAGCTTCCAGGGACAGGATATGCACAGTATCTCTGGGTAAACTTTTCCAGGGCCTCAGCACCCTCTCAGTAAAGAATTCTTCCTAATATCTAATCTAAATAAAAAACTGGAACTGGGGACACTAACTTGGTTAGCAGGTGGGAATGGTAGGTTCTTAATAAATGGGAGAAGCACTTGGCCAAAACTGCTCTTTGAAAATAGAATCATGTCATTTAGTTAACTTGATGCTCAGAACACTAAGAGAGTAATTGTGAGGTAACAATTCCAAATAATTAAAGAATTTTCAATATATTTCATGTGGCCAGTAAGCTCAACCTTAAAAATAATATTAAAACAACAAATGTGGGTGTAAACAATTGCTAGCCAGTGCTCTCTTTGCAGACAACTGAATCCATATATCAAACAGTATTAATTTTTCCAGTAACCTGCTCCCTTATCTAAGTTATCCTTTGCTTTAACTTAGAGCCCAGTGATACAGAATTGGTCTCCTACATCTGGTAAATTGATCTTTTTTTTTAACTGAATTGGTGGGGTTTTTTTCTGTCAAATACTCTATCTCTTGTTAACTAAAATTATTTTGCTTGTCTTATAATTAAATGCTTGACTTATTCAGGTTTTAAGTTCACAAGTTCTGTATGAAAGATACTAAGACTAAACAGCAAATCAAAATGATTGCATTTAAAATTATATCATTTTATGTAAAAGATCAGGAAAGAGTAATAATTAAATAATTATTGACAAGTAGCAACTAACTCCTTATTTTTAATTATTTACTCTATTTTGTATCAAATAAACAAAAAGAAAGGCAAATCAATGAATCAAGCTTATTTTGCAATGTTAGGCAGCAATATTTGATTACATCTCCTTTGTTTCCATGTACATTTAAGCACAGTTGTTTAACAAAAAACAGAAATCCAAACATAAAACTTTAAAAGTGTGGGAGTACAGGTTTTTTTTTTTGTGTTATTCCAGCATCCTCCCTAAAAGGACATCTATTGATGCAGCTATATACTTGTGACTTTACATTTTAAAAATAAGATTCTCCAGGTGAAATTCAGAAATGACAAGGAAAGAAAAACCGGTAAGAAAATTTGTTAATGGCTGTGCAAACAGAAAGAAAACTTGAGTATTACTGTGTTCTATTGCAAAAGTCCAGGGAAGTCTGTATAGAGGTTAGGTCTTTGAAACAAGATAATCATCCAGCACCCACTGTGAGCATCTGGCCTTTTCCGGATAGGGGGCATGACTGGAGTTCCTCAGAAATTTGTCTCAGCTACTTATAAATAGAAAAAGTTTCCATCCCGTAATTGGCTACATTATTATCTGTTGTGAGTATGTTCTGAGCTACTGGGGGGACTGAAGGAGATTTGGAAGTTATTTGGTAGAAACCTGAAAGATAAATTGAGTTTAGGACAAAAATAGGGTTGAGAAATTCAGAGAAAAACTCTGAATTTTGCGTTACTGAGAAAACTGGGGCAGGGACTTTCAGTGAGTCACTTGCTCCATCTGTCAGATTGTTCCTCTCTTCAACTAACATATCTAATTTGATAGCAACCTTTCGTACTTAATTGTGCTAATTTGTTTCTGGAAACTGGAGAATCAGAAACCATTTAGCCAAGGAATGGCGAGGGCAGATGTTTATGATGTCAACAAGGATAGCAAAATATTAATTAGAAAATACTGATTAAGACTAAATCCAGTAAGAGGTATTTAATCTTCTGACTACTGTTTTCCCAGCTTTCTCTATTTATCTTTACACCAGATGTACTAAAAGCTTGAATGTGAAAGGGGAAATACAGAACTGTGAGGAGAACTATGTAAAAAAGACAAGCATTAACTTCATAAACTTTCAGGTCAGAAGTCCCCTGAACCACATAGCACAAAGGTGAACTGTTTGAATGTCTTCAAAATATTTATTTTGCTATTTTTTTTAATGAATTCCTGTTATTTTTTATTTACAGAGTTCATGAACTAGTTAAATAGTTTGTGAATCTTTTAAATATTCCCTTGTGTTGCAAAATTCAAACACAGCTTTCAAATGTATTTTTTTGTTCTTTATTATTAATTTAATTTTCAGAGACCCATTTAATGTATGATCATTTATATAATTTCCACAGTAGCCAGGAAAATATGAAGTATTTCTGTGAATCTTAAACATCACTGTCCTGTTATTCTCGCTATCACATTCAGATATTGAAAATATAAAGGTGAACAGAAGGCAATTAGGGGCTCCTTCAGAAGAAGAGTAGGTTGACAATTTCTAGTGGTAGCAAGTCAAGGTGTTGTCATTAAAGTCTGTCTGGAATGAACAGAGCACAGTGGTTGAGCTTGTGGAGGCTAATGATTTTTTTTGCTTGTGTTTCATCTTTTCCTCTGAACTTTTCTCACAGGTATAAAACATTTCCTCCTTGTGTTCAATAGAAAAAATTCCATTCCAGGACAGATACTATAAAGGAAGAGGGGTCTATTGGGGAAGGTGAGATAGATTTCCTCCAACAGTAGAAAGCAAATGTGATTTTCATTTTTGAATTCATGTAGATATGTATGAATACCATACACAGACACAGACACACACATATGTATATGGATGCCTCCAAAATTTCTGAGTCCTAATGTGGACTTTAATCCTGTCTACTTCCACTTTTATCCTCTCAGAGTCGCTGAAACCACACAATGTCTTTCTTAACCAATGGAGTTATATAATAATAAACAATTCCGTCCTTTCAATTATTTTTACAGGGTTATGGCTATATTTGGGTTCAAAGGCTTCAGACTCTTTGATTTGTAGACAAGTTGAAGGTCCATAGTTTGAACCTTGCAGAAATTACACAGTTAATATGAGCTTCATACTGTCAATGACCTGGTTTTCTTATGTGCATATAATTTGATACATAAATAGATTACATTGTCTGTGCATAAATATACAGAATTATAGTTTCTACTGCAAGATAATTTTTACTTTCACTGCTTTTGATGTATTTTTGTCTTTTAGAAGTCCAAATGTATTAAATCACTTCAGTTTTATGTGATATAACATTACTATCATTTGAATTTTTAAGATTCGTAACAGGGAGAATGTTCATAGATGTTTGTCTCTCACAAGAAGTATAAAGAAATGCAAAAGCTCTAGTCTAACCCAATGATCATCATTGTGCTTACTGCAAGAGATTCATGATATTTTTTCATGATATTAAGACTTTATTAAACCCAAACTTGTGCGTGAACAGTCCAGACTAGAAAATAATTTTGTTTTAAATTTCTTCCTGTTGACTTGAATAAGTTGAGGAAAAATGCCTTTTTGAAAGATCTGTGGAGTCTTGATCAAATTATTTTGTTGGGATGAGTGAGTCAAACAAAAATTGAGACAGCTGGTAAAATTCTCAACTGATGATCTCCATTGTCATTGAGGTGGTTTTCGTTGGGTTTTTTCTCTTTCTGTTCTGTGAATGACCAATATTTCCACTGATTTGTAAACAAGAGTGAAAAGCACACTTTGATGTAAAGGTGAGGAGTGCATATTAATGTGAAATATGATATTTAAAACACCTCATATCTTTTAATATCAAATTCATTTATTCTGTTGTAAGTAGAGATGAACTGAAGCATTGACATTTCAATCTGTGTGACGTTTGGACTTCTGATTTTAGCTCTGACATATGGCTGAGAGCACAAAAGGATTTGCATTGATAAATTTTAATTTAACCTCCACCTAAAGTTCTGAGTCTCTAGATTTATTGTCCTGGATTTGTGCTTTTTCTAGTTCTGAATGAGAAAAATATATTAATAACTATCATGTCAGTTAATCTGACAAGCAGATTTCATCACATTTTAGTTACTCTGTAATGAAAAAGTTTAAAAATATACACTTATAATCTTAATCTAATTGCACTTTGTGTAACTTACCTGGCTTTAGCTCCTGTCAGTTTTCTTTCTTGTACATAGCAGTTTTATTTCTGTAAACAAATACTATAGGAAATTGTCCCAGATATGCTATATTTGAAACAAATTATAGCTTGTATTGGATGTACATGAATGATAACTAGAACTGGATTTTGTACTTGAAAACAGAAATTAATTGTAATACTGTGTCTAATTTACAACCATATCTATTCCTATATGCAAGCCCCATATATAAGAATTTCTGCCGAACAGTAATCTCTTTCTGGCTGTTTGAAAGCACAAAGGACTAGGAAACTAGAAGCCATCAAAAGGATCCTCCTGTATGCATTAGGGTTTTAAACCAGAAATGAAGCTAGATTGTGAAGTGTTTTACCTCAAAGAGAAAGCATTATTTCATCAGAGCATAATAAAACCATACACTTTTTCATGTGTGAAGCCCTTAGACTGGGAAGTTCATACAGTGAGCAATGCAGTTCAGCATGATGTGCCTTAGAAAATATTTGTAAAGATGGGCTGAAATCACACCACATGCTTTGAGACAGCTCTGAGTTCAAACTTATACATAAAGTGACTGAAATGCTTCTGCTAATGTTGAAAGGATATAAATCTCTCCAAACTTTGTTTTGTGCATATGCGGCCATGAATGAAAATATGAATTGGAGAGCTGATTTGGTTTCAAACGGTGCTTTTTTTCCCTGACTGTGAGATCTTTGATATGTCTCCTGGTTCCTGTTCATTCCAAAACAAAGTTTTGAATATAAGATAGTGCTTGGAGGGTTCAATTTGCTTGTTTACTTGTTTTTAGGGATAGTATAGTAAATATTGGTTATTGGTTTTGTGGTGTTCATTGTTTTTCTTTCCACTGTGGAGCAAGTATCCCCTATAATTACTATATTTTAGATGATTAAAAAGGAAGACTGTAGTCAATAGTTTATAGCATTCTCTTTTTATCTAATAACATTTTACTCCAAAAAGTTTCTGTTAGCAAGTAGCTTGGTTGATATCCCTGCTGCCTTTTTCCTTGTTCACCACCATTGCCATTGCACACGATGTAGCTGATCTATGAACATGCTGCCTACCGACTGACTCGTTACGGCATTCCCACAGAGCTATTCATACAGTTATTGGTGTACATTAATGCAGGGTTTTTTTAGAAAAATTAAACAATTAAGTGATGCTAGCTTACAGGCACTCAGTTTTCCAGTATGTAGCCATTGCTGTATCAGGTCCTGCTGGTGCGATGGAAGACTCTGTTGGAAACAGCAGCTGTATTTTGCCTCCATAGTGTTTAACTCCATAGGCAGAGGTACCTTGGACTTGACATCTAGCAAGAGAATGAGAATATTCACACTGAACATTCACACTGAACAATCTGAACACCATCGATTAACTGATCCATCTCCAGCAGATGAGAAGCTGGATTTGTGGTAAGTTTGCCAATAGTGAACAATTTCACAAGGAAGAAACAAATCATTACACGTTGCAAGGCTATTCAAACACTTGTTCTTCCAATAACAAGTCTGACAGTGAAGTTGGTAGCCATGAAGGTTTACAGTTATGTATTTCCTCAAGGCTAGAACAGCATATCAGATTTCTCATTTAAAGTGTTTGTTAGAGAAAAAAGTCTGTACAATGGTTTTTATGTTATGACTACCATAGCTGTCTCTAAAGACATAGAAGAAAAAATAAATTTTTTTTTCAGAATTCAAAGCTATTTCACTTGTTCACGTGTCACTTATGTACTTGTACCAGGAAAATAAATAATGAGTTTAATGTCAATCAGTTAGGAAACAAAAGTCAGTTCCATGTATTTTAATTCATGTGTGGAAGTAGACAGGGATGAGAAGAGGTGGTCTTTGTAAGGAAGACACTATGATATTTCTGTTCTGCTTTTGCCACAAATGTTCTCCATTAAATCTGAGGTATGGCTTTCAAAGCATTGTCTACCTGTCTCTGGGGTTTTGTGAGGATAAATGCATTGGTGTCTGAGTCATCAACATGCTCTGATGGTAGGACACAAAATAATTGTGAAGATAAAATTAATAGGTTTTTTCTTCATTCTTGAACACAAAGATTGTCTTTGTTTCCTACTGAATTAATCTGGTATTAATCAGTCCTATCTTTGTTTCTGTACATTGATCTGTGGCTTTTCTTTTCCTCTGCACAATATCCTTGTAGGACTCCACAATATCATCATGTCAGGTAAAATATTCCTGCCTGTATTATTGAATAATTTATACAATGTTGGTAATTCTAATGTTCTGTCAGACTCTCCATCATGTAAATAATTACATATGCACAGTGTGCCTGCAACCAACTAAAAGTAGTGAGATTTTTAGTGAGATGTAGATGCATTATGAGGGAAAATCACTGTGAAAGTCAGCACGTAAGTATTTTAAGCTTTCTTCAATGATAATACTTCTCAAAAATTAAGTCAGAGAAAATACCACCAACACCATTATCTTCTCCTTATTGCAAGTTTTTCTTCTTAATAGCATGTGAAAATGCTCTTGATTTAAGGCTACTACTTACAGATAAGTAGGATTACTCCTCCTTATTTATCACAGCTGTAACAAGCTAACAGTGCCTGAGGACCCTGTTCCGCTTCTCCAAAGAGAAGTGATCATCACCTAAGAGAAGAATTCCTAAAGAAAGATAAAAAACCTGACAACAACACTTTTGTTGACCCACGTTTTTGTAAGTATTTCATGAAATTGAAAGACAAACACCTTGGAATATATCAGGGGAAATTTCTGAATTGCCAACAGCATTGACTGAGGAAGGGAAAATGGTACACATGAAAAAATATAAAGTGTAAAGGAGCTTGGATTTGGTAGCAACAATATATTTTCCTCTTTCTAGGTTCTAGGATTTTATATATTCCATTTGTTAAAATGGACATTTATATAAGTTACACCTCATCCTTTCATTTTCTCTGTAGACAAACAACATGTAGGGCTCTTAATTTTGGGTAACTTCTTGCTTTAGAAGACAGTGATAATTAACTCTGAAGCACACTGATTTACTATGCCAACTTCGAATATTTGTTTTAACTTTTATCATGCTGCCCCTGTGTATTTTTCTTGGGTGATAAATGGTGTTAATTGCATCAAAAATGTTCAAAATAATTCAATTTCTAATGATAGTACAACATAATGCCCACTTAAGAGCTTTCCTCTGGCAGCTCTACACTCTGCAACACAGCAAGTTCTGTGGGTTTAGACATATTCTTCTAACCCTAGCACCATGGTACATGAGGGATTTAAAGGGTCATGTGCTTTAGAAAAATCAGAATTAATTATTAACTACTTAATTCCTATACAGACAAGTGTAGAGGAATACATATAGCACAGGTAGCTCGGGGTGCAGCTGCAGTGGAGCTGCAGGTTGAGCTCCGTGTGGGAGCCCCAAGCAAGGGGCCATGAACAGCCATGCCAGGGACCTGTGGCCTGGCCAAGTGACTGGACACTCAAAGGCAGGCAGGAGCCAGTAACCCTCAGCATTTCCCAAGCTCAGACTGTAAGAGAATAAACTCCCAGGAGTTCCTTCATTCGGCTTCCGCCCTTGGAGTCATTCAGTTTGAGCTGTTATTTTGTTCTTTGGCCAAGATTAAGTCATCTGAAGGGTCTGGATGTCTGAGAGTCTGCTCTTGGACACCTGGGGTCTAGCCATTAAGGAGACCTTGTGTGTCACTGAGTGTGGGCTGTGTAGCTGTGAGGGGACCTTGGTCCCAGCCCAGCTGGTGTGAGTGTGTCGGCCAGAGGGGCTCCTGGATGGTCAGACAGGGAAGCTTCCCAAACACTAGAATTAAGATAAACAATTGCTGTTTTCTTTGGCAGAAAAATTCTACCTGCCTTGTTGGTAGTAGTTTAATTCCTCCAGAATACACATAAACTTCTGTGGATTGAGCTTATGCTAACTTGGCATTTTGAAAACCAGACCAGAAAAATAAGGTAATATTCTCAGAAATTTGAAGATACACTTCTTCATGAAAATATAACAAAAAGTCTATGCCAATGTTGATATCACTCTTACACATTCTTCCAATTGTATTGCAAATTTACAAAGCACATCCAGTTTCTGAGTATGCACACTACATATCCAGTTATGTCTGATGAAATAAATGGAGTATGGCCTTTTATGTAAGCAGTTACCCTGGGAGCTCTTAGTGTAAAACATAACCTAAATATTAATGAGGACAAGTATTCAGAAGTCAGAACAGGTGTTAATGCATGCACCTTGCAGATAAAGCCAGTAATAACTGTTAAGCTAAATCCTCTTAAACATCTCTGAAATGTTACCTCTTACCTGGTATGTTTGACTGCTCAAGAAGATGCCAAGAATTTAGTGCCAAGTTTCTCTGACCACTGTTGACTTTCCTTGAAAAGAGCAAGAAAATTAAATTGGAAAATTGTGACAAATTTTATAACATTTATAGTGGAGGAAAAAAACCCTCGAAGTTTATATTAATAACAGTTAATATTTTAGTGTCAGAATGATGCAAGGGCTGGGTGTTCCTTGTTGGCTGTTTGCCACAAAGCAATCCTGGGCTGGCACTGCAGGGGCCTTATCAGACAGGGCCTGTACGATTGTCCCTTGCGAGGTCATTCATTCAGCTATAGAAATGATGGTATGAAACTGCTAAATCTGCATGATTTTAAGATACTATTATGCTAAACTTGAACTAAAAATCAATTTCTTTTAAGGTCTTTGTTATATTTACAATCTGTACCCATGTACTTTGAGGAGGATTTGCTAGTCACATAAGCAATTATATTCTTTGGGGTTGAAATAAAAGCGCTGAGTGTATAGTCAAATTATGTTAATTACTGGTAAAAAACCCTCTATTTTTCTTTTTCCCTTGCATGCTTCCAGGAAAATAGGAAAATCTTTCCTTATTGACAGATGTAGTTTCTCATAAACAGAGGCATTTATTGAGATTATTACAACTGGGAGAACCAGCTATTGATCAATCCTATGTCAACAGGAGGCAAGTTTCCACAACTAATTCTCACTCTCAGGGTCTTTAGAATCTGGAAAAGTATAGTGCATAAGGAGTGAAGCAGAGAAAGAAGAAGGGGAAGGGAAGGAGAAGAAAGGAAAGGGAAGTTAAACTGTGTTGGTTATTTTTTTTCCAAACTGATATATAGTGGGTCTTGATGGTATTACACCATACTTTAATTTCAACCAAGTCTTAATTTTTATAAATTTAGTAGCTGTAGAAAACCAAATAGAGCACTGACAAGACAACATGATGTTAAACTTGAATGCATTCTATAAATAATATTTGACAATATGAAATATTAATTGTACATTTTCCAGGAGCTGCTAGCAATACAAGAACTTTTAAACTTGACTTTCTTGTAATAAAAGCAGACAGAAAAATCTTTCCCTGATATCCCTAATTCAACCTGAGTTCTCTACTTTCCATGTAATTTATTTTCTTTTCATATACTCCTTTTCTGTTCTGTATCCTGTACTTCACTTGAAACCATGCACAAAAACACAGTGATATTGTACACTGGAGGAAAAAGGTCTTTTGGTATTCTTAACAAACTCAGAAATATCCACAGTGTAGATAGCATTTATTCATAAAAACACACAAAGTATTTGAGACAATAAATCATCTGGAAGGTACAAATAAAATTGCCAGTCAGTTTACTGGCAGCTAAGTGGGCTGACATGGTAACAAGGAACAAAACGTTGTGTCTTACTGGACTATGAAGTCACTGAGAATACTTACTGAAGTAGCTTTCTTAAAAGGTCTCCTACAGATGCAAAGGAGGATAAAAATCCTCCTCTTTAATAGTTACTGCTCATATAAGCTTTCTTCTCTGCTTTCAGGCATTGACCAAGGGAAATCTTTAACCATTCCTGAATGAGCTCAGTTTTTATCTCAGTGTACAACCTTTATTTAAACTTCACAATCTAGAAGAAAACCGTGGTGACTCAGGAGCTGCTTCATGATCTATTCAGACTTCCTTTTATGAACAGCCATAAGAGGTGAGAGGCAGTGGCCTGGGTGAGGCCAGAGCATGCAGTTTTCTGATAGCATTGTGAGTGAAGCAGAACTTGCTGTTGGAGATTCAGTGCTCAGTCAGTCAGGCCTTCCTTCACACACAGGTGAATGCGGCAGTCTGGAGAGTTAGACTTTCAGAACATCTTTGTGACAGCAAGATAGAAGAAAGGCATGGAGGTCCTTTGTAACCAATAACTTTCCACACATTACAAATTGAGTGGAATTTAATGCATTGTCTTCTCAGCTTCACTGTGGGAACTCTCTCTTTACAGTCAGAATGCTCAGAAGCTGTAGCCAGGTTATGTGCTCTTTTTTTTGCAGAGAAAATGAGAAGTGAAAAGAATTTCTATTGGTGAAAAGAACTATTTCATGAAACAATTTTTGGAGTTTAGCATGAAATTCAAATTCTAAATTCGAGTGTTTTTCTACGAACATTTGAAGAAGTATTCATTTTGCTTTTCAAGGTTTCACCTTGAAAATGTTTCTAGATGCTTCTAATTGACTAGAATTTCAGTTGTTTTAACAATGCTATCAAGATTGTATAAATCTTTCAACAAAAATATAAGAAGTCCTAGATGATGTTTCATGTTCCAAGGTCCTGAAATTTCCTTCTTTGAAATAAGTCCAATATTGTTCTGATGAACAATAATAGATCTTTATCTTAAAATTCTTCCAGATTTGACCTTTAAAGTATATTCTCTTTCTACTTCTCTGCTTGCCATATTTCAAGAAACTTCTTTCTTTCTCTGGTTGAAGATTTTAGTAAAATCACCAGTAAGGATACAACATTCTGCCTTTAGTACAGTTTCCTTGTAGTTGTGATAGTAGTTCACTGTAGCCAGTTTTGTAAAACTAAATAACAATAATAATAATATATTAACAATATGGCGAAAGCTTTGAGGACTGTAGCTTTACTTACAATGTTTCCTACTTGGTTCATCCTTTCTTGATAATCTCACTCTCTCTAAAGCAAACACTCTTATTCAGAAAAACTTTCTTCTCTCAAAGCCAAGTTCTTTTCATTAAAAAACTCAGTCGGAAAATTGAATGTTATTATTTGGAAGTCCTGCCTTGATATGTTGAAGGAATTTTCAAGCAGATATGCTTCCATTTTCCTTTTTGGGATGATGTTTTGTTGAAATCAGATCAAAGAAGCATCATCTCTTTCCTTGACAGAAAAGTTTATTATGGCAGTCATGACATACAGTGTTTTGTTCTCTCTGAGAGTATAAATTGCAATAATAAGGTGTCTAAGGAGTATTTTCAATTGAAAAGACTTGACTTTGCAGTGGGAAAGCTAAGCTTTTGTCAGAAAGTGGATGTTTTGGGAAAATCTTGTTTAGTGGAAAACTCAAGTTGCCATTAAAAATAAACCTGGTATGCTTTTCCAATCTGTTTTATTCTCCATTGCTTTTCACTTTTTGTTTGTTTGTTTGTTTGTTTTTGTTTGGTTTGTTTGGTTGTTTTTTTGGTTTGGTTTGGTTTGGTTTGGTTTTTTTGTCTTTTCTGGCTTCTTACAGCAGTTCTGATTTTAAAAGGCATGATGGAGGGGATGAAACAATTAGAAAACTTATTTCCTTTTCTTTTAAAATAGTCTTGAAATATCCACATAATTGATCAAATATCTAGTTAGGGTATCTAATGGTATAATCTTGTTGCAAGTGCTCTCAGTTCAGTCTGCTGAACTTTCACAAAGGCTCTGCAAGACCTCTACTGAAATCCTTTCATCAACCAGAGGCATAATATGTGCAGCGCTTCTTTCTTACTATCATCTTTTACTTAACAAGTAGCAATTAAGTATATTCTTCTCAGTTCCCTAAAGAATATAACAACCAATGAGATATCTGTTGCATTCTGTGCCTTTTAATGCAGTAAAATGTTCATAACTAGTATTTTTATTGCTAAGAAAATAAATAATGACAGATTGTTTCTTTCTCCGTTTTCATCCCTGGAATTCAACAGTTTTAGATGTGTCCCAGCTACCGTGTTTCTTTCTGGCTTGAAATATTCAGTTTTATAGATACCATGTATCATTACTATTAGTTAAAGTAACTGAAGTAGAGTCTTGGTGAACCTGTGTGTTATTATGCATGCAGAACATATAAAGGACCAATGCTTTGAACTTTTAGTATTTAATGTGTTGTCGTGGATGTTTTAAAATGTGGAGGCATTTATTACAGATAATGTAAATACCAAAGCAATTCTGATTACTTTATTTTCACGCTTACTTGTCTTTAAGGTCAAGCAGCAAAAGTGTGCTTTTAAAAGAGACTTGCATGACAACAAAAGGGAGTGAGAGGAAGAAGAGATTGTTGATTCACATACGTCTTTTTAGCCAAGAGAGATCCTGAGATACTCTTACTTCATTTGTTTATGTGACAAGAAAGCAAACAAAAATCGAGGGTAATTTTTAACTATTATGCATGATGGGACCCTGCTCTCCTGGAGATGGCTGAACACCTGCCTGCCCATGGGAACGGGTGAATTAACTCCCCATTTGGCTTTGCTTGCCTGCATGGCTTTTGGTTTCCCTATGAAACTGTTTTTGTATCAATCCATGGGTTTTCTACCTTTTACCCTTCCAATCCTCTCCCACTGATAGGGGAGTGAGCTTTGTGGTGCTCGGCAGCTAGCTGGGATTAAACCATGACACCAAATAAGACTCCTGGTCAGGTTAAACATGCCAGAAATCCAGCTGGGCTGTTGCAAAACCTGTTGGAACATCCTGATCAAATCCTGGGACTGTGCAAAGTGCAGAAGATGTCTCTGCTAGACTTCTAGTGTGGCTCTACTGGGTAGAAATACACTCACCATAGTATTATATTGCATGAAGGAAATTAAAACTAATAAAAGAAATCCTAGCATTTCAACAGCATTTTAACATTCATCATGCTACTAACAGACACTGTTAGTAGCACTGGAGATTAGCGGAGCTTCTTTATGCCATAGCTTCATGCTAGATAAAATCTATACCAAAAGTATGCTAACAGTCAAAGAGAGCAAGTGTGGGCCTGGGTGGGAGGAAGGAAAGTAAAGGCAAACCTCTATCTTCACATTGAAGCCATCCTATTCAGCAGAACAATCACAGTGCAGCTGCCTAAGCTGCTACTGTAAGCACTATATTTTGCCAAAAGAGCCTCAGCAAATAAGTTTTAACTATGGTATAAGACACCCATAGCTGTATGTATACATATAACCATATAAAAGTGTCACCATTAGGTCAGACGTGGCATCGACACATGTGATTGGAGTCCAAGAAGAAAAGGTTTTTATTCTGCGTGTTCACCAGCTATATACTCTGAACAAAGCATGACCTTCAGTCATTAATTACATCAAATAACTTATTATATTCATTGGTGCAAAGTAATTAGCATCAATAAAATTGGCAAAAATTTTACAGAAATTTAATAAGGCACATATACACATCTACTTAGGCATGTAGCCTAGCTTACAAAAATTTTCATGTATCTTTTCTAATCTGTTCCCATGCTGACGGCCTTGTCTTCTTCCTTGCTATGGATGCACTTGAAAATCATCAATTGTTATTTCTTCTTTTAACTCAGCTTTGCTTGCAGGCCAGCTGTCAAGCCCCTCCATATAAAAGTAAATTCAACAGATGTTTAATGGATCCATTTAGTTCTATGATGATTGAAGAAAATCACAAAAAGGCTGGCAAAACTTTATTCAACAAATAGTGTGCTTACTGCAAAGAGAGGAATATGAATGTAACACATTTCTGTGTGGTTTTTTTATAACTAAGACACAGAATATCCTTTAGTTATGGTCTCACTGTTTTCTGTCAAGTGTTTCAATGTTTGAATTCACGTGGAGATAGATATATAGATACACACTGAAGTAGTGTATGAAAGCACAGAGTTTCTTACTTCAAATGACAGGACTAGTGGAAACATGCTGAACTTTGGTGGTATCTGGAGACAAATATCAATAACATATTCAAAAAGATTTGATCTGTTTAGATATGCAGCCTATGGATACTGGTCTTTAATACATTACATATAGTCCCCAAACTTCAGATTCTGTACTTTGCACTATACCTCGTGTACACTGTCTCAAAATCCAGACCATAATTTCCTCAACAAATAATTTCAATGCAACACACTGCTTGTAACTGCAAGAGATACACTAAAGGAGATAAATCTGCCAAATATATTTCAGTTTTCTCCTGTCTCTAATATACTTCTGTGTGTATGCTGAGTCAAGAGCACAATTTTTGAGCTCTTATCTCAGTGAAGGTAAGCCATACATCAGTTAAGGAAGGAAAAAAATAAACCTTACTGAAGTGCTGAACTTGCTTTTACTTTAAGTAGAGCTACTTGCCTGGTTGCCAGAAACACAGAAAAGGTTTTTTAAACTAGGGCAGATTTTGTAATACAGGCACTAGGTGTTCCTTCTTGCAGGTTTTCATAATCTCTGGCACTGTAATTTCTTGGTCATAAATGTATCTTGCTAACTAAGATGCTGCAGGAAATTGTGGAAAGATTGAAGATATAGTTGGTTGCAACATGTAAATGTATGCATTGAGTAATAATTCATTACAGGAAAGTGATGTTAAGAACAGAGAAAAAGTTAAGTTTTTTTAATTATGTGGTTTTCTTCTTAGCAGAAAATAATGTAAAACAAAAGCCAACCAGGGTCCCTACTCTTAAGAATGTTTGAGCAACTTAAAACTAGTTTTTCTGGGAAATTATAATTAACAATCATATAAATATAATATATCTAATATAAAATTTTCCAATTTCTATAATTTTATAAGGTTTTTACCATATCTAGATGTGGACAGGTATAAGAGCAGAATCAAAAAGTTTCCAATTGGAAGACACATCATTTAAAGAAGTACTTGTATAGGACCATTGAATCAAAATTCCTGATAAATCAGAATAGCCACAAGGGATGGTTATGTTGACCATGGTTTTTTACCAAAATTATTTTAAAGATGTTAAGTAAGCATCAGCAAATAGATTAATAAATGCCAGTTGGAATTGCTGCTCTGGGATGTGATTTGCCTAGCTGTAGGCTATTTGTTGAGTATTAATTAAATTAAGTAAAAACTTGCTGAAAGTTTAAGGCCCTAATAGGAACTGAATTAGTTTATTAGCTGCCTGCAGGCAGACAATTATTTCCATGTCATCATCGTTTATTTTGTCCTGGTTTTTTGTGCATTAAGGAACACTCTGCTGAATATTAAATATATGATGATATTCTCATCTACATCATTTAGGAAATTGTTTCTCTCAGCTCCATGACTGTCAATACATGCCAACATGTCTGAGAAAGAATTCAAATTTGATTTTTTTTTTTTGCCGTATTCAATTCAGTATGTCATTTATGATTTATACCAGAAACTGGTGTTAAGAAACGGAAGGGTCCATCTACCTGGAGTGGCAGCTACAAGGACAGTGTAGCCTTGTTTCCCACTTCTCTGTAGAAGCAGTGCCTTTACTTGTCTCTGCCTCACCATTTCCACTTTTTTTCACCTCTCCAAGGCATGTGACACAAAGGAGCTAAAATGCTGCTTTGAGGCAGAAAGGAGGACATTTCAGTGAAAAGGGAGGTTACACTAAAACTCATCAGCCAAGTTTTATGCATGTGAAAGAAGAAACAGAAATGCATACGCAGATATTTATTTACAGCACAGTCTACCACTGGGCAGACAGGAAAGAAGAACACACTAATGGTTTCAAAAATGGCTTTCAAGACCCAGTTGCGAGCAGCAAGGCCAGGTTTTCCAACAAAGCCTGAATTAAAGATGTAGCTGCTATCTCTCTCATATTTTCCATTTTTTAAAAGAAGTTTAATTCAAGTTTATTTTAGGTAAGTACAATTCCCCCTTACTGAACATTTATGTCCCATCTGAGGTCTGTGATGTTTTCCGATTTACAAGTGAGTGTTCATGGGAGTGGTGTGGAAGCGCTAGTGGATTACGTGAAAAAGAAATTGTAGAGAATACCTGAAACACTGAATCACTTTAGTAAGTAGTGGCTGTACTTACAGTTAGGACTGGGAGAAATCAATATTCTAGGTACCCCTGTGAACCATACTTTGGACACAATAATAAAATGAATTTCAAGAACATGGACTTATTTCCCATCTGGAAAAAAATAAACTTGCAGATGAATCACAGGAATACACCTGGTTTTGTCCCCTGGGTGTTTTTTCCTCAGGGCATTTTGCCCCCTGACCTAGGCTAGTCTGAGTTAGATTTAAATCATTTAAAGCATTGGGAAATGTCAGGTTCTGAGTGCCAGTTGCTCAGGTCACAGATGCACACATATTCTTCCATATTACTTCATAACATAGACATAGAAAGGGTCACTTCATGGATATGGTCCCTTCTAGGAGTGTAAGAGGTCAAGCTTCCACATAATTACTATGGTTTACTAACAATAATGAATTCTTTTTAAGTCATATCTGGTTAAATTACAAAATGCCTCAAATTAATAGTTTGCTCAGCTCTATTTTTAAAAAAGAAAAAGTGTTTCTCAGATTGTTTAGAAGTTCAGATTAAGTTCCTCTAATCTGTCAAGTTTTTGCAAATAAAATATGCCTCATCCAATTTAGCCAGTGCTGCACTATAGAAAAGTATTAGTTTTGTTCAAAGTAAATTATTCTTATCTTCAGACAAGGGATTTTTCTTCATGTAGAAGGTAGTACATGATTAGATGATTTAAGTTCAAAGTAACATTTTAGGTTCAGCTATTAGTCTAGCCAGAAAAGCTCAAAATGGGTTTTTGTTTCAGTTCCAGATGACTTCTTGGTTTGATGAAGGGTCTCTTCTGTTAAAAGCCCCAAAGAAAGTAAAGCATTAGAGTACGTTTGGCTTATGTAAGGAGGCAGTGCTCTCCACAAAAGCATAACAAAAACACCCAAAAAACTCACCTTGTCTGTTACTACCAAGCAGGCTGTGGTTTCAGTAGCTTCCATGACTCAGTCAAGCTGTCACTTCTAAAGAGCGGCTGCAGCAGATGAGGAGCCTGTTGTCTTCACATAATCCTGATGAGTCACACTGTGACACCCTGTGAACCTGATATGCAAAATCCTGCAGTCCTACATTGTAAGAGTCCACGCAAATCCTTTGTCAAATTTTATCTACATGAATTTGTAGACTGAGAGTTCTGCTTTGATTGGTATATAATCATAGGCTTACAGGCAAAACAATCCCCTTAACAACAGTATTCTTTTTGTTCCATGTTTAAGCCTTGCAAAGTTGAATTTTGCCAGTGGTTTTGATGATAATATATAAATAGGATTGCATTTGATGCTGGGTTATTTTAAAAGGTCACTGAGTCATGAACTGTTTTACATTGAACAGGAGACATAACTTGAGATTTTCAACAATCTATTGGAGCCCTAGTAAAAGGGGCTGAGGTTTTGTACTGAAGTGTTGTCAGAACTGGTTTGAAGCTCAGAGAACAAGCTCCTTGATTTCTACTGCTTTTTACACAGATGTTGAAAACAATGTAGCTTTAATCTGAGAGGGGATTGTGAGTCAAGTTAATGTATTTGTTTAGTGTCTCTGTTTTGAATCCAAAGGCTGAAGCTAATGGTGTTGCTAGACTCATTAATGAGAACAGGTGGGAAGCAGAGAGAGTATGTTTAATATTTCCCTGTAAAGGGAGGAAAAATCTGAAAAAGAAGTTTCTTGTGGCTGGGTGAACTTCTAGCCTAGTTTCTAGAAAGAAAACATTTGTATTTCTAAGTATGTATAAAAATGGTGCTATGAAACAGGAGGGAGTTTGTTGGCCTTCTTTAATGTATTCAGCAATACAGAAGTCTCAGTAGTTGAGCTACAGCATAAATCCACAATGAAATATCTGGCATGAAACCATTATGTATATTAAACAACATCTGATGGGCTTGTATTTCCAGGCATATTCTTGCACAAAGTAAAATCTGAGGTCAGATTTGTTGCTTATTCACAAATTAAACCCTGACTTCTGTGCTAGCACTCCCAAAAGTGTCTGAAGTTCTTGCAGGACAAGGTGTGAGATGACTCAGGCTGGAAGGCCAAGAAAGGATGTGGGTAGCTGCAGCTTTTGAAGGGGATGGTATTGACTGTGAGAATACTCGTGTTTCAGAGCTTAGTCAAGCAGATGATCTTTAACAGCTCGAGGGCTCTGCAGTGGGCAACCTACTGGATAAGAACTTGTGCTATTTTCATTTGGGAGGTGGCAACAAGGATCACTGTTTTATGACTGAGTCTGGTGTGTGCCACCTCAACGGGAGGAACATGCCAAACTGGAACTTGTTTTTTCAGATCAATAGTAGCCAACAAGGTTATTAGGAAAAGGCAAATGATCAGCCTGAGAAAAGGCATGCGATGAAACCATATATAGTTGTAATCAGATGGCTTTATGAAACTTCTTTTGGGAAATACTAGAAATGTCTGAGATAATCATACTTTAGATATTAATACAATGAAATCTGAAGGCATAGCTGAAGGTTGTATAGGTATGTGGGATTTAATGCTAAGCTAACTGCATGAAGGAACTTTAAAAATAGTTTTTAGCAGTAGGGGATTCCAAGTAATATGTAAAATCTGTCCAATGTCCTGCATATGCTATATTCTAATATATGCTATATTCTAATATATGCTATATTCTAATATTCCTTTGTCTGACTTGCTAGGATGACCCAAGATTTCTTTATTAAATTTAGCTGAGATAAATCTTTCTTTCTCTAAGCTGGCATAACCAGAATGTGCTTTATTTTTTCTAGTATTATATTCAATTTGATATAATTTACATGTTATAAATGATGAGAATTTGGGTTATTTAAATTTCATTATCTTATTGCAAATAATTTAGTAATAACGCAAAGGCTTCCCTTTTCTTTCTTTTACAAGGTACATGTCCAATTGCATTTCTTCATTTGAATAAAAAACTAATAATAATGAATAATATCATTACCTTGACTATAGTGAAATATGCAATTATTCAGATCCTGGTTCATGTCTGAATAGACGAACAGTTTAAAAAACAGGGAGCAGAGTAATATAGATGACATAACACATCATGCTCAGGACAGAATTAATTTCCACCATGATATTGAAGTTGAATATTTTCTCTTTATCACAGAATTATGCACTTAAATATATAGTGTTAATCAAATTAAGTATCATGTAAGGTCAGGGACTATCTAATCTGTGTAAATTATAAAGCAAATTATTATAGTCTATATTTCCATTGTCTTTTTCAGGCTAGTGATATTTGCCCTTTTTTGGCATGTAAATGAGCATGTTTTAACTCCAGAATTTTAGAAGTTCCACAGAAGTATATTTTTCTCATTTAGATTTTGTAAGAATTGCCAGGAATGTTTGGGGATTTTGGTGACCAAATGCACTGATTCCTGGAACTGACAATGCTCTCAGTCTAGAGGAGTGGTGCCTGCTTTGCCTGTCATCATTCCTTCTCCTTTTCCTCATTTTCCCTCAGAACATAAATAGATAAACAAGTAAAGTGTAACCATGATTTGTGTTTAGGCCCCCTTTCTTTCTTTGTCTTCTCCTTTGTGTTGTGAAAGCACACAAAAAATGGAGCTATAACTAAAGCAGGTTAATGATGTCTGATTTGCCATTCATTTTTTTTATAGGCTATAAGTTACTTCTTTGATACATCAGCATAGAATTATTAAGGATGTAAAAGACTTACAAGATCAAGTCCATCCTTTGAGTGAACACCATCACCAACTAAATCATAGCACTAAGTGCCAAGTCCACTTGTGTCTTGAACACTTCAAGGGATGGTGACTCCATCATCTCCCTGGTCAGCTCAGTCCAATGCTTAACAACCCTTTCCATAAAAATAATTCTTCCTGATCTCCAGCCTGAGACTCCCCTGATGTAGCCTGAGGATATATACTCCTATCCTGTTGCTAATTGCCTGGGAGGTTGACCCTCACTCTGCTACAACCTCCTTTCAGGTAGTTGCAGAGAGCGATAAGGTCCCCCTTGAGCATCCTTTTTTCCAGCCTCAACAACCCCAGCTCCCTCAGCTGTTCCTCATATAATTCATTCTGCAGGTCCTTCACCAGCTTTGTTGCCCTTCTCTGTGCATGCTGCAACACTTTATCTTCCTTGAACTGAGGGTCCCAAAACTTAACACAAGATTTGAGATGTGGTCCCACCAGTGCCAAATACAGTGGAAAATCACTCTCCTGGTCCAGCTGGCCACACTATTCCTGATATAGGCCAGGATGCCATTGGCCTTCTTGGCCACCTGGGTACAGCTGGCTCATGTTCAGCCACTGTTGACCAGTACTCCCAGGTGCTTTTCCACTTGGTTGCCTCCCAGCCACTGTCCCCAGCCTGTAGTGCTGCATGGGGTGTTCACAACGCAAGGGCAGGACTTGGAATCTCGCTTTATTGAACAGCACACTGCCTCAGCCCTTTGATCCAACCTATCCTGATCCTTCAGCAGAACCTTTGTGCCCTTCAGCGGATAAACCATCCTGCCCAGCTTAGTGTCATCTGTGGACTTACTAAGGGTACACTTGATCCTCTCATCCAGATCATCCATAAGTATATTGAGCAGCACTGGGTGGAATATAGAGCCTTGGGGAATACTCCTAGTGACTGCATACCAGTTGGGTGGAACTCCTTTTACCACCACTTGGCCTGGCCATCCAGCTAGTTGTTACCCCAGTGAACAGTGGACCTTTTCAAGCCATAGGCTGACAGCTTTTCCTGTGAGAAACAATGTCAAGGGCTTTGCTGAAGTCCAGGCAGGCAACATCCACAGCCTTTTTCTCATTCCTTAGGCAGGTTATTGGGTCATTAACAGAGATCAGGCTGGTCAAGCAGGACCTGACTTTCTTAAACCCATGCTGGCTGGGTCTGATCCCTTGGTTGTCCTGTATGTTCCATGTGATTGCACTCAAGATGATCTGTTCTGTAACCTTGCCTGGCACCAAGGCCAATCTGGCAGATCTGTAGTTCCCCAGATCCTTCTTCTGGCCCTTATTGTAGATGGACATCACACTGACCAGTGATCTGGGACCTCCAGTCATGTGGGACCTCCCTGCTTAAGCAGGACTATTATAAAGGATGGAGAATGGCTTGTTGAGCTCTTCTGACAGCTTCCTAATACCCTCAAGTGAATTCCATCCAGCCCACAGATTTGTGAGTACCTAAGTGGCACATCAGGTCACTTACAACTTCCTCCTGCATTGGTGCAGATACGCTTTGGGTGGGCTATTGATTTCACCACCAAAATGCTTGGATGAACTTCCAGGAAAATTGTAATTAGTGTACCTTGTTTTCCAAATTGGTGGAAATCATTGCGCTGTTGGCATAGTAGATGTGGTATACAAACTAAACAATCATCTTATTTAGTGGCAGGCAGGAAATAAAATGATTTCTGCAAGAATTCTTGGGATAGACCCTCACCCCAGCGCTGGAAGAGCTCAGATCTGATGATTGTCAAGGCATGGTTCTGAGCAGAACTGTTTGACTACTGAGGGTACTGTAAAGGATGGTTATGAATTAGAAAACTGTACATGGAACTTCGAGAGCTGGTGACTCTTTGTTTTCATTTCTCTTGTAATAGAAGTTATGTGTCTTTTTAAACTTGTTTATTAAAAAAATCATATTAATATATTGCTGAAATACAACAGTTCTGTTTCTTACCAGTTTTTCAAATAACTCTCTGCATTTTATGAAATGCCATTATGGTGCTCTATGTTGGTGTTGATCTTACTGCTTGTAGCTTTCTATATTTGCAAATGTGTTGAAATCAGAATAATTTTTACCAATTATTTTTAGTGTACTGCATAAATAGCGATATAGTGTATGATTTTTTTCATGTGGTGTTTTGAGTTTGTTTTATTGCTGATCCAGTTTAACTTGTTTGGTCTTTTATTGAAAAGTGATTTTGGTACACTTTGCTACCATTTATTCATTAAATGCAATTTAAATATGAATCTTAATAATTTAGTAGACAGGTTGCATTAGTTGTTAATTTCCTTTATTTCTTTTAATTCATGTTTTCTTAGCAAATCAACAGCTGTGTTACCTCTTAATGAGGGTTACTGTGTGATTGCAGGACAGAAAATTGCATCACTCACTCTACTGGAAAAACAAGTACATTCTCATACTGGCAGAAATTTTCAGCAGCTGTCGTCGGTTGGACACAAGGTTTTCGGGGTGAAGGAAGAGACGAGATGGGCTCCATGATCAGAAGGCTTGATTTATTATGTTATGATATATATATATATATTACATTATAACTATACTAAAAGAAAAATAAAAAGAGAGTTTCCAGAATCTGCTAACTACCTAAGAATAGAAAGTAAAGAATGATCAACAAACCTTGCTCTCGCTGAAACTTCTCATCTTCACCAGGAAAAATCCTGAGAGAGGATTTTTCATAAAAGAAATGTCTGTGACAAGCAGCCCTACATCTTTCCCTCTGTCTCCAAAAAAAAAACCCTGAACATGATAAATTTGATTTATTTCATTGGTGCCATGGTTTAAGATTGGTGTTTCCACTGCAATGTTCCAAACCATGATCTGCTCGCACACTTTCCCCTTCTCCTCCTCCCTGTAGATGAATGGAGGACAGAACTGGAGGCACAAAAGGAAAAGATCTCAGATTGAGATAAGAATTATTTACTCATTATGATAAGTAATACTTAAGTGTAATACTTATGAGTAAGAGATAAGAAAAGGAACATTAACAGCAGCAATATGAATGACAGAGGGTACAAGAAAGAGGCAAATGATTCACACAGAAACACCCAGCAGTCCCCAGCTGCTCCCTCCACAACACTGCATCACCGAGAAGGGACCCATTGCCCCCACCACCATCATATGAAGTAAGGAAGTATAGAATAACCTCAGGGTCCTGGCTATGCAAAAACTAACTCCATCCTGCCTAGAACCAGGACAATTGTCCTATATTTATTTACCACAGATAAGGTAAGGAATTAAAAATGAAAATCAGTATATACCTTTGTTTTCAATTCTATGAAATATTTCAGTGTACTATAGACAGCTGAGAAGTTATTTAAGTATTTATTCCAGAGATGTAAGTTATATTGGTCAGATGTGATTGTCCTACTGAAATCACCACTGATTTGTACACCATATGGAAAGATGTATCAGATTTTTTTAACATGTTTGAAATTGTACGTTTACCAAAATTTTTAAATTAATCTTTCACAAGCATTCCAGATGTTTTGAACTCAAAACTTGACCAAAAAAAGGACAAAATTAAATCATCAAGAGAATACTTATAAAATCTTATAATTAGAAAATAATTATTTAAAGCATTTATCAATCTCAAGCTGAAATTAGAAAGCCATACTAGTGTTTTAGACTTTCTTGGAAGTTACCTGATAATATTTGTACAGGCCAAGAAAAATAGGCAAAATATTTTTAATGCCATTTTTATTTCAGTTTGAAGGAAAAACCTGAGCATCCTCCTTACCCTGCTAGGAGATGTTTAGTGGGTTTGAAAGTCATTCTTAAAGACAGCAGTAACTTCTGCAGCTTAAATGTTTTTAGTCACCTTTAATGTTCATTAGGCTGTGTTAGGTGGCCTCTAATAGAAGTGATGTGGTGAATACTGTAATCAATGGCATATCAGGACTCCATCCAAAGGGTTCCTCTAGTGTTATACTTTTACACAAAACAAAGCACAGTAGCATTTGAAACCATGAATGCTGTATGAATAATAGCACTATCACTAAGTTGTTTAAATTTAAAAAGACAAATTCATACCATAGAGATAAAGATGAAAACCTACTTACACTGCTACATTGTAGCAATTTACTGACTAGAAAACTATGCTAATAATTCTCATTCTTCCCATACTTTAGTTAGAATATATGTGAGATGCTTTAGTATGAAATACTTTCAAACTTATGAGACAAATGCAGAATATGGTTTCTTTGCATTTATTTTATTTTATCTTTGCATTTTATTTTCTTAGCATTTATAATTCCAATCTACTGGAGAAGAGTAGCTTTCTCACCTATATTCAGCCATTCGCTGTTGGTTTACAATAAACCAACAAACAAATCAGAGAACAAGGGCCTGCTATGACAAAGTCTTAACTGAAAGAAGCAAGAAAACCTTTCCTCAAATTAGACTGTTTTCCAATGAAATGCTATATTCCATTACAAAATGTCTAAAAGCCTCCTTTTAAATGCTCAGTATGGAAAGTTTAAGTTTAGAAGAACTTATGCTAATGCTTGAACCTGCTGAAAATTACTGTTCAGACATGCAGGTTGTAAGAGACTGAACAGGACCAACTCTCCCAGTCTGTCCTCACAAAAGAGATGCTCCAGTCCTTTAATTGTCTTTGTCACCTTCTGCTGGACCCACTCTAGGAAATCAATCTCTCTCTTGTCCTAAGGAGCCCAGAACTGCCCACAGTATTCTAAATGAGGCTTCACCAGGGCTGAGTAGAAGGACTGGATAACCCTTCTCAGTCTGCTGGCAATGCTCTTCCTAATCCTCCCCAGGATACTGTTGAGCTTCTTGGCCGCACTTCTGGCTCTTGGCACCCAGGTCCTTCTTTGCAGAGCTGCTTTCCTGCAGGTCAGCCCCAACCAGTCCTGGTGCATGGGGATATCCTTCACTAGGCGCAGGACCCTGCATTTTCATTTGCTGGATTCCAGATAATTCTCTGCCCACCCCTCTAGCCTGTCAAAGTCCTTCCGAAGTTATGCAGCTGTTTTCCACTCTACTTAAATATGTCATCCCTGAGGCACTATCACTGTGATTGAAGGGCTTAGTCTTGAGCAGCAGTGGGTCATTCTTAGAGATGGCTAGCATTGGCTCTGTGGGACATGGTGAAAGCTTCTATCATGTTCTTGCAGAAGTCACTCACATAGCCCCCTCCCTGGATACCAAAACCTTGACACACAAATCCAATTGTGAAAAAATATGGGAAAAAATATTACTTGAACTATTGCTTGAGTGCTGAAAATGAGGATCAGGTTCAGAAACTAGAGTATTTTTACTCTGAAGTTGTAATTGCTCTTTTTTTCAAAGGTGAAATCAATACTATTTGAGATGGAGATACAATATTGGCTATTATAACTTGATTGAGTTTTGAGATTTTAAGAGACTGAATAATTTCTTTTGATTTCTGAGGCCTAGGTAGTTGCTGAACTAGTAGCTAAGTGTATGAGTGACTGGGGCAGATATTTTGTGAATCTTTTAGGGCAATTTGTCCAGTTCTAAGTAACAATTAAGGTATAGAAATCTTGTGTGACTGGGTTAAGGGAATCTTAGACTGGGATTTATCTGTAGCTTGGCTGAATATTTTTAAGCTTTTTAGTTCAGAATGTGCCTGAATTATCTGAAATAACTCCATAAACAGATGAAGACAGAGTTCCTTTTTCTTAGCATTACAAAGAATTTCTCTTTGATTGGTTCTGCATAGCACAGCCATTTTTTCACTGCATGACAGTGTTGCAACCTTTAAAGACAGTTCCCAACAATTGTATAGGTGTTTCAGGAGACTTTTTGATGTGTATTCCTGATATTTTAGGACATATTTGGAAGAATAGTATGAATTATACAGCAGCAAGAAAATATTACTGAAATGCTCCTATCCCAGATAAATGTTTTAGTTTTTTAGTTGCTTCTTTCTTGGATGAGGTTGAAGAGTGTTGGGGGGGAAGTGAACCTGTATTCATAGGGTCAACTTCAGGCTTCTAACATGTTTGCTCCTTATCTCTCCTGGGAGCATGTGTTTCTGCTGACAACCTAAAATCATAGCCTTTATACCCTGAATGATATTCTAACATGACTTCACAATTAATATCTCCTCTCCGCTGAAAATAGATCAGCCACTGTAGTCTTTGCCTTCTCTCTAAAAGAAATATATTAGTAATTTTCCTCCTCTCATGCTTCTCTGTAACCGGGGTATTAAAAGGAGGACTGTCAATTCTGAATGCAAACCTTCCTAATAACAGAGTTTTTAACCCATGTTACTATTCTTGTACATGGGAAAACTAAGTGAATTTGTTTGATGTTTTTACAGAATATAGACACCCTAATTTTTGCTTTAAAGAATATAGATTTCTACTTAATTAACTGCTATATATTTGATTTGCAGTAACTCAGAAGTGGGCACTTTGTTTCTCCTTTTAAGGTTAAAATCCAGATGCATTTTCAGAGGTGCTGCAGGATTGCAGCTCCTACTGAAACTGAAAGCAATTTTCATAATATCATGCTGGCACAGAAGCATGTGTTATTAAGATCACAGAATGGATGTTTTTGTTCAGAAATAGCTTCTGTTTCCAAAGAAGGAAGAATTTGGAAGAGAGAAATTAAACTGTTATTTCTTTGTGTATTATTGTGCGGTGTCTCTTCCTAGCACAATAACAGTTCAGAAAGAAATGAAAAATTGCAGAGAGACAGTTTGCATTTCTAACTTTCCTGAGCTTTATAATTGATGCAATTATATATTTCTTTTCTAGGCTAAATCATAAAAATTAAGTGAAATGTACTTCATAAAAACATTATTTTCCCATTCTGCCCGCGACAGGAGGGACCTACCTCTCTCCCAAAAGCTCCCAGTTCAAATTACCCTCAGGAATTTGCATCATTAAAAATTCAGATATCTTCTGTGATTATTGGTTCAAGAGAACTAATCACTTTGGACAAATTTCTCTCTGACTTGAAAACAAGTGTGTGCCCTTCATCTATTTTTACTACCAATGCCAAAATCCAGGAATCTTCAATTCAGCATAAGATACCCATGTGGGCAGTGGGAGCTAATAGAAAGAGTGGACCGTTACTGTATAACCTGCTGCCAACATCTTGTCTGTGCTCATCCTTCCTTCATCCACCTCACTCTCTTTGCTCTGTATAGACAATAACTAAGTAGCCCTCTGAAAATATATTTCCCTCCCTAAATGATCAGAACAACCACTCTCAATGGTAAAATTCCTTCAAATTTTTGATTTTATCACCAGCTGCTTTTTTGGAACATCTGTAAGATGGTGAGAAAGCCTTGTGAAGATATAAGCATCTATAATGCTGCAAAGAACCCAAGTGCTGTGGGAGATGTAACTTGTCCAGTGATGTTGAATGAAACACCAATGAGGTGAAGCCTCAGAACAGCACTTACTAGGAGCAGAAGATACAAAAAGGACACTGCTTCTGTGGTAGTTCTCTAGCCTCCCCTCCTATTTTGATAGACAAGGAGATATGTCTAATTTTTGGTCATTAGAGACAGTATCATAATTATTCTTTAGATAGAGATTGTGTCTTTCTTTTACACTTTTATTTTTTCTCTACTACATAACTTACTAACTTTCAATTTTTTTTTTTATTCATGTTTCATTTCCTTTCTTCTATTATCCCAGCTTCTTTTTTTTTGCAATCAGTTTTGTTTTAGCTTCAGTGGAAATAAACAGAGTAGGAAGTAAACTCTTTGAGACAATCACTGTCCTTTCTACTTGTGTAAAAAGCCTAGCACTTATTGCGTGTTCTGTAACTTAGCAAGACTGATTTTATGGAAGTAGAAGTGAAAGGTAGGGTGAATTATATTAAGGAAGCAGTGGCAATCTTTCTTCATGCACCATGACTGCATTACGTGACAAAAGTAAAAAATATGCTGCTACAAAGCTCTTCTTCCTCCTTTCCCCCTACTACTCTTACCACTGAAAATGGAACTGACATTACAAATAGTATTTTGAATTACTATTATACCTACTTTAACCACTAGGACTACCTTCAGATATTAAATATTAATGTCTAATTAAAGATACAAGAAATTCTCAATGTTTTTGTAAATGTGACTCCCTCTTCTGTTCCAAATACATTAATGGAATATTAAAAATACATCATATTTAGACAATGATATTTAGCTAAGAATTTGGATGAACATCAAAAAGAGTCCTTAATCTATCCACTTGATAATCAATAATCAAGCTTACATCAAAAAAATAAAACAGAATCTGAGTCTTGAAAATATTATTTCTGAATGTAATTAACAGCATTGAGGTATGTTCAGCTGTAACGGATAGTAAAGATTGCTGTTTTTCAAGGCTAATCCAAAAATAGCCCCTTCCTCTGAAATAAAATATACTAATCCTAATGTTATTGTCATTCAAAAAAGTTGAAAATCTGGAGCTTCAAATGAGTATTTTGAAATATTCATACCAATGCTCTCAAAGTCAATGCACATTTTTCTATTTGCTTCAATAATGTGCAAACTGGGCCCTAATTTTCTTTTAAGATGTTTTCAGGTAATAGAAAGAGCCTGAGAATTTCATGGGCTTGTAACTAACTTTATGGAACTAATACAATACACTGAACAGATGTTTTAGTATGATAGATTCTGTGTTATCATAATCTGTATTGCTTTCCTAATACTGAATATAATGTACATCTATATTTACATGTGCTAAATAGCATCGTAAAGCTTTAAGAATAACTTGAAAGTGTGTACTGTTGCTGGATACAAGCCATCTCAGCAGCAACACCTTGTTGTTTTGCTCTCACACATTGTTCTATTTTTGACTTTCTTTCATAATCATCCTTCACATATGTAAAAATGAATGTGAATGATATCTTTCTGAGGGCTGCTGTTACATTTGGGTGCAATTAAATCTGTATAAGCAGTCTACTGTATTACTGCCCTAACAGCAAACAAAGTCTAACTTTATATAGTGTGCAGCTATATAAATCACACTGCATTATTTGGCCCTCCTCTGTAATAAACCAAAAAGCATAGTCTCTTTTATAGTTGTTCATTCATATTGTCTCATCTTCCAGACAATATAATTTAAGCAGTTAGCAGGAAACCTTAGTGAAAAGAGCTGATGCATATATTGTCCCCTGGATTTTGAAACAGTAAATAAAGAAAGATGTTTTTGTGTAACCTACAGAGTTGTCCACATCTTCAGGAAACTTGCTACAGGCATGCAGAGAGAAGAACATTTATCCACGTTGGCCCCCAAGAAGACAGGAAGAACTTCCAGGCTGAATAACTACCTCTCATTACTGCTGTTCTTTGATTTATTCTGTCTTGAGGGACTTTGCAGATGCAATACAACAGTTATCTCTCCTCCTCCTCTATGTAGGTTGCTCATGAGAAAATGAAGTTATGTTTCTGTTTACAGGTACATGGTTTTAATAAGAAGTGATTTCAAACTTGAGTGATATTTTTATTGGGTTTATGCAGAAAGCTTTTAGTAGCAAGAGACTGTAGAGATGGATGTTGTGGAAAGAGACAGCTACCCCTGTGTTGTACAGAGCCAATTCCATCTGGCTCCAAATGACCAGACCTGCTGGTAGCCAAAGCTGAGGCCATCAGCAAGGCTGGTGGCATCGTGACCATAATATATATAAAAAAGGGTGAAAAACTCTGTGCAACAATTGTGAGAGAGAGGAGTTTAGGTACTGTTTCAGAGTCTGTAATTTACTCTTGCTCCAGGATGTGTGCAAATCTCTATATCCTTTATTTGCCTAAGAAAATACATTTCTGATGTTGAAATTTTTTGTAAAATTTTTAGCTTTCTTCAAATCAGATTTTACTTACAGGAATTGTGTCTTTTGTTACCTATGCAGCTATTTCCAAGTAGATTCTAATTGCCTTACTATTTCTCCTGAGAATATCTTGAATTTCACTCATTTCACTCAAGAATTAAAAAAGAAAATAGGGACTGAAGTTTTTGTTTAATCTTCTTGGAAGAGCAATGTTAAATTAATTTTATTGCTGTATAGACTGCACTTTACAAATTAAGAATATGATGTTTGCATGTGACTTTCTTTTCTCCATATGGCATGCTTGCTTTCTGGAATATTTTCAGAAAATGCTGAGATTTCAAGAGCAAATTATAATTACAATGAACCTTTCTATCCACATGAAAATTATCCCTGCATAGAACATATGTAATTAACTACTATCATAGCAGTCTAACCAGGTCCATGAAAATCAAATTTCTGGAGTTTGCGGTTTTTATGATACCTTGAAATGTCTCTGAAAATTTGCTCTTACTAGCTGGGATGATCCTGGAACTGTATTTCCTTTGACTGATGGTTCCACAAAGATTCTACACTGTTATAATTTTTCTTGTACTGCACCAATGTCACTAACTTTACTGGGAGGAGATCCATGTACCAAGAAGCTGTGGGAAAAATTTTCCATTTCCTTCCTTCCTTCCTTCCTTCCTTCCTTCCTTCCTTCCTTCCTTCCTTCCTTCCTTCCTTCCTTCCTTCCTTCCTTCCTTCCTCACACTTGTATTTTCTTTCATTATAAAACCTTGTTTTTTATATAATGAAATGCTTTTCCGCAATATCTAGCATTTAGCATGATTAACAAAGTTAAATACAAACCCAAGGAAACCCTGCCATAATGTTAGATAACTAACATCAAAAAGTAAAATAGGATTAGATTTAGGTTGTGTTTTAGTGAGCATTTCAGCCTGAAGCCAGAAATCACTCCTTTTGTCAGTACACACTGCAAAGACAAGTATGTGCACCTTATTTAGAATGGCCAACTATTCTCAAACAGCAACATGAATTTGAGTGCAGAAATGGAACTGAAGACAAATATAAACAGAGGATCCCAAACTGAGCAATGCTTTTGAAAGTCATGGAAGTGATTTTAAAATCAATTTGTTATTTGATCAAATTCCGCTTTAGGTTTTAGAAGATGGAACTGAAATGCTGAGACCGCTTGGTGAGATAAAGTCCTTGTAACAAAAGGTCCGCAGTTTGAAGCTACATTACTTTTTTCTTCAGAACATAAAAAAATAAGTCATATGGCTTTGACATGCAAGCTGTGCACCACACTGCTTTGACTGAGCCTGCTAAATAATTTGTGATGACTACCTTTTTGAATTTCTCTGGTGGATTTGGTTTTTTTTTGATTTCTTTTTTATTTCATATTTGAAGTGCTTTATTGCAGCTTTAGTTATTCAAATATGGGTTTCAGCCTGCTATGACAAATGGGTGAACACAGACCATTATTGCCATAGGAGCTTCCCTGGTAACAGAAGTGTGAATGTGAATCCTAGATGTGGGTGCTGGTCCTGCTTTTGGTGGTTGAGAATTCTCACATCTTATATTTGCTGAAGTGGGACAATTAACGAGATACATTAAAAATTCATTCTCCATCCTTTATACAAGAGGAGGAGTCATGCTTGTCCTGTTAATATTGACTGGAGGCATAAATTCTCCAGGGCATTGAAGTCTTACTATATGTTCCCTGTCCAGTTTCCAGTTTCAGAGACCACCCTGGTCCCAGATATTATTTAGCTCTGTGCAGTTCTTTTCAGGAGTAAAACCACAGTGAAGATGGTGAGCAAAATATGGACAGAGCCACAGCAGAGCAGAATGTAACTTGCTTAGTCAAGATGTAGGAAGAAATAAAGGGCCTGTTTAACCCAATTTCCTTCTCACTGCTGAACACATAGAAGATTAGGGTGAGGTATGTACATTGTAGAGTGCATTAATTGCATTCCTTTCTCTCTAGCAGAAGAGTCAAACAGTGACTTCATCTCTCCCTGCAGTAACTGAAGCTCTACTCTCTGATTAATGTTTATGAGCTCAGAATTCTCTTTATGTTTGAAATGGCTTTTCCAGTTGCCAGGTGTGATTGAACTCTGATCAATAAACCAAACAAAGAGTTTATCAGGGATAGAGAGATAGATAGACAGATTAGACAGATTAATGACCTATGCGAATGTATAAGTTTAATTTCCTCAGAAAACCAAAGTTAAAGAATGTCTACAGATATTTAAGGAGCATACTAACCAAGAGTTTTAGTAGTAGCATGAGCATTTGTTCATGTTAAGACAGTATGTGTGTCTGTAGAACAACCTACTTGGCAAGGGCCATTAAATTTCTATGAAATGTTCTTCTGAGCTAGTATTATCCAGAGGACACAGAAAACATATGCAAAAAAGACAAAAAGGAAAAAGCCGAGTGCTTGGACAAATGGCAGGGCATGTGGGAAGGACTTGCCTTAAGGCTCTCACCTGAACATAGACTGAATTTACTAATGACTGTTTTGGAGTAGTACAACAGCAGAATTAAATATTCAAAGCTTAAATTTTCAGAGAGAGAAATCACTAACTTCAGATGAAGTTGTTCTGTATTGGGGAAATCAGACTCCATGAACATCCTTTACTTTTTTTGACACATTCTCATGTACAAACTAAATTAAAGAAAAATAGATCCCCAGACCTCTTCCATGTTTTAACAGCTTTTCAAAAATAATTGTCACCATCTGACATCTTTAAAGATGTGCATGGATGTTAGATCAAAATGTTCATTGGAAGTTGGAAAATAATTTTGTCATCTTAATAGGCTGAAGGCTATTAGGCAGGTTGACTGAAGCTCAGCCATACTATTTACCTACTAGTATGTAAACGTAATTCCTCATTGGACAATCAAGTTGATAAAGGAGGCAGACCTGCCTTTCTGTTTCAGTCAAAGAGGTCATACAATTAGGATAAAGTGTCTTGTTTAAAACCCTAACTTCATGCCTACCAGACTAAAGACTCCATTTGATATGGCTTGTCTAGGGACACAGACAAGGGCTCAAATGTGTCTTCTGTTGTTAGCAGTCTCCTACTGCATGATTGCAAAATGAGAGCGAAGACCACTGAATGTCTGTCCACTGATGGCTAAACCTTGACTCTTCTAGAGCAAGAAACAGAGAATTACATAACCAAATGAGGTTGAGGGTTGAGAGAAACTATGCAAGTTGGCCTCAGTCCAGGACAATAGGTTTCACATCTGTACAGTCAGAGTAACTACGTCACTAGACAGATAAGATAATAATTCTATGTCTTTTCTTGGATAGGGTTAAACACTTGTCATGGGTACTACAGCACTAGCAGCCCAGTGGGAATGCTGCTATCTGCTGAATTTCTGCTTGAGTGTTTCCTAAATGGCTCTCATCTGAGCACTGAGTCAGCCTGTTGTCACATATTTTTTGAGATGTGAACTCACAGCTTGAGGTGACAGAGGTACAAGTTTAACAGTTGTGGTTAAGATGTTATTTCCATTTTAAGTGCTTAATTTCTGCAGCTTATATCTTTCCAAGCCATTTACTCTTAGAAGGAAATTTCTCACACTGGTGTCCAATCCAGAGGTGAAGTGGCTCAAAAGTTTGATAAGAATCTATTTGGTTGTTACTGAGATATCTGAATGTAGTAAGGCTAGAGGGGAGTGAGGAAGCACTTCCCTATATCAGATACTTGCTTTGTTTCTGGAAATTATTAGCATAATTAATTTCCATGTTGACACATTTCAAGCTGTCACAAAGCTGTCACTTCTCTATCCAGTAATATTCACCCCATACACATTTTGTCTTACCATTAGGCACATGTTTTGTGGTCTCATAATCCCCTTGTCTCTTTTTATAGGGCTCCATTAGAAAGAACAGAGAATATCTACTTTGGTACAGTAGATGAAAATAGGTTTAGAAACTACAAAGGTACTCTGGAAAAAAAAAAAAGAGCACCGGGAAGATATTTTAGTCCATCCCTTAGAGAACGAGTAAAATCTATTTTGCACTAAGCTTTGGCATTTTCTTGCATTTTTCCAGCTGAACATGAACCCAACACATTCTGGAGTCTCAAACCAAATTTCGAAAAGCCTCCAGGATTTTCCTTAAACTATTCTGAAACAAAAATGAATGTGCAAAATCTTATTTTTACTTCTAAATCTCCGAAAACAAGTTATTTTCCCAAAATTAGACACAGCAGACCAAATCCAAGTTTGAAAAAATTAATCATTTCCCAGGTTTGAAGAGATGACTTGTCCTTATGCACTAGTTCTCTATCTATATACATTCTCCCTTGTAATTCAGTGTATATTCTGCACTCCATCCTGCTGTTGTTTTTCTACACCTGCTTGTTCTGCATGTCTCTCATGTTCCTGTCATGCTTTTTCTCTCTCTCTCATTGCACTGTAAACTGAAAAGTTTTTACTTGCCAGCATGGTGATGGTACCTTTAAAACATCCAGAATATGTTTTTTAACCCAGGAAAGTGTATATAGAGGAGTCACAGCTTCCTACTTCTTAGGAAAGTACTTTCAAAGGTACAAGTAACATTTTAAATTTTTCTGGGGAGAAGAAGCTCACAATGTTATTACATATGAATACAATGGAGAAGTTCTTTTTTGGGCTAATGTTCCAGATTAGCTGGCAGAAGGGAAGAAAAGGTGAGAAAAGTCAAAGGCATAATTTGTGCTAACATTTGGAAGGTAGAAGAGTACAGAAGTAAATTGGAGACTCAGAGGAATATCAATTTCCTTCTGGATCCTGTCTGTACACCCCATTACTTCATTATGACTAGACTCATTGATATACAATGGAGAGGGAAAACGAGTCATAAAGGATGATAAAAAATTGATGTAGAGGGAGTTTCCAGGAACTCCCAAGAGAAAACAGAGTGGTAGGCTAAAGTTAATGAAAAGAAATAATCTGTTAAAAGTCCTGGGTTTAGTGGTTTTCTTGGTTTAGGAGTCACCCTAGGACATTGGTTTAGTAGTAGTGTGCATTGGAGGATGTTTTCATGCTGTGTGATATCAAAACTACTTGTGTAGGATTATTATGACTTAGTTTCTTATCCTGCCACATGGAGAAATGGGAAAATTATACTTGACTGTGCTTGGACTCTTAATCCTTCTGTAGACTAAGTGTCAGACTGAATGAAAATGTCAAGAATTTTTTTTCTTGACTGCAGAATTTCTTTGCCATTCTAATGATAGAATCAGTTTTGAGATGCAACTTATCTTACTGGTATACAGATTGAGAAATATTGATTTATACTTTCTGTGTTATTCTTTTTTTGTGTGTGTGTGTGCACATTTCTCTTGTTAGGTGAAGGAGGGAAACAGATCTGTCCTTCCCATATTCACGTGAAGTTTAGCATGGTAATACCTTCTTGGCTCTTTGTACTATTTCTCTTTTTCTACTGTAGCTGCCATATGCACAAGAATGCATTTGCAATCTCTTAAAAGGCAGCAGATTTCATATTTTGACAATAAGGCCGGCCAATAGAGATTGCTTAGTTAGACTTTAAGGATCTAAATGCAAATAGGTTTATTCCCCTGTGACTTCATTTTGTTCTTCCATTGCCATTCTCTGCCTCACCAACAAACCAAGATAAGAAACTGTTAGTTTACTTTCTCTTCAGGGAGACACACATGAACTTAGCAAGTTTTGTTTGTTTGTTTTTTTTTTTCTCAGCAATCATGTTGCCCCTGTTCATTCTTATCATTATGAATAGTTTCTGTTTTCCTTTTTCTCAATTATCCTCCCTGTAATGTCTAGGAAAAAAATATCTTCTGAGAATTTTTGCTGGAAAATGCTCTTTCTTATTGTTAAACTCTCATTTATGACTTCTATTCTTATTCCTTGGCAACCTACACATATCATTAAATTAAAAGAAAAAAAATATACAGCTTTTTAATAGTTTTGAAAAACTGAGGTTTACATACAAGGCATTCTGAAGCCATGACTTAATCAACAAGTAAAACAGAAAAAAATCCACTTTGCTGTGCTTTCAAAAGTCTTTAATTTGCATCCATAAAAGGGTGATTGAATATTTTCCTATTACTACTGATGCACCTGATTTATCCCATGTGTATTTAAAACGTCATGGAAAAATCAGACATACTAATTTATTGCTTTTTTAAATTTTTCATTATGTTAATTGGAATTACTCTTATTAAAAAAAAAGGGACCAAAACCCAAACAAAAAGATAATGAATACACTAGCCACTGTGTAATTTTCTTTTCCTGTTACTAGAACTGAAAAAGGAACACATATGTTGTCAATAAAATGTTACAGTGTATTTTAGTCTACTTATTTTTGTGAAGGGCTAAAAAGTTTTTTATGAACAGGGAAGAATGAAAATGTTCAGAATACATGATGATTGAAAAAACTACAGACTTTCCCTTTTTTTGTAAAATACCCTAAATTTAACAATAAAATACACTAAATTTAACAATATTACATTCAGAATAAACATGCTGTGAAATATGGGTACATGCTTCAGTCCTTTTCTGCTGAAGGGAGGATATTAACATAAATATCATTATAGGGCAATATATACATCCATTTTAGAATATGAATGCAAGATCCATAGCAATTTGAATGGGAGACTCTATTACAAGCTCTTTTTAAAATTTGCATTCTCCTTTTTTATAATAATTCTTTGGAGTATAAGATAGGATGAGCTAAGTATGGCGCTAGGTACAGCCTTCTGAAGGAATGTCATTAGATTTTGGTTACCCCTTAATGCCTCATGATCCTCCAGATGGGTTTGCAAGCTGAATAAGTTATTCTGATAGATAACAATCCCTGACCTCCTCCTCTCTTCATGAAGTCTTGTGATTTCGACTCAGCCTGTGACAGAAAATATAGTTTATACATGAGTGAGTCCTGCTACCATACTATGCAGCAGCTCCACATATGTCATTTTTGTCCCTTGCCTTGCCAGGTCTCTCTCCCTGTCACTTGTGTTTATTTCCCTTCTTTTCCTTCCTAATTTAGCCTCCCTAAACATGCATAAACGGTCACTCATTTTTAATAGATAGTGAAGTCAAGAGGGCCATAGTTACTGTGGTGCATACCAGGGAGTAGGTAGAGCAGCTCTGTGTTTTTGAAGATAACTATGATGGTCTATACCCATAGGATCTCCATGAACTAAATTATCTTATATAGCTGATTCATAGAGAGTGACTATGGTGGTGTAAGAACTGAGCACAAAAGTAATTTTACTTATATTTCATATTCTTACATCAATTGCTATTTCCACATGTAGGTAGCACTGTTTGTTGGAGAAAGAGTTGAGGAGATAAACCCAGAATGAACATTTTGGAATCTGGAAGACTTTCATTGTGAATAGCCATAGTGAGAAAGTTCTCTGAGCTAACCACTCAATTCTGAAATGTTCTTGACTTTAAACACCCTGTTTCTGAAATATAGGGAGAAAAACTGAAGCTTTTTTGGCTCTAGGTAACATTTAAGAATGAGTTTCCTCCTTGGGATACATTCCTGGTGTTTGGAAAATTCCACAACTAATTTTTTTCTGATGGAAATATGTGTATGTTTGAAGCGTGGTACTTAACATATAACAGATTTATTTAGTTATTTGAAAGTGACAGGACACAGTTGCACACCAAAAAGGTGTTAAAATATAACAGTATTGGAAATGGGAAAAGAGAAAGGTTATTTCAATAGTGTCAAACTCATTTAAAAACAGTTTGCACTTTTATCAAAGTCTCTGTTTCCCCTTGACACTTTTTATGGTATTATTTCTTGCTGTTAATTGCCAGAGAAAAGCATGCTGGTGGTGTGAAGCTGTGGAAATTGTGGAACATCTCTCTTTCTGCACTAATTGCTGCTTCAGATACATATACCACATATATTGTAACAGAGCTTTTTCTCTGTGTGCCACAGGGAAATTTCAACATGATGTTAAAAATCGACTTGTTTTTCAGTTTGTATTTTTGATCAAAACTACAAAGTTGTCTCTTGCTTTGCTTACAAAGATGCTTAGTAGGGATCCCCGGTGTGGAGTCTGTGTCAGACCAAAACTCTTTCAAATTCATGTTCTTGGGCTCTGTAGTAACAATAATAGACATTAAAGTCTATACTTATGTCTAAAGGGTATTTATATGTGCTGCATGAAGTAGTTAACTAAATCTCTGTACAATTTTCTTTGCTTCATACAAAAGTATTTTTTGGAAGATAACTACCCCAAGGTGACTTAGAAATTACTCTTACATGAGAGAATTTTATTTTCTCCCTTGGTCTTTCTATGCTGTTAATAAACAGTGGCACAAATGAAGCTAAAACTCTAATGGAAAGCTTAAGAAATTACTGTGATAACAGGCTAATATTAATTAAAAGTAAAATACTGGTCCTCAGCTACTAGGCCTATTCTAAATATTATCTCCTGTTTTAAGGCCAGATTCCAATACAGTTTTCAAGTTCGTTGCTTTTCCAATTATTGTCTTAAGGAAATAAATTGTTTCACCTTCTTCCATAGGTTTTCTGGACCACTGATATATGCATTATCACTTACTGAACTTGCTGTTAAGAATTTTGTATTGTTAGGAGAATGTCTAGAACCCATGATGCAAAATTCTCTGAGAAGTTTTTGTTAGTTATTTGGAAGCTTACATACATTCCTGGCCACTTTCCTAGATTCCAGTTTCCTGAATGATAGCTATTTTTGTCATCCACCTGGAAACAACTTTTTTGGAAATGCTATGCAAATTAGGTTTCACATAATTCAAATTAGTAGAGGACTACTTAGAACATGAGTAAGTTCTAACAAAGTTCTTAAATTACAGGGTTTATGATGTATACTGGTACCAATTAACTGCATTAATTGATAGCTGAATTCAAAAAAGAGGCAAAAGATATAAAGCATCCATCTAGCATTTGTCTAAATGACCATCTTTTCTATAGAATTTGATTAGCCTGAATGGCTGAGTGAGCTTAAATGATATTGTTTGGAGCGCACTGTAAAACTGTATGTTCAAATGTACTTTTTGGATTTAAGAAAAAAAAGTTCAGGAGTTGAATGTTAGGAAACTCTTTGTTACACTGAACCATATGTTTTGAAAAGAAGCTGAAAATTGATTTGCTTTTATTTTCCTGCTTCAGGGTACCATTTGTATCAGTCACAGCACCAGTATTCAGGAGATGGATTTATGGCAAACCGGTTTATGACACATCCCTTCCGCTTACTCTTTTTCTCTTACATCCTACTCACATTCTAGTCCTGTGCTGGAAAATCAGCTTATTCTATCCCAAAGGATTAAAATCTTCCCCATGTGCCAAATGCATCTTCAGTAGGAAAAACAAGTTCTCAAATTGAACATGAGGTTCCCATTTGCCACATTAATAGATGCCTTTCTAAAGTAATTAAATAAACAAATACAAATAAGTACTATACATGAATAATTAATAGGCAAAATGTAATGTTTCATTTCAACTTAAAGCTAATTAAATGTCTTGCAGTCAGTGTTCTTAGAATGGCATAACACTGGAGGAAAAATTATATTAATCATTCAGCAGTTCTGTTATAAAGTAATTAATTTGTTTTCTGTCTTTGTGCAATTGGTAAAAGCATCTAGAAACTACAGTCTTAACTAAAAACATTCAGAGTTTACAGCTTGCAAGACAGTTCACAGAAAAGGTATATTTGTACTCTTTTTGATAAAAATACCCTTTTATCTAGACAAAGGTAAACAATTTATTCACCCAACGTAAAAGAACAAATAAATTCTTGTGATACCAGCTGAAAAATAAATCTTTAAGATTGTACGGCTGTGTTGAGCTACCCATAATGACTTTATATGTGGGTGGAACATGACTGATCAGTTTCTGGGATTTCAGTTTTAGTTTAGGATTTAATTTGATTTTAGGATTTTAATCAGTACATTGCATAGGCAAGATCATGGGATTTAGCACCCAAGACAATTGTTCCATGGAAAATCTCTCATTAACTTCACCAGTATATGCCTGTATCCATTAATATTTCTTATATATCATAAGAAGAATAGTTGATTACAGTGGCAGACAAATACTGTGCTCTGATCCTTAGTGATCTTACATGGGTCCTGATGCATGAACAGAGTCCATTAATCAAATGAATGTTAGAAAAGATGATTATTCATATGAAATTGACAGAGACCTTATATACAGAGCCAGTAAACAGAGTCCTCGTGCTTTCAACAAGGTGAGTTGAGTTTATGTGGAAAAACTAAATAGTAGATAAAAATCCCTTGCTAAAAAATTCATATTCAGTTTTATTCAATTGTGATAAACACAGAATCATTTAAGAAACAACCTGGAAGCTTGCTTATTATGTATATGCTATGTTTAAAAACAAATACCGACCATTTTGTGAGAAATCATTAAAGAACCATTGTTAACATGATATACTCTCAATGCAGGGCATGAAAGTTGACTTTCAGCAGTTTTTAGTGGCAATTCTAATCTTAGAAGCATAGAACACTTTGGGTTGAAAGAGACCTCAAAGATAATTTCATTTCAATCCCTCCACCATGGACAGGGACACCTTCCGCTGGACCAGGTTGTTCAAACACCCATCAAACCAGCCTTAAACACTTCCAAGCAGGGCTTTCTTGTGACGGTGTTCACAGGGGTTTTCAGGTGAGGAAAGAGATGAGAATGTTGACTCCATGTTCAGAAGGCTTGATTTATTATTTTATGATATATATATTACATTAAAACGATACTAAAAAGAATAGAAGGAAAAGTTTCATATAAGAAGGCTAGCTAAGATAAGAATAGAAAGGAATGAATAATAAAGGTTTGTCTCTCGGACAGAGAGTCCAAGCTAAGTGGGCCGTGATTGGCCATTAATTATAAACAACCAAGATGGGCCAATCACAGATGCACCTGTTGCATTCCACAGCAGCAGATAACCATTGTTTACATTTTGTTGCTGAAGCCTCTCAGCTTCTCAGCAGGAAAAATCCTAATGAATCCTAATGAAAGGATTCTCATGAAAAGACGTCTGCGACGTTTTCTCTGGGGAACTTTTTCCAGAGTCTCACCACCCTCACAGTAAAAAAATTCTTCCTTATATTTAATTTAAGCATGCCTTCTTTCAATTTAAAACCACTGCCCCTTCTCCTATCACTACATGTCCTTGTAAAAAGTCCCTCTCTAGCTGTCTAGTAAGGTCCCCTTTAGGTACTGGAAAGTTGCTATAGTGTTCTTCAATAAGCTCTCTTTTCTGCAGGATGGACAGCCCCAACTCAATCAACACGTCTTCAAATGAAGAGGTGCTCCAGCTGTCTCATCAGCTTGGTCACTCTGCTCTGGATCTGCTCCAACAGGTCCATGTTTTTCCTGTGGATGGCACTCCAGAGCTGGATGCAGCACTCCAGGTAAGGCCTCCAGAGAGCAGAGTGTAGTAGAGCGGAGCAGGAGAATGACCTCCTTAGATCGGCTGGCCACTCCTCTTTTGGTGCAGCCCAGGATATGGTTGGCTTTCTGGGCTGTGAATATGCACTCCCAGATCATGTCAATCTTCTCATCTACCAACACACCCCAGCCCTTCTTCTCATACCCCTTCTTCTCTGTTCCCTTCCCAACCTGTATTTGTTCTTTGGATTGCCCAGACCCATGTGCAGGACCCTACACTTGAATTTGTTGAAGTTCATGATGGTTGCATGGGCCCACCTCTCAAGCCTGTCAAGGTCCCTCTGGATGGCATCCCTTCCTTTCAGTGCATCGACTGTATTACTCAGCTTGATGATTGAAAATTTGCAGAGGGTGCACTGGATATCCCTGCCTTTGTCACTGACAAAGATCTTAAAAAGTGGGAGTCCCAATAATGACCCCTGAGGAATTCCTTTTGTCACTGCTTTCCACTTTGACCACAATTCTTTGAGTGTGACCATCCAGACAACTCCTTAATCCACTGAATTGCCCATTTGTCAAATTCATGTCTCTCCAATTTAGAGATAAGGACGTTGTGTGCAACAGTATTAACTCCTTTGCACAAATCCAGGTACTTGATGTCAGTCACTCTTCCCTTGTCCAACACTGCTGTTACTCCATCATAGAAGGCCAATAAGTGTTTCAGGTAAAATTTTCTCTTGGTGAAATCATTCTGGGCGTGACCTTGTTTTCCATGTGCCTCAGCATAGTTTTCAGAAGGATCTGCTCCATGATCATGCCAGGCACAGAGACTAGACTAACTGGCTTATAGTTCCCAACATCTTCCTTTTTTCCCTTTTTAAAAATGGGGATTATATTTCCTCTTTTACAGTCAGTGGGAGCTTCACCAGAATGCCAAATGTCTTAAATATGATTGGTAGTGGTTCATCCATCTCTTTCAACAATTCCCTCAAGATCTGTGGGTGTATATGACCAGGACCCATGGAATTGTGGACCTTTGGGTTCCCTAAGTGGTCTCCAACATTATTTTCTCCTACAATATGTAGTTTATTCTCCTAGTGCCTGTCTTTCTGAAACTCGAGTAGTGTGGTTGGAGCACTTGATAGTGAAGATTGAGGAGAAAAAAGTCATTGAGTACCTCAGCCTTCTCCATGTCCAGAAATATGAGACCAGTAAACAGGTCTCATATTTCTTTCCAAAGTGATCCCACTTTTTCCCTAATCTTCCTTTTATCACCAAGTTGCCTATTGAAATCTTTCTTGTTGACCTTAATTTCCCTGGCCAAGTTTGGTTCTTTCAGGGCTTGCCGGATCCCTGCCTGTTCAATCTCTCTCCATTCCTCCCCGGTGTAAAGACTTAAAAGATCACAGTTTTCTGTCTCAAATTACAGTTGCCTGTCTCAAACATTGCTTCCACCAAACTCCCACTGCGGAAAACTGTGTAAAGAAGCAACTGCTCATCTGTGACCAGTGAAGCCCTCACTGCCTGCAGAATTTTTCTCTAAGGATACCTGAAACTTGTAAATTAAGCCACTGTGATAAGATAAAGGTGGTACTATTGTCCAAGTGTTATCTCAAGCCTATGGGGAGGTAAACAAAGCTGGGAGTGAAGAATATATCACTGATCAGGGACACAAAGAATCCACAAGGAAAACCAACTCAACAACTATACTGAAATCATTTTAGGTAAAAAGTGATTATGTCAGGGGGATATTGAGGCCCACTCACTCATGAAAACCCCTTGACTCAAAAGGACTAATCAGCATTAGAAGCAACAGAATCATTTAACCAATAGAATAAGAGAAGTGTGTAGCCAACAAACATTAATTCCTTTCTGTGACAAAATATATAAATAGTGAAAAGTTTTGAATGACCTTGGGACCCACAGCACCAAGAAGACAAGGGTGAAAAAGGACCAACAGGATGACACTTGATCCATGGGTGAAGGCTATCTGTGGTGTTTGTGAGTCCCCCAGGACGAAGTGAGAGATGAGAATTTGACTCCATGTTCTCAGAAGGCTGATTTTTTATTTTATGACATGATATGATATGATATGATATGATATGATATGATATGATATGATATGATATTGTATTAAAGAATGCTATACTAAAAGTATACTAAAGAAAGAGAAAGGATACATCAGAAGGCTTGACAAGAATGAATAATAAAAACCTGTTACTACTCAGAGCCTCGACACAGCTGGACCGTGATTGGTCATGAAATTAAGACAATTCACATGGAACCAATCAAACATTCACCTGTTGGTAAACAATGTCCAAGCCACTTTCCAAAGCAGCAAACACAGGAGCAGCAATCAGATAATTATTGGTTTCATTCCTTTCTAAGGCTTCTCAGCTTCCCAGGAGAGAATCCTGGGCAAAGAGAATTATTCAGAAAATATCATGGTGACAGCTATCTTCTGCTTAATCTGTCTCTCCACCCCCCTCTTTTTTTTTCTTTTTATCTCTCTACCTGATATTTTCCTGTTAAAAAAAATCTGTACTACTGACTTTGGCATATGGTCTCATTTGCAACTTAATTTGGGTAGAATCATCTCTCAGTAGTCAGATTTTAACGCCAGGCTACCTGTCTCTGCTTCCATTCTATAGGCTTCCTTTTTGCTTGGGTTTTCCAGGATTTCCTTGTTCATATATGCAGGCATCCTGGTGTTTTTGCCTGACTTCCTCTTCGCCAGGTGAGGTTGGAGGGGATGATTCTTGAATATCAACTGGCTTTCTCAAGCCTCTCTTCCTTCCAGGGCTTTATTTCATGGTAGTCTATCAAGGAGAGTCCTGAAGAGGCCAAAGTCTGCTTTTCTGAAGTCCAGGACAGTGAGTTTACTGTGAGACCCTCTTTCTCCTTAAGAAACATGGGCACCATGTTTTTCCTTGTCACTTCAGCCAAGGCTGCCCTTAAGCTTCACATTACCCATAAATCCCTCCTCATTGCTGAGGGCAAGCTCCAGCATAGCATCTCTCCTCATGGGATTCTCTATCACTTGGAAAGAATTTGTCACTCATGCATCCCAGAAATGGGTTGCATCACTAGTGTCCTGCTGTGCTCTTCATTCAGCAGATATTGGTGTGGTTGAAATTCCACATGAAGTCAGGACTTATGAGCAGGAGGCTACTCTTATCTCTTTATAGAGGGCTGCATATATTCAGTGTTCCTGACTGGGCAGCCTATAGGAAACCCCCACTATGATATCACATGTCCCTGCCCTCCCTTTAATACTGACCCATTAGCTCTGACTCAACTCCTCATCCATCCTCAGGCAGAGCTCTATGAACTCCATCTGGTCATTGACACAGAGAGTGACAATTCTTCCTCATCTTCCCTGCCTGACCTTCCTAGGGTCTCTATCTTTCTGTTTCAATACTCCATCCATAGGAGGTATCCTACTATGTCTCAGTGATGACAGTAAGATCGTTGGCCTGCAGGCGCGTCCATGTCGCTACTTAATTCCAGACAGTCAATTTTGTTGTTTTTTTGGTTTATATATATTTTCTATAAGTTCCTTTCATTGGATAAAGCAATTGCAATGTACTTTTCAACAGTTTTTTTTTTTACTTACAAGCACCCAGCACCCAGCATTAAGAATGGGAGTAGTGACTCATCCAAATCCCTAGGAAGGAGTCATGGTGCTCACTGTCTGGAGTTTTGTGGCCAGATGGTCATAAAACTAACTGATTTTGAACACCTATATTTCAGTTTATTATCTGAGCCCTGTTCATAACAATATCAAACCAAAATTGCTCCCCAAATAGCAGAACTGATGAAACTTTCTTTTCTACAGATGTTCTTAAGTACCAAAAACATTGTGCAATGTCACTGGTATTGGACCAGTCTTCCCACCCTTTGTGGAAAGCATACCTTCTTGTTGTCCCTAAACAGGACCTAGTAACCACTGGTCACTTCCACAAATCCAGCAATTCCAGTGCCACTCCTCAGCTGTTTTCCTACTCCCTGTCTTTCTTTGCATGGCTCGACAAGTAAATGCCATATCCTTGATGTAAAGCTACTTTCCAATTACCTGGCCTGGTAAATATATCCTGGCTGCCTACATACTAGCACTCAAATGAATGAGGATTACAAATTACCTCAGAATTCAGCAGTTCCCACATAGAAGCATTACAGTGATGTCTCTTTTTGGCACCAGTTTTTATTCAGCTTATAGAGAGGGATAATATTTTGTAGGCTTTTACCCCTTTTTTTTTCTACTGTGATTAGGTACTGGGTTCAAACATACTACAATGAATTTAGTACAAATACATATTCTCTATGAATTTGGAAGTTACTTTTCCTTAACAACATGGATGGCAAATGCAAATGACTAACATTTTAAAATTTCTTGAGCTTTATATCCTTCACTTCAAATTTGTTGTACTGATCTGTCACTGGAAAACAGTGACATAGTTTTTGTAACATTTTTTATTTCTTTGACTCACAGTTAGAAACTGTGTAACATATTTAATTCCAAAGCCAAAGCAACTTCATTTTACTTTTAAATAAAGACTAAGAGTTATTGACTCAAAGCCCTTCATTCTGTTAGGTATTTTTAGTTTTGGTTTTGCTTTCATTTTGTTACTTTGGTTTTTTTTTAATTCATTAACACATTACTGATTTCCTTTAGCATTTCATACATAAAATCTGTTCTGTTATGGAGGGCCAGTATATAATTTAGGTTCTAAGTATGATATCTAGGTTCTATGTGACTTTTTGTACTGGGAGGGTAATTTTTCATTTATTAAAAGGGACTGCTGTAACAAAATCTATCAAAATCTAGAAAAAACCTCCCAGTATATATAATTTGTGAACCGTTGGTGCATATGAATATTGTTGTTATACTAAAAACTTGTTTCTGAAATAGGCATCAATACAACTCTAAATCTTTAAAAACCTTATAAATATACATTCTCATCCCCCCCATTTTTAATTCTTATATGTAGCAGATTTACAGTATGACTCAAAGTAGTCAGATTTGAGCTATTTTGAATTAAAAGGGACACATGATGACTCAAGAAAGCCCAATGGCTGCTTATTACTGTTTGTTCAAAGTAATTTTTTTTTCTGCCGTTCTGAATTGGGGAAAAATGATAGTGAGTAAAAGGCTACTTCTCACACGATTCTCTCATGAGCCCATAGAGTCACAGAGGTCAAAATGGTGTCCTGATCCATACATAGATAGCTACAGAAAAAAATTACCCATGTCCATACTATTTTCTTTAATCTGAAGAAAGCTTTGGTCAGTTACCCTTCATTAATAACTCAGTGTAAATTAACATAAGTAGAGGAGTAGAAACAGATATTTCAAAAAACATGCAGAAGATATTTTTGATCCTTTTATCCCTTTCTGGAGAGTTTTAGTGCTCTCAGAAATGAGTTGCTTAGGCATATTTCTAAATTGGGGATAAGAATTCCTAGATCTGTATGGGTATATAAACTTTGCATTTCATTGTTTTTCTGATCTATTATTTTCAGTAAGGTTTTTACCAGAGAACCCCGTGAATAGTATTTGGAGAAAAGGTTTGTAAACCATCTGCCATATCAAACTGTTTTAACACAGTATTTTTACCCTAGTTTCTTGAAGAAATCAGATGCATGCAGCCAAATTGTCTCTCCATCTGTATATTTGTAAATATCTTAGCATCTGTTGATCATTTCAGTTAAATCTTCCTGAGAGTAGAGATGTCAAGAATATTCTATTACTATTAATCTAGTAAAAATTGAGTGAGTAGACATAAATTAGTAAAGAAAAAGTAAATGTAAATCTTGCCTGTATTCCCTCCAGAATGTAATAAACAGCTACCTAATCAGTAAACTTGAAACTTTGAACCCAGCATTTTTTTTGTTCAATGAGAAATGGAAGTGAATCTTGTGCAAGGGAGAAACAAAAGGGTTTTAAGGACATGACAGGAAATAGGAGAAATTAAGAAATTATTAGAAAATACAGAACACAATCAAATAAATATTTGAATTTAATTATCTCTGCTTTTCTTGCAACAACTTCCTTTACTTAGCCATGTCATTATAATAGCACCAGTGGATCTGAAAGTGGTAACAACAAGAGAAAGGTGCTAATACAAAGTTCATTGTTTAAGTGCCTTTAAATATAAGGGTGAGGAAGTTTTCAAGCAGTTGACATTGCAGAGGCTGCTAACAGGCAGTCTAGGTGCCAAAGAGAGCACAGAGGGATTTGTCTGAGGCAGATTTTTAAATGAAAACTGGAGGCAGAACACTGAAGCATAATATCTGGAGAGTGGTATCTATGAGAAATAGTTGGGGTTTTTTTTCTGATTTCCAGGAGGTCCAAACTCAGTAAAAAACCTCTGGGATCTGCTGCTTCACCCAGAGACAAAATACAGAAATTGAGATACTTCGACTCCTTTTCCTCTGAGAGGAGATATCCTTAGGATGCCACTGCATTCAATCTCCAATTTGAGGATGAAAAAATCCAGCCTGACACAGCAACCTTGAAAGATTATTGATTTTCTGTTGTAGTTTTTTACATTGGATGCAATCTAAATTAAAAGCTGCTTTTGCTCTTTTCTGAGTGGTTCTAACTTTTCAGAAAGAAACATGAATTTCTTAATTTTCTGCAAGAGAATAGAAAATCTGGATGGAAAAAATAAGCTTATGAAATGGGCTTTTTTTTTTTTTTCTTGTTGGGTTTCACTTTGGTGTTTTGGGAGGTGGGTTTCAGGTCACCATTGTAATGAATAATTCCATTGAAATGGAATCTAAACCACTGAAATGGAATCTAGACTTTGACTCTAAAACCTAATATACTATTTGATGCCATTAATTTTGCATAGATAGCTATGCAAGAAACTTAAATAATTGCCTGGCACCTTAGCTTTGAAACCTCGTGGTAAGTCAAGGGAATAATAATTGTAAGTACCCTTGAATATATGAGAGCTACAGCAGATAGTTAAATGGATAGATAGATTGAGAGAGGGAGCATTAGCTATCACCAAAATAGCTGGTGAAGAAGGGAAGCTGTGAAAGACTATGCCTCTCTTCAACAAAAAAGCTTTATAGAAGAATACATGTTTCTACTTTCCTTGCCTTTGATACCTAAGAATAGAAACTATTAGCAGAGATCATAGCAGTGGACATGTGCCAAAGTAATCACACTTTTTATTTTTAGAGGTGTAGATAAAATAAAAAATACTCTATTTTTGTGAAAGATGCTCTCTTTGCAAGGAGGCATGTAAATAATGCATAAACATGCATCAACATATATATATATATAGTAAACGTAGGCAGAATTTCCTTCCTCTGATCTGCATTGCAGATATCCTATCTACATCGGGAAATTGTGCTGCATATTCTGTAGTCATTTTGCATACAGAGTAGCCTGAAAAAAATTGCATTCGAGTTCCACAATTTATATGATGAGAGTATTTTTTTCTAGATATCTAGAGTGACAGTTTTTTGCTCGTATAGGAACACTGGGGTTTTTATGTACCTTATTTATTTATTCATGCATTTATTCTTTCATTTCTTAATTGTAGCATTTATAAGCTATTGGGTCTCATTAGTTAAAACTCTCAGGATTTGATCATCCAAACAAACCTATTCATTCTGATTCATTAAAAATGAAAAAAAAAGTAATTTTTGCCATGTACCTCAATGATGATTTACTCTATATATGAAAGAGTTTTCAGAACCATGACCTTAGATTCTAATGCATCTTTTATCACATTACCACTTTTTGAAGCTAAAAGAAAAAATACAGAAGCGAGATCTTTTTTTCCTTGTGTTGTTGTTAATAGGGCATTATATTTTCATACAGGTTTTAATTACATTACTGAGGATTAATAATCTTTATCTACACAGCAACATTTTAAATATCTAAATGAATGGTTACACATTAGTATGTTCATTAACAAAGATATATTAATGTCAATTGATTTCAGAGAAAGGTTATTGATTATTTAAACACAAAGTGTTTCAGTGAAATATTGGTGGAACCCTCCTGTATAGAAAAAACTAATGATCCCTTTGACTTTGCACCAATTATGTAAAATCTTAGTGCCGGCAGAAGATTTGACACTTTTAATATTTTGACATCTTCCAGAATCACCAGGCAAATAAACCTTTTTCCTTCAAGGCAAATTGCAACACAATCCAATCCAATAAGAAATGAAGGTCTCAGTTTTAAGAGACCTTTAAAATATTGGTTTGAATTCTTATTGTCTTAGAGTCACTTTGAAAAATCTAGAAAGCCACAACTTAGAATGAATGCAGAAGTCTGTATTTCATAAGAAATTTCTCATAAGAAATTACTTATGCATTTTGTTGTTTTTAATTCTTAAAAGAAAAAATATTATGTAACTCTATTATAAGACCTACTCTTCTGACATGGATATCAGTCATATACATGTACATCAATAAACATATCGCAATAGCATCAACCATTGCCTGCCTGAAAATTGAACAGAGATTTTTTGCTCTGTTGAAATATTTTGCATTATGTTCTGGTTTGGTTTGGTGTTGGATTTTTCTTCAATATAAATTTCTTAACTGTGTACTATGCCATTTCCTTGTATTTTGATTTAACATTACAACATGAATCTGTCAACTTCTGTTACCCATACTTTGTAGGTTGTTTGCTACAAGAAGCTGCTCAAAATAAAGTTATTGTAGAAATTAGTATTGAAGATTGACATAGCTCTCCTTCACATGATGTTGTAAAAAAACTCCTGCCTTTAATATACAGTAACACAAGCACTTTTTATGAAGAAAAAAGACAATAGGAATATATTGTTTTTCTCCATAACAATTGCTCCAAAGAGGTAAAACATTTCTTGCATAAACTGCTGCCTAAGTCACGCACCTAAATGAGAGTATATATACATTTTAAAGAACAGAAATTAAATTCAAACTTCGCAGTCCTTCACTTGATTTATGCTGTTAATTGGAGTTTTCTTGATGAACTTTTTACAAAGCTTCTCTGCCCTTAATGAATTTTTCATTTTTCGGATTAGGCTACAAAGGCAGAAAACATTAGAAGTCAGTATCAGAATATTATAAATAACAATATATAACAAATAATAATGACAAAAATTACTTTCAAGATAGAATATCAGAAAACATGAGAAATGTGGATTCTTCATTTCTTGGAGATAGTGAAGATCATGGAATGTGGCCTTCAGCTCCCTCTCTACTGCATTCTCCTGAAACACTGCTTGGGAGTGCTGCACTCAGCTATGGGGATCTCAGCATAAAAAGGACATGGATCTGCCTGAGTAGGTCCAGAGAATGTCTGCGAACACGAGCGAAGGCTGGAGTATGTCTCCTTTGAGGAAAGGCTAAGAGTGTTGGGGTAGTTCAGCCTGGTGAAGGGGAGGTTATGCAGGGCCCTTATTGCATCCTTTCAGAACTTAAAAGGGTTCTTACAAAAAAGGTCTTACCCTCCTTTTATCAGGGAGTGTAGTGAAAGGATGAAGGGCAATAATTTTCAGCAGATAGATTTTGTTTAAACATAACCCTTCTCTGTGAGGCTGTAGAGACACTGGAACAGGTTGTTGGGAGAAGTTGTGTATAATCCATTCCTGAAAAAGTTCAAGACCAGATCAGATGGGACTTCAAGTAACCTGGTCTAGGTGAATACATCCCATGACGCACGAATTAGAAGAAAGTTATATTTAAAGTCCCTTCCAACCCAAGTCACTCTATGGTTGTATACATTATTGTTGATAAATCTGTTACCAAAGAAATATTAGTAAACATAATTTAATCCCTTTTTTTATCGCACTTAACTTTTCCATGGTTGTTCAAAAAAGAAACCATCTTGCCCATCGCCACAAGTCAACATCCAGCACTTCCTTCCCAACATCAAAGATGTACATCAACTTTTTTAGAGTAATAATTCAAACTCCAGGTTTGACTTGTGACTTTTTCAGGCAGAAAATCTCTGGGACCATTTGTAATTGACCTGGACTGGCCTGCAGCAAATTTAAACTAAGTGCAGGGTTTTCTTCAATAAGGTGGATGTCAATCAAATCTAACTAGGTTAAATACAAGGCAGAGCACAAATGGAGCCTAGCTAAGAAAAATATACTTTGCCTTCAGCTCAGGAGTGGAAGACAGCTGATACCACACCGTAATATAAGGTCATATGACTTGTGAAAGAATGGGAACTACTGCCTTTTGTACCTGTTCTTCCTAAATGTTCAAGATGTCATAACCTACATTGTCTGTTGAATGGTATTTCTTTTGTCAGATGAATTCTGACAACTCAGATTTTGGGGAACACTCCTAACTAGCAAAGGACAATAATCTTACATTTGGAAAAGTACATTACAGTACAAATGTATCTTGAAGAGAAGTGAAAAATAAGAAACAACAGCAGTGACTAATAGCGGAGTGTAGTGGGCTTGGTAGTCTCATGGTGCTATCTCGGATACAAGCCCCTGGCAAGTAGAACACCTCTCCAGAAATCGCATCAGGTCAGCAAATAGGTGCCTCTGCACCTCTCAGAAGAGTTGCCTGCTACTATTAACTGTCACCTTTCCTTAGTTGCATTGGCTGTTACATGGGGAAGAAAATTGAGGTGCCTTATTCAGCCCCAGTGGCTCTCCTGATGTGACAGGTCTTTAATTTTCTGTCTGCAGAGTGGTGAGGAGGTTCTTCCCTCCTGCAGGTCCTTGCCATTATAAGCTACAATTTTTCTCTGTTACTAGCTTCCTCCTGTCTGTGTGTTTTTATGGAAGAGGTTTTGGCTGTTTGGCCATGGGCTGTGGGTCCATGTACAGTCCAGCAGACTGCTCTTGGAACCAGCTATCCAACTCCTTCTCAGCCTCCTTGGTCCTGCACAGTCTTCTCACTGCCTCCTGATGCTCAGCCACTTGTGACAGAAGGTACCTCACTTGGGCACACCTTTTGGAGGCAGATCTGGTCTGCGCTGCAGCCTCTCCCTTCATCATCTCCCTCTGAGTGGAGTCTTCAGCCACCAGGGTAGAGGGTACAGACCCCCCCAGAGGAGTTGGAGAGCCTTGGCTCTCAGACAAGTGTGAAATTCTGAGTGAAAATTCACCGCTGTTGATAGACAGCCTTCCAGCTGAGACTGAGATTATTCAATCCCTACCAAACAAGTCAACACGATTTACTCTTTCTTATACCAGGCTCTAGATTTCAAATCCTATACACGATACCTATAAATATCTCAACCAAATAGATTTAGTGTTGAAGACACAATTCAAATTTTGTACAACCCAAAAATATTTCCAAAGCAACTTGGTCCACGAACACTGGAATAAACAGAACTTGGTTTTCTGTTGACTCAAAAATTTACAGAAATTTTCAAGGAATTTTTTGGAAATCTGGCAATCTTTGAGAGCTTCATGTCTAACAAATACAATGGAAACTGATTGACTAGAAGCTTAACAGTGGCAGCAGGGGTGATGCTGTTTTTTGTCTTTTTTTCTTTTATGTATTCTCTGTATTCTTTACACATATATTTGGAGTCCTGTAGCCTAATATTGTATTCCAGCTAGTTTTACCATGTCCTTTCCCTGGGCAGAAAGACAAAACATTCTAAGGGCCCCTATTCTATCTTAGATATCTTTCCCTGGCTGTCAAGGTTGCAAAACAACTCTCCCCATTTTCATCAACAAAGTATAGTCCCATCCAAGAGAGGGAAGATTTAGAAGGTGCTTGACCTGGGGAGGGGGGAATTCCATCACCACTTGTGCTCATAATTGGTGCTTTTTTGTCATTTATGCTAATTTACCAAACTTATAAAACTGTATACACCCCTATGGTGAATGGGCTTTTGTGGACATCTTTCCATAACTGCCCCTGGAGGCCTTCAATAAAAATCTACTTTTGTATTACCTCTAATATTAATATTAATACTAATACTAATATTATCTTAATTAATTATATTGATTGATATTAATATAATTGCTCTATGAGTGTGTGTTGTTTCATTTCTAAGTTGAAAAAAGAATCAGGGGAATAATCCATACACACACATGCACATATATGCTAGGGGAACTCTTTTCTCCTTATGAATTCAGTTTGACAATCTTTGATTTCATTGTTAAAATAATGAAAATTATTATATTCCTGACTACCTAATCAGTAGCTTATATACGGAGAACACATAGATTCTAAGACATCAGCTTTTCCTTCGTCAGTATTTTTTCCTTGTCAGAACTTGACTGTTCTTATCTTTCACTGCTATATCAAATAATTTAGAAAATGTCACTTTTTTTTTCCTCATAATCCCAGTTTTGACAGAGAAAATTTTCTATCATGCTGGAGACAAGCACATTAAATTGACTTTGCAGTAATTCCTTTGCATCTTTTAAATTAAATGCCACTGTTACTCTTATTCATTTATCCTTTCAAATTTGATTATGAAAATTCAAATATTATGAACTTGGTTGCACAGGAAAATCATCCAAAGTACCTCAGGTTCTCCTAAGAAAACCTGGGTGACTACAGACTTTAAATCATTGCATATCATAATTCATTATCTTGTTGTTTTTCCTTCACTTGGCTGTGGCAGTTTCCCTAACTATTCTGACACTGGCCTTGCCTGTCAGATATTTTACTACTGGCAACTCAAGCTGCCATAGGGTGCAAAGAATGGTGATGCCCAAATGAAGTTTTTAGTAAATTCAACGTCACAAGTTCATTTAAGATACATTCATTCAGGCACTGCAACAAACATCTAAGCATAGTTCATTAAAGAGCAGCATGCTAGGCATTAGCTAGCTACCATCAATATGTAAAGAGTGCAATCTATAAAGTCTTTCACATGTATAATATTGCACAGCTGTGAAAATAATTCCTGTTGGTCTGACTGAAGCATGCTTGATCTGAAGATCGCAAATAATGATTTGAAAAGAGGTACCATGGAGAGCTTTGTGAATTTAACACACCACATTCACTATGCAGACTTAATGACATTAGCACAGTTTGTCATTTAGCTCAGTACAAGATTTATGCTTGTTTTTATTGTACAAACTTACAGTCATGTAGATCTAAATGGTTGCACTGCAGGTTTTCTTCTTCCCTTTGGTTTATTACTGTTTGTGCACATGAAAGAATTCCTACAAAAGTCTGTAAGGCTTTGTTTTTTAAATTTCTTCCTCACAGACTCTGAAAGTGTTCCAAGGAGACTACATTGCTAGCAAAATCTATAAAACCTACTTGATAATGGGGCAAATGTAAAAATTCTGGTAAGTGGATGATATATGTTTTACTTTGACAAAACAACTTCTCAATTTGATGAAAGCAAGACAGTGCATTTCCAATTGCTCTATGAGTCGTGAATAACAAAATAAATAAGAAATGTCACCTTTATTCTTGGTTTCATTTTTATTTCAATAATAATTTTGCTTTATTAAAAATAAGAGTATCTACAGATAGACAAAAGCAGTATTTCAAAACCTATTTATTTTATGAATACCTTTGTGTTGTGTAAAGCCTCCCACACTGTAGGACAATTGGTGAGTGGAATAAAATGTTCTCTATCAATCTGTGTCATAGCCCACTGCTTGTTGCCTTGAGTATAGTGTATAAGCCAGTCAGAACAAAATATTCTTTTCCCTGAGAAAGACAACAGCAGTGATCCAAACTTTCTATTGCGGCTGTCAAGTTCAAATAAAATACGGACAGAAGATGTCACCCACAGTGCTTTGGGAGAAGGTAGAAAGTGCTTTTTAGACATTTGTACTTTCCATGTCAATTTTCAAGATTTTAAAACTATCTAAGGACAAATGTATGAGTCAATTTTTTTTTTCATTCAACATTGTATATGCATATTCCTGTTGTCATATATCTATGACCCATTTGCACAATTTTATGACAATATATTTGGATCTGTAATCATTATATCCTACTTGTAATTTATATTCTTTTTTTCCCCATTATATGCTTTTTTCTCCCATACTTCTTGCTTGATAAGACAAGCCAATAATGCACTGGGTATTTAAAATTTTATGAGCAAAATAAATACTTTTGTTAATAACAATAAAGGAAATGGCTGATTTTTTTGCATTTATGTTGCTTGTTAAAAAATGTGTAGAATAGTAGATACACTGTTGTCAAGAAGACCATTTCATTTGTCAGTTTATAGAATTTGATTTAGTGGGCTAAGACACACAAGTAGAACTTTACTGAGGTAAACTCTCTGTGTCTCCATAAAAAGCCCAATTCCTGTTTTTAAAAGAGACACACAGGAATTAAAAGTAAATGCATATACAGCTAAAGCAGTAATTTTAATTACAGTTCAGAGAAATAAGTTATATTCTCATAAAATTAATGTGTCCAGAGCATGCTTTAGTGGAAGAAAAATAGAATAGCCTTAAAATTTGAAGTCTGTAAAACAAAAATTTCAAATTACAATATTTAGTATGACTTTCATTATTTGGATATATATATAAGAGAGGAGGCAAAAAAGATAAAAAGATAACAGAGGCTTTGCTATTTGGTAAATTTTACCAAGGTATTCTTTGTCATCTAGCTGCAGTATGCAACCTTCAAAGAGACCTGAAAGGATATTTATTCATATGACTATTTTAGACGGAGGTACACTGTACCTCAGCAATTACACAGATCAGATGACTTGCTCATTGTCATTCAAAATATCTGCATGTGAAAAGTAGCTCAGCAACCATATATGTTAGCAGTCCAAGGTTACCCTAAAATGCTAAAGATAGGTGAGTTTACCAGACTGGTTAGATCAATAAGATCTTTGAACGCTTTGAGTGACTTGATTGGAGTTTGTTTAGCTAGCAGCCCAGAAAAGTGTCTGAGGATGACAACAATTTCATCAAGGTCAACTGAACACTTTTGAATTTGCCTAACTGGAGCCCTAAAAGGCTTCATCCCAGCCCTGCATTGTCAAGGTTCTGCAGGCAATGCTTTTAATCAGAATGTTTTTGAACTCTTTCTAAGGAATTCATTTTCATTTACCTTTCTGTTTACTTTTCATCTAGGGCTTGACATGACACTTAGAACACACCATGCATAAACACTACAGAGGCTTGGTTAAATACAATTCTACCTTTTGCTCTGTGACAGAAATACCAAGCAGATTGACTATACTTTTCTATTAACTTGAAAGCCATTCTGTTGACACCACGCTGAGAGGCTTCTGTACTCCTCAGGCAAGAAAGTATAAGCAAAGCATAACAACATTTTTCCCAGTAGCTGCTGCTGAACTGCACATCTAGAGCTTCCACAGACACAGAAAAACGTTTTGCAAAGGACAAAGCCTATTCTTCATTTGCAGGATGTACTGACACTATTCAAAATGAGAAATAAACCTAAGAATGCCGTAATATTAAGTCTATACTTACCGTCTGTCAAGAGGCCAACTATGTTTTATATACAATGTGTATAGAAATACACATATATATATATATCTATATATATATATAGATATATATATATATGCATATTTATACGCATGTACTTTGGGAATCTCCATTCAATTGAAGCACGAATATACATGATTTTTTAAAATACAAATTTTAATGCATTGTTTCCAGTTATGAACCTTTGAAACATGATAATTTTTGCAGAATCAAAGCATGAGTCATGTATGAATTCATATCAGAAGATGTGTTTCCAGAAAGGTGGAATCAGTGGCATTTGTTACATATTTAACATGTTTAGCAAACAGCATAGGACTTGTGTGTTATCACTCTTTACTGGTTAGTAATTGTTCTGATGGACTTCTTAAGGATGAATTAAGTTAAAGGGTCATAGCTAATGGAGATAGGTTTGCATTTTGTTTATTAGGAATTATATTCTTATCACATAAGAATTATGTTCCCATCAAAATTCAAGTATGCCGCGAAGACAGCAACCATTTCCTAACAGTTCCTCCTTATTGCATGGTCATTCATACCACCATTTAAAAAGAATTCAATATACAATAAGCTGTAACACCACCGGCCTGAAGCCAGACAAATCACGACAGAAGGCGAGTGTGACATTGATTACAGTATCCTTCCACCAACAATGGGGAATTTGTGAATGCATGAGGCTACAGACTTCTCATCTTACTAGCAGCTCTACATACTGAATATGAGCTATTTTCAATTCATTTTTAATTGAATTTTGCATCAGCATAATTTTACAATTTTATCTCCCAAACATCTTTTTAAGGTTAATATTTTTTGCCTTTACACTACAGACATTTTCTATGCTATTTTCTGACAAATTGTAAGTATTTCTCTTGTTACACTCTTCAAAGTGTCAGATTGAAATGGAATAAATACTATTAAAACACTTAAAGTCATTCGTTACATAGGCTTCATTATTTTCATACTGTATGTCCTATAGGGACAGAAGTAAGAAAGAGTTATGAGTCTATGAAATATATTTAAGTTTTGACACTTAGATTGCTTTAAACTTACTTCATAACTAACATAATTCTCTTTAAATATTGATTGATTGCTTCTAATTTCAGTCAATGGGATTACAATATATTTTATGAGTAAATAAATGTCTCAATTACATTAACTTCAAATTTCTGCTCTGAATGGAGAGCGAGGTGCATACAGAGACCTGCTGCTTGCTCAGCAAAGGTATCACCAGTATCCTGCCTGTGTTGACTTTCCTGGGCTCTTTCCTCCCTAGATAAACAGGCTGCTTTTAGGATGATAATGCTTTCTTGGGTGCAGTTGTAATGTGATAATGCAAATATCAACCTGTTCTTGCACAAAAGGCTTTCAGTCACAACCTCAGTCAATCTCTGCAAGGGCTTTATAAGCAGTTTCCCTACCTGCCCACCCTCTACAGCAGACCATGTTAGTCAAAGGGTTAAAGCATCCATCTGCAGCAGACACAAATGGCAATCCAGAATATCATCTTGCACTGGCACTCATTCCATATTACCTTAAGATGCGTAACTGTGAGCTGTGGCAGTTGAGAAAACAGCCATGCCACCCATCCTGCAGCTTGTGGTACAAATGTGTCAGTGAGAGCTGGGATTACCTAGCATGTGCCATGAACATTGCAGGAGTGTAAATCAGAACACTTAAATTAATGATATCTATGGTTTGTTCAGATGAATTAATTGTGGCTTATTAATATCAGCTCATATTTTTCTGAAACAGTCCATTCAGCTCTAATTTTCTGATTTCAGCCTCTGTCGTAAAATTACATCTTTGGATCCTTAAAGCCCAAGAAGCTAAAAAAGCTCTCAGAATAATTGAACAAGATGAAATTCCCTTTGTGAAATTGAGAACTACCTTTTTCACTAATTAATTTGTTGCAGTACTAACAACAATTACAGCAGGAACAAAATAGTCAAGAAAATGGTTTTGTGAAAGTGAACCCCTATGGTCACCAGCTACCTTTTTCTCCTTATCTTTTTCAAAGCAGCTTGAATTTTGCTAAAATCAGAGTGTGCAGAGAAGCATGACTTCAGTTTTCACAAAAAATAATAATATAGCCTTCAGAGCCCTGGACAGATTCCTTCCTTTAATACATCTCCTTACTTATTGCAAAGTTTCTAATCCTACTAGTTGAGAATAAAATCAGGACCTGAAAGAAAAGAAGCATATAACTTGTATGTGGAACTCTTCACTGTGTACAGTTAAACTTCAAATTTCTTCCTAAGAATACCAAGTAAATAAAGTTTTATTAAGAATAATAAGCCAAGGTCTGCTGGTGTATAACACAGGTATTTATAGAATTTGAAGAAATTTCTAATTTTTGTTAACAAGAGCATACTAACCATTTTGTAAGAAGTGACAGGTCCCTGTCATTATTCAGAATTTGAACACTTGACAACAAATGGGGAAATAAAATCACAGATTCACTAGGAGACAATGAAAAACACTTGTCAATTTATGACACAATACAGAATACATTAAGAACTTGCTACTGCTAGCTTATAGTTTGAGAAGACACCATAATAACTTGATATTCAAGTATATAACTGTGAAAGCTGTGGACAAAATATGTGTTTTGGTTTTCTTTTTTTTTCCCAAACAAACAGAAATTTTTATTCTCCAGAAACCTTACAGAAGAAAACAACATTATATCCCTATGAGTATTACACAGACATAGCTCCTTGTTTACCGGTTTAAGTAGAAAACTCCTAAAATTCATAAGTGCCAAAAAAACCCCCAAAAATCCCACAAAAAAAACATTGAAGAAAGTTCTTTACTACCATCTTGGGAACAGATCATGAATACAGAAATAAGTTAGTCAGAGAGGTATAAAAACAATATATAATTCTTGAATTATTAGGCAAGATATAGCTGTGGTGGATGTGTTTGTGAGAAGCTAATTGGCAAAGTGGAGTTCTCTCAGTTTGTTCTGTTTTTCTGTAAGATAAATAGTTAAAGTATCAAGGGTGTATATATAGACATTTTTTCATTTATTCTTTATAGACAGCAATGTGCTAAATACAAAATTTATTGAGCATAGCTTACAAAGGTGTATGTGGGAGATGTGGAAAGAATATTTTTATTTTTTTTTACAACAAAAGGTGTTATAGAAACTGATAATAGATTTTCAACTAGAAGTGAAAGGTTTGTTTCAGATGATGCATTTTATTATCTTTTTCAGATACTCCAGGGAGCTAGGGAAGTGTGCTTTTAGTGAAAAATGTATAGGAAAACAAAAGAACAATATTTCAATAAAAGAACAGAATTTAAAAATAAATACAAAAAACCATGGGCTGCTCTATAAAATTATTGGTTTTGTGTATATTTTAGTGTCATGTCTATTTTGTTCCCAGGTATTACCAGAAATTATTCTTACCTTTAAAAGTTATATCAATAATAAACTCTTAACAATAGAGATAATTTGCAATTACATTTTGCATTTCAATTTTTCCTTCTAATGTCACCTTTTTTTTCCCCTCCTTTTAATCCCATAGGAATCAAAACCAGAAATAGATAGGCTACACATTCGAAGCATCTAGAATGCAGGTCTTCAAGAAGAATCTGGATTTACAATGTTCAGGACAACATCTTGTCCTGGTTCCAGCCAGGACAGGGTGAATATTTGAAGTATCCAGAAGGATCTATTCTATACAATCTTATATCACTGGTGGGGGAAGGGGAAAGGGTCTCTGATCATGAAGAGTCGCAGCAGTTTGCGCATTACCCATTTGCGCATTACCCGTTTCTGTGTGGGAAGCCTTTCTGGTAAACACTTTTATCAACATTGCTTCCATTACCCTCAGTGTCTTATCTCATTGCTGTTCCCAGTAAATTGTTCTCATCTCAACCTGTGATCTTCACCTTTCATGCCTCCAGTTCTCCTTTCCATCAGGCCACAGGGAAGAGAAGGTGTAGGGTGAGTGAGTGAACAGAGCATGGTTTGAAGTGTTTCAATCGGAACGCTAAATTGGGGAACACCATTCCACAGACCTGGTTGGAACCACAATGAATTATTGACACACTGATTTTGGTACACAAAAAAAAAAAAAAAAAAAAAAAAAAAACAAACGGTGAAAACTCATTATTTCTTTTATAAATACATTATGGAATTTTTTTGCCTTTGTCTCTATGCTGCAGGAAAAAACATGGCTTTTTAACTATATGTCCTGAATAGCTTAAGCATCTTTTTAAAAACCTCAAAAATGGTTTCACTGTGCCTATATTCATCTACATGGAGTACTGCTCTAGTGCTCAAAATCAATTTTCCAAAAGCCAACAGACAAAAATGGTATTCGAGATTCAACTCTTGAAATAAAATACACAGTGTTCATTTTAACACTTTTTACAGTTCAATATTCAAATGATGAGCAAGAGAAGAAACATCCTCTTGTGACAATTTCTGGATGTTCGAGTCAGTTCAGGACATAGCAGTTACTATGCTGATTTTCACTTGCAGTAAGTTAAAATAGGGACAGAAAACACCTCCACTGCAGTAGTCTTTCCTCCCTCCTGAGCACAGGGTGTAGGCAGTGAAGGAAGATGCTTTTCTTGCCAGTTTCACTCCTGTTTGAAGAGACTGTACTGACTCTAAGTCTTATTTTCTTAAGCTTTTTATTTAGCAACAATCTGTTTTTCTGATCCTTCTTCTACTTTAAAGGGACTGGCCAGTAGATTTATGAACAATTTATTATGTAGACAGAAGAGGAAGAAATACACATTATGTAACTCCTGTTAGTGCTCCCTGGGCTGAAGTCCAGACAGTAATACGAAAGGTTTGGAAGCAGTCTGTGGTACTTGATCTCAGATCTAGAACACAGTACCCTTGCACCTACATTTATGCAGACTTAGCTTACCCAAGGTGTGTGAATTTCTCAGCCTTTGAGCTCCTTCCAGAACTTTATTAATTGATGAAATTTTTTTGGAAAACCAGCATATCAAACAAAGTTTTGGAGTTTAGATTTTTTCTGAAAATAAGAATTAGACAGAGGAGAAAGACTTCATGTGTCTAGTTGATCACAGAGCTGCTGCATCATTATTAGCCACAGAGACTCCCACAGAAAGCATGGATATATACTGCAATGCAGAGGAACATTTTATATAAAGTATACTTCAATTTCTGATTAGTTTTGCTTATAATGTTGCATTGCTTTAGGGAAAAAATTCATTTAGTTTTGGGAATAGGAAATGATAGTGTGCATTTCCATAGATGAAGATTTTAACTGTTCTTTATCTATGGAGTACACCAGTGAGATACAGGCAAAGATGGAGGTTATATGTAACCCATGATAAGAAAGGCGTATCTCCTTTATGCATAGATCTTTAAAATAGGAAGATTTAGTCATGCTTAAGTACCAGAAACAGTCCAGTTGTAGTAGCACAGAACTTGATGAAGACCTTCGCTTTTATTCTAGTAGCCTCATAAACAACTTCTGATTCCATTTAGTCATGATGTGATGGAAAGTAAAAGCATTTTGCTGTATCTCCTTGCACATTTTTCTCTGGGAAACTGTGAGAACATCCAGGGATGGCTTTGTTTTGCTTAATATTCTCCAAAGGTTGAAAGTTGGCGTGAGTCATCTGCACAGCTGCATGAAAATAACTGATTCAGAAAATGCACAGAAATCACATAGGAGGTGGCAAGTCTGAAAAGGCAATGAGCTGTGCAGCTCTCTTTTTTTTTTTTTTTAAGTTTAGTTCTACTCCCACAATAAAGCTTGAAATTTAATTGTGGGGCTGTACAAACTGAAAAAGCAATAGGTCTGAAATATTTTGTCTTAAATAATCACTAACTTAGTTAAGATAAATTATTTGGTTCATAGTCATTGAAAGCATAAGTTCATTGCCATTCAGATAGAGATAATATTTTTAGACAGAAAATGTAGTCTGTAATTTAGCTCTACTGGCCTTATAAACTATTTTCCTCCAAATTGTGTTGTAATTACAGTTTAAGGATGGTAACAATAATTTGGATTTCCTTATAAAAAAGAGCTGTAGTTTTTTTGTTCATTAATAACTCACGAAACAATCTTGATAATTTTGTTCAAATTTATTATCTTTATTTATTTCATTAATTTCTTGAAATAGATGACTACTAATTTGTAAATATTTTTTTATTGTTTGTGCTCTTTGTGGATTTTGGTTGAGATTTTGGGGCAGACACATATATATTTTCCTACAGCTTAACAAAATGGTGACAATATTTAATAAAGAATTATTATTAAATATTATCCCAGCACGGAGTAGGCTGGGGATGCAGAAGAGTTTAGAAAAGGATACAGCTAAGACAGGTGACCCCAACTAACCAAAGGTTTATTTCATACCCAATGTTCAACAATACAAAGCTGGAAAAATAAGAACAGGGAGACATTAGTAGAGACGACATTTGCCTTCCCAAGTAACTGCAATGTGCTCTTGTTTCCTGGGGATGGCTGAACACTTGCCTATCCATTAGAAGTAGTGAATGAATTCCATATTTTGTTCTGTTTGCGTGCATGTTTGGAGATTTTTTCTCCGTAAACTGTCCTTTTCTCACCTTATTGGGTTTTCTTACTTTTATACTTTGGATTCTCTCCCCTGTCTTAAAATGGTAAGAGTGAGAGAGAGACTGGACACCATTAGACTGTGACAATGTACTTGAACTATTTCAAGAATGTCTATTCGTTTGTTAAATGAGATTGATTCTCAGTTCTTGCTGCACAGTCCTGCACCTAAACTTACAGGAGGACAAGTAAAATTCAGTACCTTTTCACAGACAAACCAAAATAGCAGGAAAAATTAGGGATGTCTGTTGTAGTAAGGTAGAAAAATTATAATGAAAGGTCTTATAAAATCTGGCCTGCTCTGTCATATCAGTGGCTAGCCTTGTCAAGCTAACACTGCAAGTTCCCATGTGAAAGCAATCCTGGTGTGAACAGTTCGTTAACATAACAAACTATTTCTGGGTGAAAAACAACTCACACCTGCATAAACATTAAATCTATCCCACGAGAACCAGTGAAGAAAATATGCAAACAATTCAAGAGTAGAGAGATTTGATAGGCAAGTAAAATACCATTTACTAACCAATAAGGTAATTGTCAAGTAAGCTACTAACCAATTGGAGTCACAGGCAAGGTCTCTAAAACTGTATAAAAACCAGTTATGTAAACAAAGAATGAGCTTTTTCCACCATGAAGAAAATGGAGTCTTGTGTGATTTATTCCAAAAGATGTCAACTGGCCTAGTGAATTCATAGTGTCCATGTTTAGATTTTGTTTTGGATGGAAGAGGCCATACAATACCCACAAGAATTATTTAAAAGTGTCTTTTTTAGAAGTTTCTGAGCAGAACACATTCCTCCACAAAAAACACATAATCAAAAAAAGCACATAGATGTTATAAGACATGAAACCACTACACATAGTCACAAAAAAGAAGAGGTGACAATTCTGAAATACAAAGCAGATCTATATGGGATACATACATAAATAAAAAAGATACACGTCTTTTTAAAACCTGAAAATAAATGAGTACTTTGTGCTCCATTGAGCACATGTCAAGTTGTGCATTGACAGAGAAGAATAACTGTGAAAATATTGATGCAATCTGCTCTATATGACAGGTCAGTAAGCTATCTTGTCTCTTCTCCTACCACTGCCTGTTTCATATTTTAGTCTTTTGAGATTTGTACTGAAATGTAGTTTTTAAAACAGATTGTGAAGAAAATTCTGAGTGTTTAGGGCAACTTGGCATTAAAATAGGTGCCTTTGTTCTTTTTTTGGTTTAATTTAATAATCATCGATTACTTCTACTGTATGTGGAAAGAAAAGTCCTTACTTACATCATGATCTAATTTTAACTTGAAAAGCTAAGAATTAACAAGTCTCCTCTCAGTAAAATTTTATAATGCTATTTCAGTGTATCATCAAGTATGTCTTTTGAAATTGATGTAAAAAGGAAATTTCATATTTATATATATTTTGATTTTAACATTTATCCAAAGGAAATGATCTATTTACATTAAAATCTACTACTGATATGATATTAAACAGAAATATATGAAACAAAATAATGCGAAGCTCAAAAATTCCTCCATCCGTAGAAAAATCAGCCTTTGGAGGAGCTCTTCATTTGGAACAGTAAGTTTAAATCATCTAAGTTAGAAGTGGAGCCAACAAAGTTAGTGAACAAATGTACATTGGATAAACTAGGAAAGAATTGGTGTCTGGGGTTGTCCACCTTTCATCATATCACATTCAATAATACAACATAGGATAGAGACATCAAATATTTCAAGTTCACACAACTGCCATCAAATCTAAACTATTTTTAGTATGATTCTACCTGGAGTACTCATGTTTCTGCTGTAAAGGACTACAGCACAGATTGCTTCAGAAATAATACTTTTTATCAGAAAAAGATTGAAACCCAAAGAAATGGCCACAGGTTTTCAAGAGAGTAACCTGTCACTGAGTAAATGGACCTATGATGAATTTCAGACTTCTCTGATTGATGAGGTAAGAGCTGTATAAATCACCCTTGCTGCCTGAGCGCCTGTGTCCATCATCTGAGAATCATTTTAGTCTGTTTTTGGACCTCTTTTAGTGCTGTCTGTGGACTACCTCTCTAAAGAGTTGGGAACAGCTATCCCAACATTGACACTTTAAAGTACAATCACACATTATTGACCAGTATTATTTCGTAATCAGAAAACAGAATTTCCATTAAAATTATCCCATCATCAACTGAAAATAAAGCAGCATTCAAAGTAGTTTGTTTAAGTGCAGGTTCTTGCCATTCTTTGTTGCTAGATCAAGACTTTCTCTGTTTTGCTTATCACGGTGCTCTTCTGCCTTCACCAGTTACCTCCTTATTCCCAGATGAGATCTAGGACTAATTTCTTCCAGCCGAACAGAAGAATTATCTTGTCTGTCATGGGCAGCCAAGTTTGTCTTTCACAATTTTACCCTCTTGTTGCAGTTTTTGGTGGGTTTAGTCTGGTTTATGATATTACTGGCTTAGATTAAATTCAAATGCCGCATCCTCATTTACAAAGTTGCCATCTTTCTCGTGACTAGCTTTCCAAAGCCTAGAACCCAAGCTGAAAAACAGTGCTACCTGCTGGCTCTGCAAAATATGTTTCAATTCAGAGTGCACTGAAAAACCCCACCAAAAATCTAGGGTTTCTCAGACAGCGATCAGACCCTGGAAACATCTTACAAGGCTGGGTCTTCTGATAGATACTGACAAACAGTCATTGCAGGAATAATTGCAGCAAAACATATATCATTGCATTTGCATAAATCCTACAGATTATCCAGTCTTAAAAAACATTAAACAGTATGACACTTATACTTTCAGACAGGAACCAGACCAAGCATTTAATTTTTAAATTTTTTTAATTTTAAATTCCATTTTTGTAAGTCTTTAGTGTCTATTATCCTTGTTTCTTCTTGTGTCATCACATTAAGAACAAGTCTGGATTTCATTTTTATCTAGTAGCCTTGATGGACCCAAGCTGGACCCAAGACTGCTGAACAGTAAGAAGCTGTAAAATGCTTTAAATGTGACATTTCAAATAATGATGCAAGAAAAAAAGTTGCTGAAATGTCTCTGTATTATAGAAAGATGTATTATAGAAAGCTTTGTCAAATTAAAGAGTCAAGATTAGTTAAAGAAATATGAAGCAGACAAAGAGTTTGATGCCTTAAGAGAAGATAACTCCAAGCATCTTTGAACTGCAGAACATCACAGCAAGATTCAAGCCCCATAATGATGCCAGAGATTCTACTCAGAAGCTTAGGATTCTGTGTTTCATTTCTGATACTTCCATCTGGTTTTCATATTACTTTTGGTCATTTAAATGATTTTGCATAATTTCAATTATTGTGAAACAGGCTAATGCTGTGATTTGATAAAGTGTCGTGAAGTCAGATTAATGATATATTAGAAAAGTCACATTTAGTATATTTTTCAAAGGCTGGATACATCTCAGTATTTCTCAGTGTCTTTGCTCTTTGTTTTGGAGAATCAAATGAGTTTTTTTATATAGCAATCAGATCTCTAGAGAACCAAGTCTTTGAGATGTTTTCAGCAAATTGAAAAAACTCTACTTCACATAAAATAAAAATTGGATTCAATTTGACTTTTCATGTGATTGACTCTAGCATAAATAGAAAATAATTAATTTAATGATTGAATTAAATATCTGGCAAAACTAGATAAGGTTAATGATCTGGTTTAGCCTCATATTTAATGTGCCTACTGAGACTACTTTTCACAGAAGTTTGTTGTGTGTTTCCTGTGTATAGAGTAAAACATAAAACAAATTCATTAATAGCATATAAGAAAAACAAGGTTTTTTTGAGCCTTAAATATATAGCTAAATGTAGACACAGCAAATGCAAAGAGATTTTGAATGAAAGTGAGATCTCAAGTTTGTTTAAATAATACATTATTACTTATTTGCATAGATCATACTTATGTGTTCTTGTTTCCATTTTAAAAAATGTGGTTGCCAATAGAGCAATAAATACTAACAATTTTATTCACAAAGTGCAGCTAAATTATGCTTATTATGGATTTTTTAATTTCTCCTTGGAAATATGGTTCATAAAACTGAAATATATATATTTTCAACAGGCAGCCTCCTTTTATTGCTGCTTATATCACACAGTACATCTTTATATATTTTAATGGATTTCATAAATATTTTATAGATTATTTTTTGAAGTAAATGTACTAGAATAATGCACAGTAGTTAACATAATTCACAATAAGTTTTACAGACTTTTCTTTTCTTATTTGTTACTGATGACATATTTATATTGTGATCATTTAACTATAATTAAAATAGCTTAAATAAATTGTACAGTCCAGTAAAAAGATGCACTTACCAATAAAAATGCAGTTACCAATGACTTTTCCTTACCTCCTTGCTAACAAGAATCTAGGATTTTAAAGAGTTTTCATCTACTTAAAATTTTTTCACCTGACTCTAATACCATCAAATATTTTTAAACTGACTTGGCACCCTTAGAAATGAATTGTCATAAAATCTGTGTGGGTACCCAGGAATTTACATAAAAACCTTCTCCTTCAAAATTTAATACCAGTATCTCAGTCTTCAGTTCACCCCTTTGCATTAGTGTCACACTTCTGTGGACCTTTTGGGTCATGTATAAATTTGTAAATATGTGATGTATGCATGTATCCTATACATACACTAATATATATATACACATACGCATGCACACATACATGTATAGGTGGAATATTATATACACATATATACTGATATTTGTGTATGTGTATATATATGTCTGTGTGTTATATATGTTGATCAAAGATAGCTGAGGAAAATTGCAATATAAAGGGGAGCAATTTCCTGAGTATTTGTGATTGGTACTTCTCCAGGCACATTTATGATTGGCACTTTCAAGGATTAAAAACTGAATCATGGGGGACCCCTGATGAAGAATAAGGAACACTTTTTTTACGGTGAGGGTGACTGAGCACTGACACAGGTTGCCTGAAGAGGTTGTGGAGGTACCATCCTTGTATGTATTTAAAAAACCCATCTGGATGTGGTCATCAGCAAATGCCTCTGGGTGTAAGGGGGTCAGATCAGATGAATTCCATAGCTCCCTTCCAATCTCAACCATTTTGTGCTTATGTGATAAAACTCCATTTGATGACCAGTCTTTGTCTTCCCAACTTCTTGATTTCACAGTTCTCTAACGTAATGAGTTGTGGTGTAATGTCATCATTCGCGGAGCTTCAGATCAAAAGGAACAGTGGAGACTTACGAGTGCCAGTCTTCTCCTGTGGTTCTTCCACCAGAAAGGCCAATGGTTCTACTAGGAATAAGAACTTAAAAAAAAAAAAAATTCCAACTGGGCTGGTTAAAAGCATTAACAGTTTGGAAACTATTCAGAAATACTTTCTGTCCTTTTGCTAGTTTTCTTTTACCTCACTTTCACTGTACCAATCCAGCTTACAAAAATAGAGTTCATTTAAGGAATTATTCAAGCGCATGCATTTACTGTACTTTATATATGGAACAAAACAATGACCAAAAAAAATACCTCTTCTTGCATATAAAGAGAAAATTATTGTAAACAAGCACCTATTAACTCTGCAGAGATATGTATCAAGCAGCTCAGCAAGATGAAGAAGGTTGTAACTCCAGGAAGCTTCAATTTATTGCCAAAGTAAGACGAGGAGGATAAATGATCAAATTATGCATTCTGCAGTGTTTCAGTTGCCTAGAAATCATGTTTATTTCCTGGTCTTTTAAACTTAATTTGTTTTATGATGATGCTTATGAATGACAAAACAAGTTTAAGAAAATGGCCATAGAAGAAGTAATGTTTGAAACTTTGTTAGTCTTCTCAGGCAGGTTACTTTTATATCAATTTATATTTTTTGCACTGCTCAGATATTACAAGCTCCATGTCACAAGAGTGTTTAAATAAACATGACCCAAACAGAAAATGTTTGGGTTTTCTTAAATTAAAATATGCATCAACTCAATATCTATCAACAAATGAAACATAAGAGATTTCTACCTCTCTACTGAATTCTCTGTACAATTCTCTCAGCAAATATTGATCAGTTTTAAATACTTCACCACATATAGCCTGTTTTCTTACTGCTATTTTTCCTAATATACCCATGAAACCTTATTCTTAAGCATTAGTTCTTCTGAAGAGTGTATTCACAGACGTGCAGTTTTATATCATATTATCTGATGCATATATACCTGTGGTTCTTAATAGTACAGTATTTCCTTTGTGTTTATAGAAAATATCTAGCTTTGACTTGTGAATTTTGCAGCATTTGAACCAAACTTTTGTCTCAGTTGTAGGATGTTGTGTACACTTTACATAAGTCAAAAGAAAAATGGCTTTAAACGTCTTGGAATATAATCCTTCCCCCCCAGCCTCATACCAGTTACCAGTTTTGTTACATTTTTTCTTGAAATGATACATTAAATCAGTATTTTCAACTTTTCAACATAAATGCAGCCTGTCAATTTGAAGGGAACACTACGCACCTATAAAGAATGCTCATTTTGAAGGCTTCTAAAGATAACCAAGTACCACTTCAATCATCGAGAATTTTTCTGTATTGTCTTTGATTCCAAGGGAGTGCACATGTGAGCTCTAGGAGCTTTTCTGAATGCTGATCTCAGGTTGCCTGGAATGTATTGTGTTATCTTACTGCGCAGAACGCATAAAATGGAACCTATATATAGCTGTTGAGGTATGTCATACTTTTACTGTAAATAAACTGAATATATCACACAAAAGTCATGAAGAAAAGTGGAAACAAATTCCTTTGTTACTAAATACAAAATACTCTGCACCAAATTCAGGATCACAACTGCAGATTTGTTTAGAGTAATGCATGTCGCAGTATACTGCAGTCAGCAATATCTGACACTTCATGATCACTGCTTTATGAGCAATCCAGTTAGGCAGACTTGTCATACAAAACACAAAAGAAATTGGAGGATTTTGAAAACCTCATATCTTGCTATAACTATTGTATCATGTTAGTTCTATTACAGAATTCCAAGGACATAATAAAAATTATACTAAAATAACTATTTTTCCAAGTATTTTTCATAGACATTATTTAATGGATACATGCTATCACAGAATACCTTGCAAAATGGGAGCCATTTACCAGCCATCTTTACATCTTCATGATTCAACAGCAACAGTGGAAATAAATGAGAGAAGAACCTTTGAAAATCTTCCCCTGAAAATAAAAGGGTTTAAATATTCACAAAGGAAACCTTGAGGAGTGTTAACTGGAGGTCATCATGTCATATTTAGACTTGTTCCAACTTAGGACTAATTACTAAATCTAGCTCTTACAATCAGTAAAGCTCAAATTAATTTCTTAAATAAATTTTTAACATATCCCTTATAGTTTTTATTTGTCTATCATTCTTTTCGCTAATTTTTTCATCAAAATTGTTTACAAAGGAATGAAAAACTATAGGGTTCTTTTTAAAGTATAGAACACTAACATAGAAATGTGAAAATAAATGTGGAAATAAATATTTTATGTGGAATTTTTCTCAGGGGAAAAAAAAAGTGTATTTCATTATGCCAGAGTAGTCCCTAACAAAGAAAACATAAAAGTCAGCATAAACTGAATCAATTGGTGATCAAATATTGCAGGATCAGGGCAGAGCTCTCCTCTTCACTAAATATTTGCAAACATATAGCCTGACTATGCTGATACCACGTGCTAAGTACATATTACACATGCTCTGTGTTACATTTTATTATGTCTGCTTTTTTTCAAATACCTTATCTTGTAAATTGTACAAGATAATAAATGTTTTGTTATGGCAAAGTACAAAATAAACAGAGACTGGTTCTAAAGAGACTACATTAGCTGGAATCCTCTAACTGAACACAATAATGGCTTATACAAGTGGAGCAGTATGATGAAGAATTCCCATACAGGGTCACAGGCATTCAGTCTGTGTTGCAAGTGACAAATCTAAGTTATTTGGAAAATGAAGCTTCTTTCAAATTTTTTGTGTAGTGAGATTTTCTTTAGGAAGAAAGGTTCTATGGAGAGTAAATAGCTGTTCAAATAGAGTCCTGACAGATTTCAGTCCTGATACTTTTTCTTCCAGTTCTTTAAATGACTTGTCAGTTCCTGACTTTTGGCAGGTGGGTGCTCATACACTCATCAGCTAGCCTGTATCATCCCAGTCCTCCCTGCCCCTGTCAATAATCACTCCCAAGCTTGGCAGATACTGCTGATTTCTCCTTTACTCCTTTTCTGGTAATTTGCTTGCTCTAAAATAGCTGTTCCCATTTCTGTGTCACCAAATTTTCTTCAGCGCTCTTGTAGCACAGGAATCCTCTCCACTCATATCATTCACTGCTAATGCCCCTCCTCTACTGTCCTTCTCTAATGAGCTGTTTGATTTCCTGAGGTGTGATGACTGTTGCTAGCATGTTTCCAGTGCTTACTAGTTTGTCGCTTCCAAAGATTCGTGTGAACATGAGAACTCATTTTGAAATACCTATGTTTGGCTAATTGCAGATGTGGGTATATAGTGTCTGCCAAAATGGATTGTTGTTTGCTGTAAAAATTTAGTATTAGACACTATTCTATAAGCTAATGGTAGTAATGATCTTTGAAACAGAGACTTACAAATTTCAGAAAGGTTTGTACCTCTCAAGACACATAAACAAAAAAGATTTTATTAGGGATCCCTGTAATTTGATGTCTTTTAAATTATTGCTTGCAGGATGTTCTAATGTTGGATTTCTAATGTATCAAATGCTATATTTATTTATTAATTAAATTGAGGATTGATGTGATGCTTGCAAAAACAGATGGGGGAATCTAAACTCAGTACGTAAAGTGGATGTTTTTCACACTGAGAAAGAGATTGGACATAGGTGTACAGTCACAGTGATTGTCCTGGGCCTTCTTATTAGGTTTTCTTTTGCAGGTAATTTAGAAACATACATTTTCCATAAGGCATAATTACTAGCAAGAAGCAGTGTTTTCTTGTCATCAAGGCAGAGAGCTATTTTCTAAATTATCGTTCAACTTCTGCAAGGCACAGTAGGTCAGAGTTCTCCACATGCAAGCTGTTACTAGAAATCAGAAGCATGTAGCTGGTGCAGCACTTGTGCCATGAAAAAACAGTCAGGCAGGAGGGCTGTAAATAGTGAAATATCAAGAAAATAACTCAGTAGAGATTCGGTGTTGCTCAGTTAACCTGTGTTACTGATTTTCTCTCTGTAATGAAATGCTCTTCTTGAAATGAAATAATTTGAATTTTAAGAGGGGAACATTAAGTCACTCTCTGCCCAAAGGTTTAGAACCATTTTCTCAATTTTTTCTGTGGTATATGAGGCCGGTGTATTATTGTGGTTCCAGTAAAATGAAAACTGGCCTACCTATCATCAAGTAAATAACTTGCTAAGTTAATTATCTTACTGTGACTCAACCACTTCCCTGGGCAACCTGTTTCAATGTCTGACCACTATTTCAGTGAAGAAATTTTTCCTAATATGTAAGCTAAATCTGCCCTGATGAAACTTAAAGATATTTTCTCTTGGCGTTTTGCTTTCTGCTTGGAAGAAAAGACTGACCCTCTCCTTCACTATATCCTCCTTTCAGGCAGTTGTATAGAGCTCTAAGATCTCCCCTGAGCCTTCTTTTCTCCAGGCCAAACACCCCCAAATCCCTCAGCTGCTCCTCCTCAGACTTGTACTTCAGACCCTTCACCACCTCTGTTGCCCTTTCCGGGACTTGTTCTTCTCCCTCTTTCTCGTAGTGAGGGACCCAAAACTGAACACAGGATTTGAGGTGTGGCCTCACCAGTGCTGAGTACAAGGGGACAATCACACCCTGGTCCTGCTGGCCACACTATAGCTGATGCAGGTCAGGGGGACATTAGCTTTCTTGGCCATCTAGGCACACACTGTTCAGCCACTGTCAACCAGCTCCTCCAGGTCCTTTTCTATCTCAACCCACTGATCCAGTCTGTCTAGATCCCTCTGTGGAGCCTTCCTACCCTCAGGCAGATCATATTCCCAAACAACATGATCACACCTGCAAACTTAAAAAGGGTGCACTCAGTCCCTTCACCCAGATCATTAATTATGACTGCATTCAGCAAAACATGTAACCAAATGCTTCAGTTCAACCCACAAACATGTTATTTTGAATAAAACAAACAAACAAACAAAACTGCAAACAAACAAACAAACAAAACCAAAAAACCTCCAAAAAGCATAAATACAGTCTGAGCATAAGGATAGGCTTATGCTATGACCTGTTAAAGGCATTATTTAAATTTGCAGGATTATATTTATCATCACTGTAAATCTGTACCCTTTTAAATTTTCATCCAAGATAAAAAATAGTGAGCTTTTAAGGCATGCCAGACCAGTGTCATTATTGAAGTGTTGGAAACTATGATAACACAAAAAATAAGACTTCAAGGTGAAAGGAAAACTGATTTTCCCTCACTATTCTGTAAAATACCAGAGCATTTTTACCACTGAGTCTGTATTCAGCAAGGAATCACATATTTCAGTCATTAAAAAAGACCTAATAAGGGCAACCTGCTCTAGAAAATGTAATTTTCAGGGTTTTGGTCATGTCCCAGTGAGAAAATGCAGAGAGACCTATTTATTAACTGGGGGAAAATATTTCTGGACTAGTTTGACCTGTGGGTTACTTGAATGTCTCTTTTTATAAATTGCCAGAGAAGAACATTGGTAAGTTGAAAACTTAAAAAAAATATTTAAGAACTTACAGTACCAGCTCATAGCTACTTAATGACAATAAGGATAATTTTGAGAATAAAAGATATAATCAAATTCTTTACATTTGTCTTCTGGTTCCCAAAGTAAAATATATTTTAAAAAAGCTATATCCCTTGGCTCATAAAAACTATGAACCTAATTTTAGGTTAAATTGCTCTTAATTGTTTAATAATATCTTCAAGCATCTTGATACATTGTTTATACATTTTTAATACATCTTTAACTTTCAGGTCCCTTTTAATTTCAAATATATTTTATAAAAAAATATTTTGCTGTGTGTTTCTTGGCATTGTTTCTGTAGGAAAAGTAGCATGAGTGGTAACAAAGACCTGTGTACTCTACTATGGCTGCCTCCATGAGGGCTGCAAGCCAGACTTCATAATTAATGAAAAAGATGTCTCACATAGAGCATAGTTCTGGGAAATATTGACTCATCTATGCAGACTGGTTAGAGGCAGATGTGAGCTTCTGCTTGCATGAATGTGAATCAGTTATAGCCGAGAAGTCATTAAATTTGTCTGGTAAACTGCCTAAATTAACATTGTTTTCCTCTAAAAAGAAAAAGAAAAAAAACATGTAAATAAATCATGTAGCCATAAGTTGAGTCCAATTTTAACTGAAAATACTAGTTCAGAAAAAATTATATACATAATTTCCTAAATTGGTTCAAAAAGAATCAGTATTTTGATTCATGCAGAGTCAATATATTTTTAAAATATTACTTTAATAGAACTTTTCAAGTTCCACACTAAACAGCTTAAGCTATCTCTATATTCTTTCATTAGAATCTAACAAAATGAACGCTGCTCACAGGAGTCATTCTCTAAAATTCATTATCCTCTCTGCATTCTTTCCACAGCCCAGAGTTTTTATCATGTGTTGAATGTCTGCTGGCATTTAATACTCATTATCTGAAAGCAAACATCCTGAAGGATTTCAGAAGTTATCCTAATGATGTCTTTAGACTTTAATGGAAGACAATGAATGAATGTTCTAGCAACTTTATTGTGAAGGGCAATCATATGAGAAATATGTAGAATTTTTTAAATGCATTGACAGATTGATTGATGAGATATGGTGAAATTGCTCAGGAGAACTGCAGAGAGTACAGTGCCATTACCTGCTAATAAATTGACTGGAAATACCAAAGGAGCTGCAAGCCAAGCCTGCAATATTAGTCTAGTCAATGCCCAGATTTCTACTTTTATTGATTTTTAGAAATGATCATCTGTTCCAGCTTGGGCATGACTGTCAGCATGGGGCTGAAACTCTTATCTGTGATAACCTTTTGCTGAGGAAAACAATGAACTGAAAAATGTCTCAGTCATCTTTAATCACCATTTACTCTTCAGCTCCTACACAGGAATGCATTAAGCCACAACAAGAAATAGTTCAAGAACCGCTTTAGCCATCAAAACAGCCTGCTTTTGAAGTTGAATTGCAAAACATTTTATTTCTCAGCCTTTAATGAGATGCCATGTTTTCCATTTTTTTTTTTTTTTGAATTATTTAATTATCTAAACTTTAATCAGTGTAATAGAAAACAGTTCTGTATATTTTCTTTAGGCAGTCAGTCAAGCAAGTTCACCACCTCAAATTTGCATGCCGCAATATTTTAACCTGTACAGAATTTATCAAATGTCATACAAGTTTTGATCCTGCCATTCTGCATTAACATGAGAGTGTTTTTCAAAACAAGATCTCTGTGTCTTTCTTGATATTTGCTATTATTTTTATGGCTTATTATTGTCATGGTTTCACCCCAGCCAGCAGCCAAGCACTACATCATCACTCACACACTTTCCCCACCAGTAGGATCAGGGACAGAATTAGAAAGGTAAAAGTTAGAGAACTTATGGTTTGAGATAAAGTCAGTCTAATAGGGAAAGCAAATGCCAAACAAGCAGTTAATTCACTGTTTCCCTGGATTGGCAGTTTTCAGCCATCTCTGGGAAAGCAGGACTCTATCACATGTAACAGTTATTTGGGGAGACAAACATCATAGCTCCAAACGTTCCCTCTTCCTCCTTCTTTCCCCCACTTTATATGCTGAATATGATGTTATATGGTCTGGAATATCCCTTTGGTCAGTTTGTGTCCTGGCTGTGTCTCCTCCCAGCCTTGCAAGCACTCCCAACATCCATGACATGTATGTCTGTGCAATGTAAGGGAAGCAGAAAAGGCCTTGGCTCTGTGTAAGCCCTGCTCAGCAACAACATAAAAATCTCTGTGTTATTACCCCTGTGTTCATCACAAATCCAAGACTCAGACCCAGAGCAGCCACTGTGAAGAAAATTAACTCTACTCCAGCCCAAACCAGCATGTTTGTTTATATTTTTCCTACTGATTCTGCTGAGATAAACTGACTTACTTCACTGTAATCAGCCTTAATCTTTGCAAAGGTTCAGGAAGCAGGAGATCCATTCTGAAAACAGAGCATCTTAACAGCCTCTTGACAATATTCTTTCCTCTGCACTGTGCTGTTTTATCAGAAGTTCACTGAAGCGGAGTCTGACCTGATATCTGCAAACAAAAGATTGGGTTTAGATCAGTTAGAGTCAAGAAACAATTGTATGTCACTCTGTGTAGATTTTTCACTTTGTTTTTTGAGGTTGTTCTGAGTCCCACCTGGATTCCTTTCACTTCCTAAAAGGTCCTTCCTAAATGTTTTCTTTTGTTCTGGAGCATGACAAGCTCACATATCAAAACCTTACTTAGTAATTTTCTACCAGCAAATAGAACATATATTTGGAGAAAAAACTAACCTATATCCTAGAAAAGAAGACAGAAAAATATCTCTCTGGGAAGTGTTTAGGGCCCAGGAATAGACACCCAAGAGCTAAAGTAATTGCTGTGGAGCAGGTGTGGCACTTGATTCCAAGACTTCCTTATAATATTAAATTCACATTTTCATCTTACTATTTGGATACAAAATCATTTCCAACACAGCGCAGACCGTGATTTTTCAGTGCATGTCATAACCCACATAAAGTAGCCCCTCTTAGAGCCCGCCAAATGCAAGTAAAGACTGAATAAGCTGTCTTCCCCAGTCTATCCTCTTCATCAACCCAAGAAGGACACTGCTTTTCAAATGTAACAGCATGGGCCAGAATTTTGTCACATTTATGAGCAATACATAATTTTTATTTAATTTGTAAATTAATTATGTCTTTAAATATTGACCCTGTTATTGCAGCACAGAGTAGAATTGTTTATGTATTCCCATAATAAGATCTTGTTTTAAGGTCTTCTATTCAGGCACTGAAATGCAATTTAGATGCAACCTGACATATGTGAATTTCATTTTGGGCAGAATGCTTTACATTTTTTGTGACTGGTATGATTTTTATGTTTTTCTAATTATTTATAGGTTGATTAAATGTTTCTTCCTCATTTACAACAACAGACATGCACAACAAATTGTGGCGTGCTATTTCATTAGAAATATTACCTTTTCAGTACAGAATCCTACTTTGTGTTCTTCACAGAAAGGAATAAACTCCCCAATTTAATATATATTTTAATGTTTTCCTTAGAATAAGAATTATTATTTTATTAGACATTATCAGATATAATTGGCATATTCATTTTGAAACAAAAAACCAATCAATTTATGTGTCTTTTTGACAAATGGAAATGCTGTCAAGATAGTCTTTTCCACACAGTTATGGTAGTTTGACCTTGACTGGACACCAGGTGCTCACCAAGCTGCTCTATCACTTACCTTCCCAGCTAGACAGGGGAGAGATGGAAAATGACTCATGGGTTGAGATAAAGCAGTTTATGAAAGAGAAAACAAAATTTATATTAGCACAAACAAAAAGAAAAAAAATGGCTTACTCTCTACCCAACATATAGATTTATACATTTTCATTAACTACTACCATCCGTCCTTATACAGATAGATGCTATTTTCCCATTTCATGGGCTTCCTTCACATCACCAGATATTCAGAAACAGGTCATGACTTTCATTCCATCAGGACGGGTGGTCAGGGCAGGAGAAGAGCACACTTGAGCCTTGGGCACCGACACTGGCCCAGCTGGGGTCATCATCATGTTTTCTTTGCTCCTTACA
>NW_005054340.1:3861674-3863760 GCF_000277835.1 Geospiza fortis | reverse complement strand
TGGGCTTGTGATCAAGAGGTGGCCCAGACCATGGAGGCCATCACACAGATTGTCCGTGAAAGTGAAACATGCAACAATCAAGAGAGTCAACAAGCAAGTGAAATCTCCTTGAAATAAACAGTGGTGGATGGGTTAGATAGAGCTTGGATAGAGCAGCTTGGTGGGCAACTGGCATCCAGCTAAAGTCCAACCACCACAATGAAGTCCCCTTTTTCCATTTTGAAATAGACAAGAGACACTGCCATGCACTGCAGTGTTGTCTTGAATGAGTGAACAGCAAATTATAAACAATTAATAAATGTTATACTGTAATTCCTCACATGGATCATCATTAAATTCACAAGTCGTGAAACCAACCAGTCCTCAATCACAATGTGAGTACTTTTGACCCCAACTTAAAAAGGAAAACGTAATGAAAAAAAGAAAAAATAGAGATTGCCTATGAACAAAGAATAAGAAAATCATTACACTGGCAACAGAATGTGCCTTACTGAATGTGATCTTGGAACATCAGAATTGATCTTGGAAGGCAAAAGGACACATACATATTTACTTTTTTCAATCTTCCTTCCTATTTATTTTTCCCACTGAAAAATTTGAAAGGTAGATTTTGTTGTGGAAAATAAAATCCAGAAGCACAAAACCATCCCAAATAAAATGAAACCAAACTTACCAAAACCCAGCACTCACATCTATTTTTATTTTTGATAATTGCAGTTTGGCTTCTTCTTGGTCAGCATTTTCATGATCCAACTTGCAACATGGTTGCCATGATGGTAGATGGTATTTATTTATGAACACTAAGTACACTGTAGAATCCACTATTTTTCCATATAAAGTGGAATATGCTGACAGAAAAAAGAATCCTCAGAGTTAGACACCTAGAAATTAAGTCTTGGAATTCTTAAAATGCAAAAATATGTCCTGCCTGTTAAACATGATCAAATTTTGCATTTTCTTTTAAAGCAAAAAACATCTCTCACATGCCTGTATGTGGTACACTCAGGTAAGAATTTTGTGGTTGTATAGAGAATTTTGTGGTTGTAGTATCTCAGTTGAGATAGAGTTTATTTTTTTCACAGTGCCTTGTGTGGGGCTGTGTTTTGTATTGGTACTGAAAACAGTGATGATAACACAAAGGTGTTTAAAGTATTGCTGAGCAGGGCTTATACAGTCAAGGCCTTGTCTGCTCCTCACACCACCCATCATTGAGGGAGCCAGGAATGCACAAGATGTTGGGAAGGGACACTGCCAGAGCAGCTGACCCCAAATGACCCAAGAGATATTCACAGAACCACAGAATCAACAAGGATGGAAAAGACCTTTGAGATCATCGAGTCCAACCTATGACCTAACACGGCATTTTCAACTAGACCTTGGCACATTCCAGGCTACAGGGCATCAACATATAAAGCTGGTGGAAGAAGGAATGAGGGGGATGCTCAAAGTGATGGCATTTGTCTTCCCAAGTCATTGTGATTAGTGATTAGGTTCTGCTTTCCTGGGTATGGCTGAGCACTTGTCTGCCCATGAGAAGTGATGAACGAATTCTTTAGTTTGCTTTGTCTGCATGTGAAGATTTTGCTTTCCCTATTAAACGGCTTTCTTTTCAACATGAGAGTTTTCTCTGTTTTACCTTGTCTTTCTGTCCCGCATCCCACTGTGGGGAGAGTGAACATATGGATCATGGGACTGAGCTGTCAGTCAGAGTTCAAACATGAGAGTGGTACACTGCCATTTCCATAGCTTTAAAAGGATTTTCAATACAAACATTTTCTCTGGAAAATTTTAGTGCTGTACATGATTTTCTAAGGAGGGAAGGAGTTACCAAAATAAATTTTTCTACATGCTCAGATAAATTAGACATGATAAACATAAACCTGACTAATTAAATGGTATTTTGTTCACTTATATGCGTATATATATGTATTATTTTTCGCACTCAGCCTTTGAAATACAATTCTGAGAGTAAACATCTAGAAAGAACAAAATAGCAAAGTTGGTGTAGACATTGTTGATATACTCATATGGTTTTGGAAATAGCCAATATTATGTTGAGATAGATAGATAGATAGATAGATAGATA
>NW_005054340.1:3827268-3861468 GCF_000277835.1 Geospiza fortis | reverse complement strand
CAGGTTTCCCCTCCCCCGCCCAGCTCGAAGCCGGGCAGGGGAGGCCTTGCCTCTTTGCTGGCCGGAAATCAAAGAGAGAGCCCAAGGGAGTGCTCTGCTTCTAACCCCTGTGTTCTCAGAGGCGCATCCACCCTCAGTGGCCAAGCCTGGTGTCAATTTAAAATCTGAACACCTATTGGCCTCTGGCCACTCCATTCCCAGAAAACCTGCTTCCTGTAAACCCACGACAGGCTGTGTTTTGTATTGGTACTGAAAACAGTGATGATAACACAAAGGTGTTTAAAGTATTGCTGAGCAGGGCTTATACAGTCAAGGCCTTGTCTGCTCCTCACACCACCCATCATTGAGGGAGCCAGGAATGCACAAGATGTTGGGAAGGGACACTGCCAGAGCAGCTGACCCCAAATGACCCAAGAGATATTCACAGAACCACAGAATCAACAAGGATGGAAAAGACCTTTGAGATCATCGAGTCCAACCTATGACCTAACACGGCATTTTCAACTAGACCTTGGCACATTCCAGGCTACAGGGCATCAACATACAAAGCTGGTGGAAGAAGGAATGAGGGGGATGCTCAAAGTGATGGCATTTGTCTTCCCAAGTCATTGTGATTAGTGATTAGGTCCTGCTTTCCTGGGTATGGCTGAGCACTTGTCTGCCCATGAGAAGTGATGAACGAATTCTTTAGTTTGCTTTGTCTGCATGTGAAGATTTTGCTTTCCCTATTAAACGGCTTTCTTTTCAACATGAGAGTTTTCTCTGTTTTACCTTGTCTTTCTGTCCCGCATCCCACTGTGGGGAGAGTGAACATATGGATCATGGGACTGAGCTGTCAGTCAGAGTTCAAACATGAGAGTGGTACACTGCCATTTCCATAGCTTTAAAAGGATTTTCAATACAAACATTTTCTCTGGAAAATTTTAGTGCTGTACATGATTTTCTAAGGAGGGAAGGAGTTACCAAAATAAATTTTTCTACATGCTCAGATAAATTAGACATGATAAACATAAACCTGACTAATTAAATGGTATTTTGTTCACTTATATGCGTATATATATGTATTATTTTTCGCACTCAGCCTTTGAAATACAATTCTGAGAGTAAACATCTAGAAAGAACAAAATAGCAAAGTTGGTGTAGACATTGTTGATATACTCATATGGTTTTGGAAATAGCCAATATTATGTTGAGATAGATAGATTAGATAGATAGATAGATAGATAGATAGATAGATAGATAGATAGATAGATAGATGATAGATATGCAGAGAATTGCAAAGTACAAGTGCGAATATTTATGCATTCTTGAACACAGATGAGGATAGGATATGAATAACTGTACTATGTGTGTATGAATTGTTCATATGTCTACCACATATAATTTTAGACTTAATAGTGAAAGTTATATTGGCAGACTACAACTGACAAATGTTTATCATTCCTTTATGCTTTGCATTTCTTCTATCAAAGAACTCCTCTTGCTAGCAAGCAGGAAATATTACATGCATACACAAAACCCATCAAAATAGTAAAATGAGAATTTGGCTGTCAAAATAAAGCAGAACTGTTCTGGAACAGAAGCAGGGTTCAGAAACAGTCAGTGTTGGTGTACCAGCTTGTGCTTCACAAGCGCTCTTGCAATTCTCATTTTGCAGCTCTTCAGGAAAAAAAACAAAAAAACAAAACCCAGAGCATCATAAACAGTTATAGTTGCAAAGAAAGCACTTGAAAAGAGTGTATAGATACAGCAATCTGCAATTCACTTGAACAGCAGTAGAAACGTTTGCTTCAGAAAAGCAATAGGGTAATTAATCTATTCAATAGTGGTGGTTTGAATGCTTGTGAAAACAATTAAAATTGAGAACTGACACTTATCAGTGCAGCACTGTTTTGGTGTTCTAAGTGAACCAGGGCAATGCTCATTGTTAAGAAGCCCTGTGGTCTCATTCAAGCTCCACAGTCACCTACCAGCAGAGAACCCCAAAAAGCTATGTGAGGCTGTGCCCTGGACATGATGCCTTTGCGTAGTCTACAGCAGGCAGCTCCAGATTCTGCCTGTCATGTCACTGACTACTTTCATTTTGGTCAAAATTGAATGAACTTCTCATCCTATGATCTTAAATTTCAGGATGGAAAGAAAGGTTTTAAAACATTTTGAAATGTTTTATTCATTAAGAAATAACATAACGTCAAAGAAAATATTTAAATTTAGTCTGCTAATTGTTGCTCACCTGTTGTGATAAATAAAAGGTGCACCCACTTACCTCATTGCCAGAATACAGACCTTTCTGCCACTAAGTGGCCTTCTTAGATCTACTTAAGCAGCAACCTTTGCATAAAAATTTAATAAATCCTAAAAGATGAGAAAAAAGTGCACCACCCAATGGCTAGACAAATTTGATAGGAACTTCTATAAAAATTGTCTGGTAGAAGTTTGTAATGTGCTTCAAGAAGCAATCAAATTACATCCTAACCACAGGAAAAGTTATCTTTCCCATGAATACCTGTACTTTTTGAGTATGTTACTTTTAAATGTGATGATTAAGTTTCTGCAAATATTTTTTCTGATATGTTCAGCTGTGGCCTGTGGTGGGGCCACTGGAGCCGCTGGAATCAGCTCTGTAAGGCATGGGGCAGCTCCAGCTGCTCCACACAGGAGCTGACCCTGCACCCCTCAGTGATGCTGCTGCTTTGGATGCCTGAAGCGGTACAGTACTGCTTTCCCAAATTTGGTAATTCGTCAATATTTGAGATGCTGGAATTCAGGCACTGCCAGTAGTCCTGCCACATTTTTTTTTTTTTTTTTACTGAAACATGACAGCACACCCAGAAAACTGAACCCACAACACTGACTGGTACTCAGTTTTTCATCCAGCTGTGTCTCTTTCTGACCATGAGAGTAAGTGGATGTATTGAAATGTGAGAAAAAATTTCTTTACTGTTGCTCTTGACCCATATAGGAGGGTTGTATATAATTTTTCGCTTTCTCCCACTCTTCTCTTATCCTTGTCTGAAGACAAATCTGAATTTGGGGAGATTTCTAAACCAGATTTCTGGGATCAGGTGTCTAGTGAGGAGGATTAATATCTGAAGATGAATGTGACAATCCAGCCCCTTATTTAATTAAATCATAGTTGTTTAATTGTCACAACTATTTCATATTTCTACTTACTTTTTAAATGATTGTCTATAAATCATAGCTCAAAATATTTTGGTCTTGTGTAATTTATCGTGCTTTGTATTTTTACTGAAGTGGAAAGAAACTTACTTAACAGATGAACTGACTATGCTTTTACTGATAATGTCAGTTGCAGAAGAAAATATTACTAATAAACATAGAACAGGGAGGCTAATTGACCTAATATTCATTATATTTATCACATTTCAATGTAGTTTAAAAAACATGCAGATTTATGTTACAGCAAGATTTCTTATGTTGCAGTACGTTGTCTTTTGATGGGCTATAAATCAGTATGAACAGGTTGCTAAAACTGCCCCAAGAAAAACAAAGAAATAAAAATACAAAACAATCCCCCAAAATACAAGTATCACAAGTGCATATTCACCACTTCATATATATTGCTAGCTTCAAACATGAAAAATTTTATGCAAATATTAAAAAAATCATTTAGCAATAAATCAAATCAGTCTGGTAATAAAAATGTTTAGTGAACCTTGTTGTAGACAATCTTTATTTTTTCTCCACAAACAGCATGTGGCTTATTGCATTTTATATGGGCTGAAATCCAATGGAAAATAGTATTTACTAAAAGTAACTCTGAGTTACTACCTGAATGAAAAACAAGTTAAATTACAGTACCATCACTGACTTGTTACTCACAAGGGTGCCCAAGCAATCTGATGCATGAAGATGATAATAATGCAATAGGATAACCTGAAATTTGATGCCCTGTGGTTATCTTGTGATCAGATATGAAAAACGGAGGTCAATTTTCTTTCTCTTTTTGACAATTTCCTTGATTAAAATGAATGGAATTTTCTCTCCTGATCACTTTCAAGATGAACAGCCTTTGCTAACTGAAATTATCAATGATCATAAATCACATAAGAGGAAAATACTGTGAAGTTCAGCCTCTGGAATTTTATCTATGTAATTATCAAGTCAGCAACTAATGCCAATGAAAGCTTTATTACAAAAAAGCACAATCACAGTGGATAACATGTAATAAATGCTTAAAAAAGAATTCTCAGGATGTCTTTGATTATTCTTTCTAAGGAAGATTAAACTTCACATATAACTACCAGTATCTTTATTTTTTTATGAAAAGGCTGGAGCAAAGGACTAACTGGAAAGTGGAGTTGAACAGTTGTTGCACATAATGAGACTTTTAAATACTAGCTCTAGGATGGATGGATAGAAAAACCTGTGCTTATGCTGAAATATAAGAGCAGCTCCAGATTTAGTGGTCAGTTACTTCATCTACTGTCGAGGATGTAGGGAGGCAAGGAGCTTCACTACTCTTATTTAAATTGCTGCTATGGGGTAAATCTTTAGTCCTTTGCTAGATTATGTAAATAATGTCAGAAATAAATCTTTCTAAGTATTGGAGATGGGAGGATTTTAACCACTAACCACTCAACTACTACCATTTCAGTGTTAAAATAAAATTAAAATTGGATGCTGTCCATACTCCTACTCAGCAAAAAACAACTTAATCTAGAATGGTTACCAAAATTACTTGTGATGCTTCTCTCAGCATAGAATAGCATCCCTTCTATGTCCACACAACATAACCCATATCTCTACACTCACCTTTCTGCTCCAGCTCCCAGGTTTGGAAAAGCTGTTATCAGAGCCATTCACTCATTCATTCACAGAGCTGGCTCATGTCCAGTAGCAAGGATTTGACTTGTATACAGAAAATAATTCAGGAGCCACATAGCAGTCTTGCAGGAAAGCCTCTTCAGCACAGATTGACACCAAATAACAGAGATAGCCCAACAATCACAGTTTTTCTTTAAAATATTCGGCCATTTGTGGTCGGCATACAAGCCATTTCTGAGAGCCAGATGGTCATAGATATCATGATGATGACACTATAGCTTTCTTTCTGTGAAGAGTTTGGTTCAGATTTTTAGAATACAATATTACAAAGTTTGATGAGCTTCCCCAGATGTTTTCTTGTTCTCCTTTTCATATTTGAAGCATCAGCTTGCCATGATTCCATGAGATCCAGCAGCAATGATCTAACAAACATTTTCTACTTACAAACATCTCAGCATACTGGTAGCTGATTCTGTGCCACTGTAGCATCTTCCTTTTCTTTTAAGAAATCTTCTTAGGCTATGAGGAATGTTATGAAGTGGATGGAAGTCTCTGCTCAGGAAGACAGGGAAAGCACATCTGACTGAGGAAGGTTCCCACAAGCAGGAGGATCCTGCATACACCACAGTGTTGTCTGCTATGGAAATGAATCACCTGGATGGGTTGGGCCCTGCAGTGTGAGATTCAGACAGAGAACCAAAAGCTGCACCTGAAAATGACAGTGAACATCCCCATACTTTTTCTATGGCCAACAAGAGTATGTTCATCTGTGTTTCAGAATGTTACACTAAGAAGAAGTGGAAACTGTATGAAGATTTTAAAATTTGTTTTACCTACAAACTATGATGCCTGTCTATTTTATTGTTCTGTTATGATTATGACACAGTAGAAGCAAATGAACACAAGAAAAATAAACTCTTCCTATACACAAATACTTTGCAATGACCAGAAACAATGAAACATACAGAAAATGTCATATTGAATGAACACCCATTTCAAAATATAATGATCTCCAAAGAAAAAGTATTAATAAGATGCCAGCATTCTTTATGGAAGCAAATATTCATTTTTGATGCTGTTAGTTCTTATCCATCCCTTGATATAAAAAGCTTAGTGATGCAGAGAAGTTTACACAAGCCTTTTGCAATAGCCTGTATGGGACCAATAGCATAAATGTTGACATGTATATGGAAACATATGGGTGAGGAAACAAATTACTTCAGGTTAGAGTCACCACAACATGTCAATTCCAATTTTTCTCTTTAGATACTTTCTGATTCTTCCCCTATTCCACACTTGACACTTTCTTGCTCCCACTAGTTAAGGATTATTTCCTTTTACCTTTTGGTGACTAGTGGGGCAGACTTCAGTGAGGGCAAGAAGGGAGGATACAGACAGAAAAGAAAGTGGTAGTTTCATAAGAAACCCTCTGGTAGTACCCCATTCTTGACTAGTTCTTTTGTAGCTGGGGCTGTAAATCTTTCTGATGAGACCTTAATCAGGCTCTGGAACATAGTCCCTGAGCTAAAACATGGGAGATTTCTGAGAATATATAGCATATCTAAGGCTGTGTGATGAAGGCTGCATTTGCTATAAACACAGATGCTGTTTACATTTCTTCTTCTAAGAATGCAAATCCAGTCAATGTGATTAGATACGATCATCTGTCTTAAAAGCATATCTGTAATATGCTTCATGACAGAGGGCAGCAATGCTCTTGCCCAAACACAGATATCCAGTGCCACTCAAGGTGCTCTAGGTGGTCTGAAAAATCCTCACAGGGCAGTCAGACACAGCCAAGAGAAGACCCACATCCTCGTGGAGAACCAGCTGGTTGTACATTAAGGATGCAGAGAATCGCAGTGGCACTATGTTTAGGCACTTGAGCTAGCTAAATGTTTCCTAAAGATCCCTGATCTGTGGGCTATTGTTTGCACTGTAGAGAAGAGTCTCATGTAATCATTGAGGAATAGATTGTATTTTGTGTATTTTTGCTTTTATTACATCTGTCATCTGTTTAGTTGTTGGCTTTTTGCAATAAATGTTATCCAAAATCTTTGTGTTCTGTAGTGGTTCAGGCTTTTCTATGCAATTTAAGTTTCCAAGTGTTTTTTTTCCTATATTGATAAAATCTTTAAATAAATAAAAATATCTATTCATTTATTTGCAAATCCTAGACAGGATTTTGTTTTCTTTTTAAAGAGACAGGTATCTCTAGAGATTAAACAGAGAACTTTTTGCAAACAGACCAGTTACAATAAAAAGTGAAAATGTTAAAATGTAGTGCAATGAAATGTGACCAGAATAAGAATAGGGAAAATGCAGTATGATGCAAAAGGAATAAAATAACCCAACAGGACTTAAGATAATCTTGCATGCATCTTCACTAATTTCATAAATTTTCTGTAGTGACCCTATTATTGATTGTACACATATAGGTGTGTTGACTACATAAATCATGCTACGTCTACAAATAGGAGGGAATTAGGATCTAAAAACTGTCTTTCCATGTAAGTTTCTACTCTAGTGTTAGCTTAAACAACCACTATCCTCATCAAGTATTCATCAACTGCTGTCAACACAAGTACTGGTATGATGAAACAGTCGGGGGATTTCACACAGAATCACAAGACTGGAAGAGACCTACAAGATCATTGAGTCTAACCCAGCCCTAACACCTCAACTAAACCATGGCACTGAGTGCCACATCAAGTCCCAGTCCTTTTTAACACATCCAGGGATGGTGGCTGCACCACCTCCCAGGCAGACCATTCCAGAACTTTATTACTCTTTCAGTAAAAAAACTTTTTCCTGCTATCCAACCTATATTTGTCCTGTCACAGCTTAAGACTGCATCCTCTGGTTCTGTCAGTTGCTGCCTGGCAAAAGAAACCAACTCCCATCTGACTACAGCCACCTTTCAGGAAGTTGTAGAGGATGATAAGGTCACCTCTGAGTCTCCTTTTCTCCAGGCTGAACAACCCCAGCTCCCTCAGTCGTTCTTGACAGGGCTTGTGTTCCAAGCCGTCACCAGCCTTGCTGCTGTCTGGATGCATCCAGCATCTCACTGTCCTTCCTAAACCGAGGAGCCCAGAACTGGACACAGTATTCAAGGTGGGGCCTCATCTCATACAGGTGCAAAGAGAGGTGTTATTTTCCAGCTAGTCTAGTTACTTCTTGTCCAGTAGCAGTCAGAGCATCACTGCATAAACAAATGTTCCTACATTTTTTCTTTTCTTAAAGAAAGCCACAAACAAACAAACACAACAACAAAAAGACTGAACAGAAAAAAAACCCAAACCAACAAAAACCAACCCCAAACCAACAACCACAAAAAAGCACCTTTTGATGATTTCCCTGATTTCCCTTTAATGTACTGTAGGTTACAATAAGTCTGGTTTTGTAAAAATCTGTAAATTTTAATACCAATTATTCAGGTATTTCATCCTTTTAACCCTATTGAATATGGGAATACAAAGCTATGTACATTGATGATTTATCAGTGAGATAATCCAGTCTGATATTGTGAGATACAAATAAATAAGTAGGCACACCAGGAAGATTTTGTCCCAAAAAAACATATTTGAAGAGGGGTTAGTCCACTTCTCCTTCTCTTTCCCATTTGATTATATATTATATTTGCATTTCTTTTTATTGTCTATTTTTTATGCTTACTGTATTTTTTTGTATTACTCCTCTTCCTCTAATTTTTTTGTATTACTTTCTCTTCTACTTTCTGCAGCTCAGCCATCTGCATCTCTCTTTGATTCCCCTCACTGCTATCTTTCCACATGCTAAGCCTTTTTTGCATGACTTAGTTTTTCTAATATAAAAATTCCTGTCAAGATTATGAAAGAAAGAAGTCTGATTTTGAGGAAAAAGACAAGCAATATACCTCAGTTTAGGTCAAAGATTTCATTTGTCATCATTTTTATATGACTATTTTTCATATGTGACATCTGATAAGCAGAAGATGGAGCTGAAAATGTAGGCAGAGGAGAGATACTCTGTGTGATAACCTTCCTTTTAAAAATATCACCTTTTTTAAAGCAGCTCTTTAAGCTATTAAGAAGCTGGAAAGTGAAGTTCTGGCCCTGTGAAATCTCCTGTTAACCTTTCCTTATTTAGGGCAAATAAAGGATATATTGCTGGATCTTTATCTAGTACTCTGGCCTCATGAATGAGTTTCTTAAGAGAATTTGATTTGCTCTCGCCATTGGAAACCTTTTGATCCAACTAACGAGCAGCTTTAGAGAGCCATGGTAATGACATAAACTATTGGAACTATTTTTAAATAGTGCACCTGGGAATACTCTTCCTAGGGAAAAATTATGTGCAGTTAGCAGTTGCACCAAATTGCAAGGACGGTCTAAACTCTTAACATATTTTCAGATTCCTGTTTTATTCTGTGTGACTAAGGAAACTATTAATTCTATTGCACTGCAAGAATGGAATGTGCAGGTAGAACATTGCAATACTATAGGGGAGGTGACTGCTCTCATACCAGATAGGAATAGAATCCTCTTGATTCCTGTGAGCATTACTGTGCAGTTTAAGTAGCTAGGTGGTTAATTAAGGTTTTTGAAAGTTCAAAATGCATGTTTCTGCTTGTAGTAAGTTGCTTCAGTTAAAAAGCTGTATTTTAAAGAGGAAAATATATTAGGCAGTGAGCTAGTTTGATAGCATACCAGTGAGAGACTTCAAGTAAGAACTACAGTTTAATAGAAAAATTAAAATAAATGCAACAATATAAAAAACACTGAAAGGGTCAGAATACATCCTGACACCCTCTTGGTCAGGGTTGGTAGCAGTCCAATTAAATGGAGGCTGCAGGCCTCTTGGAGTGATAGATGTGGTTCTGTTGAAGCAATGGTCCTGTAGAAGGGTCTAGTCTTCCTCTGGGAATCCAGTGAAAAAGACTGCCTGTGGTGTTCCAGCTCTCAGATTATATCCAGGTAGGGATGCTGTTTCCTCCACATGGGCAGAGCATCTCACAATGGGATGATGTAATTTTGAGTCATCCAGTGAGACTCAATGGTCCATTAACAGAAGATATCTCCCTGGAGTTTTCAAGGGTAACTCATGAAGGAGATAAGGAACAATGACCTACCTGGTTTTAACAGCTTATGAAGATGGTGATAGAATACATGCTTTTGGGTACATCTTACATTGTAACCTAAGACAGGTCGTGTCTTTCAGAGCAGGCAACACTCTGGGGAAAATGCTATACTCTCTCTGGGTTGTTTTTCCAAATTCTGTCTTATTTCATTAATCTGATTTCAAGAAGTTTTATAGATAACAGATGCAAAAATGTCCATGAATACTGATTTCAGTTTGGAAAATAAAACTAAAATATGTTCTGGAATGGTTTTGAAAATAATCTGATATATTTGTTTCCAAGTATTTCTACCTTCAAATAAAATTGTGTTTTCATTTTCCTCTATTATGGTATGCAAGATACTTTAAAGCATTTTCCTCTTTGAAGTTGTAAGGGGAAGAAAAAAGTCTCTAGTACAAATCATGGCTTCAAAGCTAAAAGGCAGTCCTTACACCAAAGCTCCACCTTAAAACCAGGAACCCACCTTAAAATAGATGAGGTTAAGACTTGCAGCACACACCGGTGAGAGTAAGTGTGACTACACATCTCTAATACCATTCATTATCATTTATGACTGATTTCATTCATGAAACAATACTCTCAGTTTGCTATCCAAACTGCCATTTGTGACCTGTATATCTCTTGTCTTAGTTCTCTCATGTTGTAGTATGTTGGAGAACAGGTCTAGCCTGTTATTCTATTTATGACACAAAGAATGAGCACCTTTTGGAAGAAAAAGGAAACTGGGAAACATCTGGCGACAATTCTTCAGTGTACTTTGCTGGTCTCTAGTGATTTATGGCTGAGACTGCCTGAATCCTATCCACGTTTTAGTGATCTAATAATTCTTTCTCCCCACACTGCCTATTGTATGTTTTGTTGTTGGTGGTGGTTGTTTGTGTTATGTGTGCATATGATTTGGTTTCATTTAATTTGTTTATCTTTTTGTTGACTTGGTTTTTTGGGTTTGGTTCACCTTGTGAACCTTCATGCAATTTTAGCACTTTAAACATCTTTTTGCCTGCCTGTGGTAATTTATTATGTGAAGGGTACCTTGTTTTTTAGAAGCCTTGACTCCCACACATCTTTGTTGTATCAGTCCATGACAAGGATAATGAACACATGCTTAAAAAAAACTATTGCATTTTTCAGGGCTCAGCATGAAAAATATACTGTGAAAAGATCTGTGTGCTGTATGAGTGGATAATTGAATGACTGCTCAGGTTCAGGTTGGTTTGCTGATTTTTCTTTATCTAATTCCACACAATTGCCATAGGCTTGGGCATGGACAATGAGACGTCATGGTGTGAGTTTGTGCATTACCTGTCTGGGACACAGGGGATCACAGGCAGCTTGGCATGCACTGGATTTTCAACCTATATTAAAGCATTTTATCTGCTCTGGGACCAACACAATACAAGAAGAATAGGAGCAGCCTTTGAGCAAAATAAAGGGCTATTTTAACTCTTAGTAGTACTTTGTATTTTCATCTCCTCCAAAAAGAAAACCTTTTTCTCCAGGAGTTATTTTGTCTTTTCCTTTCTCTACCAATGTGCCAGCTAAGATGAAATGCATTAATGCCTGTGAAGCATTATTTTATAAGTATCAAATGAAGCATGTTTTTTTATCAGATTGTATATATGACTTTAAGTTCACAGGCAGCTCTCTTTTAGTTTGGCTTTTTTGGTGTTTTTTTTTTTTTTAGTTGTTTTTTTGCCTTTAATGTTCTTCTCTGGAAAACTTATAAAAACCTGGATTTCAAAGGAGTCTGACTTACGTTTCCAGTTTGTGTTTAGAGATATAAATGTGGTTTAAGTCCTTTGGGATTCCACAGAGAGACAGAAGACGATTTTCCCAGATGTATTCAAAGGGATCATAAATGACAGGTTAATTTGCAGAATATCTGATTTAGAAATTCAAAGACACTATTTATCCCCAGATCTAGCTTCAAAAGGAGGTAAATAGGGTATAGGGAAAAATTCAAGGGTGTATAGAAAAGTTGTTTTTCTACTTATCTATTAAAAATGCTTAAGGTGAGATCTCTGGTGAAAAGTGTATTCATGAAATTATATGAAAGAGTTTTTTAAGTGCAGAATTCCCAGGGAATGAATGCTAGGAGTATGTGAGGACAGAGAGTCCTAGAAATAGGTTGGCTCATCCAAACAAATCATGAATGGATTATTACCAACAAGCTAAAACTATCACAGCTTGTGTTTACTGCAAATGCATCTAGTGGAGGGGGGGGGGGGAAGAAACAAAAAAGAAAAAAATAAAGAAAAATAAAGAAAAAAACAAAAATCAGCCTTTGTAACCTCACTGCTTGTTTACCTTCTTCATTTTTGGAGGTGTTGATGAAAATAAAAATTTTAAGGAAAAAATTCACCACTATTATTAAAGAAATAATCAATTTGCTGCAGTTGGGGAAGGGGGGGAAAGAGCTGTTTTTATTTTGAAGGATTTTACTCCTGCCTGTCTAAGAAATATTAAAATGGGCTGAATGTGTCTGCTGGCATGCCAGTGACAGTGAAGTGATAGTACAGACACCTGCAGCCTTTCTGTATGAGCAAGAAAAGGCTGCTGCAACAGAGTCTTCTGAGGAATTTCTGAAAGCAATCTTTGTTCCAGACAGAGCCAGGAGCAAATCCAGATTAAAGAAACACAGAACAACAAGAAAAGGATTACTTGGCATACTACAGTAGATAATAAATCCTGCAGTACAGCAAATTTGGAAAAAAAAAGCAAAATGCAAGCTTCCATGTTTAGATTTCTAAATAATGTCATAAACAATGAGCACAGAAAGAGGACAAGAATACATCTTTTTGCCAGTTGGTGTATTTTTAGGTGTGCTAACGGTGTGCTGTGGAGGTTGCCCAAGTGCATTGCATGCTGAGCAATTACTATTATGCAACTAAGTAAGAGAAGATTTGAATGTGACTCCTCACATTGTTAGCAGTCAGCAGCCCTAAATACAGGCCAAAAATACATTAAATAGCATAAACTCTCTGCAAATGTTATAGAACAATAAATAGGAAACTGTCGTGAAATGTGTTGACTGGAAAGTTTTCTGGCCCTAGTGCTAGCATTTTAAGGGCATATGTGGGATTAAGCTATTTTTTTCTTATAAGTATTGTCAAAATTTAATCTGTGGAAATGCTATGCCCATTGTGAACCATTTGGACTTAATTATGGATGTTTGTTGGTCCTGTGGCATGCTTTTTTTTTTTATTAATAGCAAGAGTTGGAGTTAAGAAATAAACCTTTAAACAAAGGCCATATATGCTGGAGTGAGTTCCATTTTGCTACTTCTCCCGTCTTCTCAGCTGGGACATCAAATATCTCAAAACAGAGTGTGTCATGCAACAGCTGCTGAGAGGACATTTTCTCTGTCCAAATAACCTTGAGATTTCAGTTGGGGAATTTAATCTAAAATGCTTGTCCTTTTAGAGTAATAAAGGGTGTGTATGAAGTCTGTTTAGATCAGCAAACACTAACTGTGTCCTTAAACTCAATGCAAGCACTAGACTACAGGGAATGGGTAGGAAGACACACCCTTGTCACGGGTAAGGTGTCAGCTTGGCTGCTCACTGATGTGTACCGAGAGAGCTGCCTTTGCTTGTACAGGGGAGTTATCACACTTGCCTTCTGCCTTGTGTTCATCTCACCTGTCCACAGGGAACTCATCCCGCACTACAGCCTGAAAATTCAAAGCAGGAGAGATTATTTCAGTGTAGCTCAACTGGGGAAATAAAAGTAGTCTCGGATCTGTTCATTTTAGTTTTGCTGCATGCTGCTTCTGTTGGAGGATTTAAACAAACTACTGGTGAGCTGCCAGGTGTGGCTGTGCAAAGCATTGCTGTGGTTGTGATTTTCTCTGCCTTGGCAGAGAAATGAAGGACAGACACAAGAGCTGATGAAGTGTCTGTGAGATCAGGCTAGGAAAGTAGGAATTGCACTGGTAATCAAATCCAACATTGAAAATTTCATTAAAAATTATTTTTTACATGAAAATAATTTCTGTGATCACAAACAGCACTGTAGGAGAGCAGAGAGGGCAATTTTCAGAGAAATTGACCAAGTAGACCGTTTATTGTAGTTGAGTGGATTTCAAAATAATTATACAAAAATAGATTGAGCTGAATTGAACCTGATTGAAATCTGATTGAAATGGTAATAATTTTTGGTTTGCTTATCTCCTCATAGTTATGCATGCAAGACTGTTCATGGGCAGTTGTTTACAGTAAATGTTTCAGAGGTCACAATTCTGTAAGATTTTTATTTGTACGTACACCTCCTCCTTTTCTTCTCACCTTCACTATAAATCATCATTCTCATCACAATACTGACAAGCTGGAATATTTTTTTTTTGTAATATCAGTAGCCATCTTCTTCCTATACATTTATAATTTTGTAGGCTATTATTTAATTCTTGTTCACACAATCCATAATAATAAAGGAAGACAGGGAGGAATGATACTCTTTCTTAACTTCTGACAATCCAGAATATTTGGCTGAACATTAGGGGCTGGTATTTTTCAGTGACACCCATCAGGTGACTTGATGGCTGTAGCACATCCACAAGGTATAAGCGTCCACCTGGCTGCTGGTTTTCTGGGAAAAAAATTGGAGCAGGTGTTTGGAATGCAGATTTCACACTAAAAGCCAAATCTCTTTCCTTGTGAATGGCTTGGCAATGTGCAAGTTGCAGATGTAACAGGAGTGGGCATCACAGGTCTGCAGACACAACTCCTCCCAAGCCTGCACAGCCCGGCACAGATTCAAGTACTGCCTCTCCTCTCAGGCAGGGGAGGGGAGTCCAAAATTGAGATTCATCTCTCCCTGCTGTTGAGGTTGGACCAGTTTGCAAAAACAGTGGTGAGATGCTTCACTGCAGTTAGCCAGGCTTATCGTGCTGAACAAAATCACATCTCCTGGTAATACTACAGCTCATATGACTCAGAGACACTGTGAATGCTGAAAATGTGGGACCATAATACAGCAAATAATTCTAGTCAGTACACAGCACATTGTATTCTAATAAATGTTACCTAGTACACAGTATCTCCATCCATATGTATATGGAGAAAGACAGGTCAGGAAGCACAAGTTTTTTTGCTGCAAACATGAGATCATTGAATAAACACCTCTTCCAGATAAGCCCTGTCACATTAAGAAGTAATGAACTGGTGTTGAAGAGTAATGAACTGGACGCCTGTCCACTAAATGTACAAGACAAATATTTCATACCCTCATATTTGCAGAATGAATTATGCGCATGTATATTTACATATGTATACATATATATATATATATATATGTGTGTGTGTGTGTGTGTTTGTATTTATTACTCACAAGCCCATTATGCAGTCAAAACCACACACACTTGGAAAAAGAATTTTGAAACTAAAGATGTCAATGTATTCCTTAAAAATAAATATTTTTGTCACACGAAATAAAATGAGTCTGGATTTGACTGAAATTAAGGTTGGGCCTAACAGAGGGGGTTTCTAAGACCTCAGGGAGGTACTTCAGGAGTAGATCTCAAATGCTTATTTCTCAAACATGTTCAGACCTTTCTGATTTTGACCTAGAAAAGAAAATGAACATTTCTTAAATGACCTTCTCCTTTGCAGTTAATAATTTCAAGCTCTCCAGAGACCCTCTGATTTTGTCCTAGATCTTCATGTTGCATCCAGTCAAGGAATAAAAGCTACACATGAATGAACAGACATCATTAGCCAACACTCTTCCCATATTATCTTTTGGAAATATTTTAAATGCTAAATGATCTCACTGTTTATAATCAATGTACATGTTAACAACACCACAAATATGCCCATATCAAATAACTCAAATAAACTGCATTTGCAAAAAAGAAGAGTACATCCATATATTGGTGGAACAATTTCTTGGTTATGCAAACTACTTTCATCACTTTTGTTAAATGAGTTGTCTCTTTATGTAGATCTGAGTAATCTGGGTTTATTTTGTTTGTTTGGATTTTTTCTTATGTAGAAGCAAAATATATTACAGTTTGCTTTCAAGACAAGCTGAACCTTGCAGACTTTAGTCAAAACCATGGATCCTGCTGGTTTTGTAATGTAATTGCAGTATCTTGTGTGAAACTTGAGAATTGGATCCTAGTAAAGATATAAATTAAAAACTACTCACAATAACCCATTTGAAACAAGCCTGCTACACTTTTCTCAAATGTTGCTGTAAGTAATTTTTTTAACACAGTAAACCTTGTACTGGCATGACTGCTGTATTTCTGCTTTCCAGCCTTGCTTAGCATCTCATTTGGAAGGGCAATATAAGTATTTGTTTTCCTCTTTTCTTAGAGATACGAACACAATTATTTCTTTTTTACTTGCCAGATTAAGAAAATAACCAGAACACTTTCTAGCTAGGAGTGATAAGACAAGAAGAAAAAAGAGAGATGTTGCTTAGGTTTTTTTAAACAACAATTGTTAATCTTGGACTGATATTGTGCTTTTTGACATTTCCCTCACTGTCTACACACTATAATTATCTTTCCCTCCTACATTTTCCCCCTGCTTTTCTCCTTCCATCCTCATCTCCACTCCCATAATACAGAAAATACCTTCTACACTTAGCTTTTCAGGTTTTCATTTGGCATTTCGTATAATAAGATTAGATTTCATAGTCTACATAGGGTAAGCCTACAGGTATACACTGATAAAGAATGGTTCAACTAGGGAGTGTGTATTTGCTCTCTTCTTTCCTCTCTGATTGCAACAGGCAAGCTAAGTATAAAATTTAGCCCTATAATAAAAATAATACTTACTTATTTTGGGAAACATGAATGTGCTGTAATATGCACATATGTATTTAGAATACATAGATATTCTAAATTATAATTAAATACTTAATTTTAAGAATTTTTAAATATTTAAGCTGTTTTAAAATATCCCTAACAATTAAAAAAAAGTAGCTGACAGTTCTTTAAGGCTTTTATATATGTCTCCTGGCCAGAGGTCCTAAGAAATAAATAATATAGTTAATTCAAATCCTTATTGGTCATACAGTCCTAGTGAAGGAAACAGTGCTGTAATAGCTAAAGAGAAATAGAACTTTTCAAAATAAACTATGGCTGAAATTTTTCAATATGCTGGCAAAAGGACATTTCGAAGGGCTAAGAAAATTCCCATTTTGTCTGTCAGAGTAGATTTTTTATAAGTTATGCTTCCCACTACAGTCATCAAGACGTCACTGTTTCATTTTACATGCCTTCAGCCTGCATGATATCACCTTATATGGGTTAATTTTTCAGTTTGCCTATAATAAAACAAATTTACTTCTTTTTTTCTATTAACAAAAAGATTACTAACTATTTTGTGCATCTCTGATTGTCTGTCTCCTTCAATTACTTTTTGAGTGTTTTGTATAATTGCCATATATAAAGGAACATTGGGTCAAGCATGATGATTTAATTTAATTTAATTTAATACAAAAAATCTTGAATAGTCTTTCACCAAAAAGCCTGAACCAATATCCTCATGAAAATAGGACCATGTAACTTCCACTCACTTCAGAACACTGATATCACATTTCTTTCTAATTATGCAACACATCCTTCAATCTGTGTCTTCTTCCCTGTAAGAAATGAGTCTTTCTTGCTGTCTTCTATGTGCAGTAAAATTCTTTTAGCTCCTTGAAACATCAGATGCTGAGACCATTTCAAAGCATGAAACTTTGATACTGTATATAGACTTACCATCTTATATTACCTTAATAAATTAATTTTTAATGTTATAAATCTACTGAAAATGTCAGATTATGTGTCTTTGGGGTGAAAATTTAGTGTTGATCTACATAAGTACTAACTATAACCTTGTATGACTTTTACATGTACACCATGCAATTTAAAGCAAACAAGTTGATTTAGATGAATGCTCTTGTCAAAGATACCAGAACATAAGTGACTAAGGACAACTCAATCATATTCCTTAATATCATTTAGAATAGAATAAAATATTTCAGTTGAAATGGAACAATGATCATCCAGTCCAACTGTCTTAGCACTTCATGGTTATCCAAAAGTTAAAGCATGCAATTTAACCATTATCCAAATGCTTTTTCAACACTGGCAAACTTGGGGTATTCACCACCTCTCTAACAAACCTGCTCCACGGTTTGACCACCCTTTCAGTAAAGAAATGTTTTCTTGTGTCCAGCCTAAGCCTCCATTGGCACACTTTGAACCATATCCACACATCCTGTCACTGGATACTAGGGAGAAGACCTCAGCACCTCCCTCTCGTCTCTACCACCTCAAGAAGCTGCAGAGATCAATGAAGTCATCCCTTAGCTCCTTTCTTCCAAACTAGACAAGCCCAGAGACCTTATCTGCTCCTCATAGGGCATTCATTTCAACTTTTTTACCAACCTTGTTGCTTTCCTCTGGACAAATTCAAGAACTTCCACATCTTAAACTGTGGGGCCCAGACTTGCATACATTACTCAAGATGAGGATGCACCACTGCTGAATAGAAAGGGATAATAAAATTTGTTGACCAGCTGGTTACACTGAATTTGATAAGACAAGAAGTCATCAAGACATCACTGTTTCATTTTGCATGCCTTCAGCCTGCATGATATCACCTTATATGAGTTAATTTTTCAGTTTTTAATTTTTCAGTCTATCTCTTTCAGAACCACTGGCTGGTATCTTTCAGCTGAGAAAGAGGTTGTGTACTCTAGAAAGAGGTGTATATAGAGGTTTAAGTGTTTGTGTTGTTGCTGTTATAATCAGTACATTTGAATTTCTTACGAGTTGCATGTCAGCATTGAAAAGAGTCTAGGAAGAATTACATCTTGTGGAGTTATAATTCATAACTGAGATCTTGTCTTAAAAGGACAATAGAATCCACTCCTTATTCCAAAAATGTAAATTTTATTTCACAAGTGCAAACAAATCACAGAGCATTCCCATTGGCATTCAGTGACAATAGACATGCTTTAACCACTGAAGGCTCTGCTGCTGGTTCAAGCAGATAGGAAATATTTTACAGCATTTGCATTTTTCTCAATTTTTCACTTCACCAGCATTCAGCAATGCTCTCACGAAAGAAGTTGAGATCAGTCAGTTTACATGTCTTTTGCCCACAGAGCTCCCAGGCATAACTTTGTTTAAAAATATATTTTCATAAATGCTAAAAATAAAGGCACATTTATCACTTTGTGGTACCTAACACCTAGAGCAAGGATATGATTTTAACAGTGTTCTTAAAGGGGCTAGCTGGTGTTCAATTTTGGTATACACTGAAAATTTTGATGCATGGCCAGAAAAAATGCAAAATCTATGAATCCATAAAAAATATTAAATTGGCACTAACAAAAGAAAAAAAATTATTTATGTTCTGCTGCCTGTGCCATTTAAATAGGTTTGTTAATTATTGATAATATCCTTTGTGCTCCACTTCTTCCCCTTCTTTCCTGCTTGATGTATAGGCTTTTAATCTGGCTTTGTTTTTCCCCCCAGACAACTTGAATATCTCATTTCCAGATTACTTGTTTGGCTTTCAGTGCTGTGCCTATGCCACTTGATGCACATCTTTCACTTTTATATGTGTGAAAGCTGATGCTTTGGTAAAGAGAACTTGTGAGTTAGGCTATGCTGTCCTGTGTTCTGAGAGTGGATTTAAGACCAGAGTAGTATTTTGCCCTTCATGTGCTCCACAAAGCACATGAGTAAGGGCAATCCAAGTGCTGCTGAGCTACCCTCTTCTCCCAGGGGAACACTAGCTCTCTGAGCATACTCACCAACCCAGCCACTGCCAGGCACTTAGGATGCTGCCACACACCTTGAGACAGACTGCTTATAAGCATCCTGGAAGATTTTTTGAAGACTTAACTGTAGACCTTTTAGCAATTCCTAGGATTTCTGGTCTTGCACTGAGACTCCATCGTGCTAGTAAACAATGTGGTTAGAAAATAAATTAAGGAGTCTGTCCTGAGGTTAGCTCCTCTAATCATAAACTTAAGCTAATTTTGAAATTTCTACTGAGGCATGTAAGAAGGTTTTCATATCATCAGAACTCAACATTTAAAACCTGAGTGAGATTCATTTGTTCCAGGCTGGCCATGGCAAAGTTTAAAATTCATTAAGAATTTAACTGTTGCTACTTTTACACCTAAATCAATACGAGAAAAAAAATTAAAAGCAGACACTCTGTTTTTATTTTTTTCATTAAATATTTTGTGTATCTATATATTATTTTTATTTATTTGTAATGTCCTGTTACAGCAAAATAATCTTTTTGAATTAAACATTTTGCATTTCTGGGAGTGATATTTTTCTCATTTGATTCCCATCTCATTCTTGTGATCAAGAGTGTTCAAGATATCGTGGGATTCCACAGTGGAGATTAAGCACTGGAATACACCATACTATCAGCCACTGACCACATGCCAAAAGTGCCTGCTGACTTTTAGAACAAACTTTCTAAAAGATAAAAGTTTTTACTTGGGTGGAGAGGAGCCTAACATGGGTTCACAGGCCCCTCTTCCTGAACTGTTTCCTGTCATGCTGGCAAGAATCACAGAGTTTTCAATACCAGAAACATGTTTCACTTTAACAAAAAGACATTTCTAGCCTTCATGGTTATAGGAAAAGCTTGAAAATATGGACCCAAAAAGAATGAACTTTTGAGAACACATGCTAAGAAGCTAACAATTATTTTGAAAATAGTCTTGTAAAATTTGATGTAATCATGTCTCTTTGAATGAGGTGTGAATGAACTAATGAATACATACAATTAATTCATTGAATCGTAGAATATCTCATTGGAACAGGGCCATAAAAGATCAAATTCCATGAGTTTCAAGGCCAAAGAGAGCTAAGGTCTTGCTCTAGACCAACAAAAAACCCATTGTGTTTAATGTGATCTTTTCCTGGGAACGAAAAAACATTGCATATACTTCAGCATATATTATATTGTGTTTGGCTACAGACTTCTTTCATGTTTAGCTTTGTACACAGGCATTCACATATTATATATATGTTTAATGTTTATTTAAATTTTCAATAAATCCACTCAATACCAACTAACAGTATCTATGAAAGATCTTATGTTTTAACAACAATACTCATGCTGTTACAAAAATATAAAAATAGAAGAAATAATTATTAAAATGAAAATATAAGAGCAGAATGGTAGCAAATGTACAAGTATGATATTCAAAAGCCTCAGGATCTTTTTATTCTCTTTATATTTTATTCTTTCTTTCCATTTTGATAAATGGAAAGAAATCTCAACTGTAAATGTGTGTTTCTTTCTTTTTGTTTTTGGGGTTATTTGTCTGCTTTTGTGATTTGCTTGAGTTTCAGGGTTTTTTGCATTACTGAGAAAAGATTTTGGGAAAGATAATATGTCCTGCTCTTCTGTGTATTCCTAACAGATGGGCTGATTGTGGTGGCTGCTTGTATACGTATATGCTTGGTAAACCAAGCATATACATCTGAAAGATCACAGTTAACAGAGGGAAAAAAGTTGTTAAGGTATGTGTCATTTGACTGATTTTGGACATTTCCTTTAGTGTGAGATGAACTTGCCTTATAAATATCTGTCTCTTTATACTAGCAATAATGGAGCTTGAGATCATGAACAAGAATAAAAGCCTTTAAATGAGAAAATAGTCATGTTTAAATAAGAAGATATTTCATCCCATTGTAGGAATCTATTTTTGAGATTCTTGGCCTTTCTGCCTGTGGACCACAATAGTGATATTAGTGTAAGTGCTATTAAGAAAGATGGGAGTGTTCTTTAAAAGGGATATATATAAAAAATTAAATTCAAATTATACTGACTTTAAAATATTTTTTTTCATTAACATGTTATTTTAAAATTGCCTGTATATCCCTTTGAGATTTTAAAATATGAACTATGTTTAATTATATTTTTGAATGTATGCTGAATCTATATAAACTTATAGTAGATAAATTATTAACTATACAGTTTTAGTTTAATAACAGAAATCACTTAAGTGCTTTGTCTTCTTGAAGACAAAGGGAGATATTTCAATCTTTTCTTATGCTTGTCAGTTGACAAGATTTCTTTTGTTATGAAAATTGGATTGATGCTCAATTGTGATATGTATAATTTATATTGCTTTTATTTTACTAATCAGTTCCTAATATTTTTTCTTTTTTTTTCTTTTTTTTTTCAATTTAAATAGCTACTGAGTTATCTAAAAGTTACCTAAATCAGTGTTTGCAAATTTCTCTGGGAACTGGTCTCATTGTTTCACAATTGATTAAATGCTTATATCAGATTCTATATCTCAGCCTCTCCTTTTTTTCTAACTATGACTTTCTATTCCTTCTTCCATATGTTCTCCTCAGGGGATGATTTTGTTTATAATATTTATTAATTTTTTACTTAGTTCTAAATATTCAGCACTCACAAACCACAATCAGCAGTTTCTCTCTTTTTTCTCATTTGCACCTTCATATAGATTTAGTTAATGAATTTCTGCTTTTTGTCCCCTCCTACTGAGAGGTAAAAACATTTCAAGGCTGAAAGTGCTTGTGAAAACCCAAAGGTATATTCATATCAGAGAAATAACATCTGCTTATCTCCTTTTTATGTTGCTGAATATCAGTGGAAATTACAGTGTCAATTCTGCAGCATGAAGAAATTCACCCTTCATTTTTGATCATATCAAATGTCATTAACTAGAGATCTTACAGAAATATTGCTTGTTTCTTAGCCAAGCATTCTGTTTTCCCAGGAGACTGTAGCAGGCATTTCCAAATGTAGGGCACTGGCTAGGCAGAAGATGATTGGGCTGATGCCATTCCCCTACATTATTCCCTGGAATTAAGTGGATTAAAGCTGTTGGAAATACATCTTTGGGTGCAGCAGTTATATAGGACATTTCTGGAAACAGAAGTTGTTAGATTCCCACAATATTTTCCTACCAAGTGTCTGCATTGAAATCAAGAAATCAATCAGGTCAGTAAAGTTAATAAGGGATATCTGCAGGGAAAAAAATCTTGGTTACCAATGTTGATATGGACTACACCTAAACTCAGGAGTTTTTTCTATGATTATGGAGTTAAAGTGACTATGGAGTTGCAATTTCTTTAAAAGAAAACATTAACAAATTTCTGCTATTGCAACTGTATGTGAAACTCTGGTGTTTAGATAAAAAACTGACATCTTCGAACCTGAAAAAATAAACTGGTACATTATTGACCCAGCCATGCTTGCGGAAGAGACAAGAGATCCAGGTGGCCGAAAACCCAGGGCACTGTTGGGATTGCATTGAATTTTCATTCTACTAGCAGTATGGAATGCACTTCATAAGCCTTCTTGAGCTACACGTCAGCAGGCGTGTACAACACTGCATATTTATTTGTAGTATCAGAAACCTGGATCCTAGTATGCCATAAATGTAACCACACAGCAAGTCTTTGTTTGCAATCTAATAATCTCAAAAATAGGAACATGAACCCAGACAAGCAACAAAAAAAATCTTCTATACAAGTTAATAACAACTAATAACAGACCTTTGAAAACCTAGGAATATAATAATTTTCAGATTTCCTATTGCTAACATGGGTAGCATCCCACAGGTTTCATAGCTTGGCTGAAAGGTGCTTATAAAATTTGAACAACCTAGGAATACCTGTAGGATACAAAATATACATTCCACAGATCTTTTCTCAGTTTCTTCTTTATTCTGTTTCGTTTTCATGTGATGCAATAATGCCTTCTTGGGCATCTGATAGAATTGTTATTATGAGGTAATATTTCAATTAACCAATACATTAAGCTCTCTAAACCAATTTAGATATTTCATGAAAAAGCAAATAATTGGGTTGAAATCACACATTTTATTTTTGAAATTAAAATCACACAAATGAGCAAATGTTATTAAAAACTTTCAGCTGTATGCTAATCAGTGTTTAACTGCCTGTAGAGCAGCAGTGTAATCTACACTGCAATCTGTTACTGAACATGGTGCTATTAAAAAAAATACATGAAATGTTACAGAGAGCTGCAATTATGAAAGTTAAATCAGAATGATGCTATTCTAAAGAGTAATCTTTTAAATGGATATAATTTTAAGGGATTGTGTATTATACAACAAATATCTGCAAAAGGCTTAAATGTAAACATTTAAATACATTTTCAATTCAAAAATGCATCCATGTGTACATATTTTCCCTCTGTTTTTGTTTCAAGGATGAACTCTGTGTACTTCTCGACACCTAATCAAGAAGAAATTCCTGAAGCAAACTTTTCTGCAGCGTGTGACTTTCCATTTCCCCTTGCCTATTCACACAAACCTAATAGAAAGTTAATGCTTTTCCTCCTCTGTCTGGGGTTTGTTTGCAATTAGGCAGCATACCTAAAAAAGTAGTAGAGAGCTAGCAGATAGTAAAATGGACAGCATAAATGGATATAACATAGAAGCCCTTAAACTTTATTCTCATTTGGTCTTTGAATCTAACCACATACATGGGTTATTTTCATTTGAAATATCTTGAATGAAATTTTTTTAAAGAAAACCCAGTAAAATAAATCCATCAGATTTTGCTTTATTCTCCAGCTTAGGAGAGATATTGTGTCAAATCATTCCTTAATTTTATACTTCAGCAGACTGAGAGAGCACAATGATTTGAAATATTTTCTTCAGAAGGAATATAGAAATGGCATATTGACAACATACTATTTTTGCTTTTTAGTGGTGCTAGTTATTTATTTGGGTTATGAGAACAGAGACATGGAACAAAGTACATTTTATCTTCCTAGAAACCATAATGTATATTTATTTTCTTCTGAATGAGCAGACTGACAATTTCAATATGTAATGGAAAATGCACAGGCATACCTAAGTTAGTTTTCCACTAACAGGCCCAATAACCCAGAGCAGTATGGACATGACAGCACAAAACTTGATGGGGACAAAATACATCCTAAGGATGTTTTTTCATCTCATGTTGAGTTTTCCGGTCTTTCAGCTACTTTGCTATTATTGCCCATACTAGACTATTGAAAGGCAATCTGCAATTTGACAACAAAAGTTAAAATCATGCTATGACAGGGAGGAAGATTTACCCTCCACCATGCTGTTCATTGTGTATAGCTGCAATCACCAAACTGTACACAAACAGTGGACAATATTTGGACCTTCATGAAATAAAGTGGATTGGTTTTACAACTTAGACTTCCTCTCTTCTTTTTTTTAATTTTTTTTCCTCATTTAAATAGACTATCATCACACAATGGGAACTTCTGCTGTTTGGTTACAGGGCAGACCTCCAGTGAAATTACCTCAGGAGAGAGGTACTGCAATCCAAAAAAGTCCAGCTCACTGGACACGTTTTTCTGATGAAAAACGTTACAGTGCTTATTTACGGTATAAAATCAGCATGTTCTCTGCTAAGGCTGACCACAAATTCTGTTCATTTCCTAGGTTACCATAATAAAATAATAGATAAGATAGCTTGAAATGCAGTTGGACCCTCTTTGTGTTACAAAGCCTCTGTTCTCATAACTGTCTTTCTGGGTTGTTTTACTGTAAGCAACAGAAAGGCTTGGGTTTTTTTTGAAAATAATTTTTGTGCTCACAGTTTTGTTTTCTCTCTTCACACTGGATTCCCCCAAACACTTCCTTTAATACTATTGCCAGATGGAAGAAGGTAAGGTTTATGAGGGAAGTCTGCATCCTGTCTTATAGCATGAACATATTCTGCAGGAAATCATCAGATTCTTCTGAAAAATTAGGTGCTTCCTATCTGATGCTGAATTATCCTCACAATGTATGGTTCCATTCTTTGAGACACTTAAATATGAAAGGATTGGAGTGTAGCATCCAGATGATTATTTTAATCCCCTGGGTCACAGGAAGACCAACTGCTTTGCTTCAGGTATTAACAGGATCAAGGAAGAAACTGAAAGCTCAATTCCCAAACCCCAGATTAATCCCCCAAACACTGAAATGTTCCATCTTCATGTGTAAGAGCCTAGCATAAGTAGATTGCATCAATGGACAAAAAAGGACTGAAATACTCTTTGAGGATTTTGTAAGGGAAAACCTGTTAATGGATTGACATGTAGGCTCCTAGATGCCCAGGAGTCTTCTCATGGGTATCTAGCTCATGAACTCAGCTGGAATTAGGTGCAATATAAAAGCAGTAAAAGAGCAAATAAAAATTAAACAAACTTAAAAACAAATAAAATAAAATATAATTTTAAAAGCTGAGACAAAGGGGTACAAGCCAAAATGGAACTTTGTACAGAATTAGAAACTGTTTCTCTGCTGTCTGCACACAGAAACTAGAAATTCCTGCTATTCATATCACTTATATCCAGTTAGTTTTGCAGGTACACTGTTACAGGAACCTAAGTTCATCAGATCTTAACTGCTATACCAATAAATGGCAATGATTCTATATTTTTAGGTTTTTAATAATTTTAAAATTACCTCAGAAAAATAATTTAATTCTCTGGGATATAGCACCTTTGACATGCACAAAATGTTCTGAATCCTTAAACTGCACTCGTCTCTGTCAGTCTTTAGATAAAGTTTTTAACTTACTGCTTTTTGATAGCTGCATTTTTTATGAATATTTTTTACTCTATTCTTTTTAATTTTCAAAAACTGACTTTGCAAGCAACTCCTTTGTCATTCTTGTTCTATTCCTTATATTCTCAATAACCCTCAGATGTATACAGATTGGCATTTGGATTCACATGGTGGCTGAATTTGTTTGTTGATTAAATTTCAGCTGCTCACTCAGAATTACTTTTAGTTTTTCAGTCAAGTTTGGAGCCAAACCATTGTGCTTGTTTATTATACCATTCCAGATTAGCAGAAGACTTTTATCGTTTTGGAAACTCACTTAAAACAATAAAAGCACAATCTGGACATCATTCTGCTATTTTCTTCTTGAGAATACCTGTTGCTTCAATAAAAATCAGTGAGTGAAATACAGGCATATCACTTAAGCTGCCTTCTCTGAATATTTATTCAAAATTGGCTTGCTGCTATGGCATGAATAAGTGAACATTCTCGGAAACTGTTGTTACTTGAGGCAGATGGTAGTAGTATCAAAGCCCAGAAGACTTCCAACTGCTGTCATGGCTATAATCGCCTCTCAGCCAAACAAATATTTAGGAAGAGTTTGAATGATGTGCATGTTTAGTACAGTGTGAGGAAGAGAGTGAGAAAGTAGGTTATAGGAAACTCAAACTCATTGAATCCCTGGGCAGTAGGTTAACAGAGCTTTGACTGAACGTGTTAACTGTTTCCAATGAGGTATGCAGGGCACTAATCCAAAGAGATAAGATAGAAGAGCAAATTGTTATTCCCTTCCAGATGGGAAAAGACCAAACATTGGTTTTGTTACTCTGAAAATGGCTTTGCAGCAGATGAACATTTCAATTCTAAAGTGTCAAAGATGCTACTGAGTGAAATGTTGCTATTCATAGCAAGAATTTAGTTTTGCTTGCTACCATGTTTACATCAATTTACATCAGGTTGTTCTCAGTTTTGCTCTGCACTTAATGAACTGGAGGGGTGGTAGGACAGTGGTGGTATTAAAATGCCTAACACTAGAATGCTTAAAAGTTTATACTCTCATATTCAGATTTAAACAGCAGTTGTGATATACAAAAGAATCCCAGATTCAACTCTATGTATTATCCTTATCTTCTAAAGAAATGTTTTATTGTCATTAAATGAAAAAGTTGGAAGTATGAAGAAAACCCTCCCCTTGACCCCTTCCACATGACCCTTTCCACAGATGAATTCTATGGGGATAATAATTCTTTATCCTTTTCCAGGACAGCAGTTGAGTATCAGTTTTTCAGATAACAGAAAAAGTGTTTGAGCAGAATTAGGTAAAAGATTGGTGTCAGAAATTTTCAACTGTGATGGGCCAGAAGATACATGGAGGATACTAATGGAGGAGCATAGGCCTGAACAAATTCAGATACACTTTAAAAAAATGTTATTAATAATAATCCTCTAGAAAGTTAGACATTAGACAGACAGAAAAGCAACTTGCTTTTTGCTAAGACTAGCTGAGTGGAATAATCAGTTAGCAAATCTCTATGCAAAAGGCCTCATAAGACTTTTTTTTTTTCTTGTGACATTTATCTGTGAGTAATTGTGCAGCTAAGCTCAAACCAGAATGGCTTAGTTGCATTTTGGATTTCTTATTCCTGCTTCATGGCAACTGATCTGAATGGTCCTTCTATAAGCTAATTTTCCAGACCTTTATTCCCTATTTCATTATTTAAATCCTTAATACTCCAAATATTACATCTCTGGATATCTTTGATAAACAAATTTATGTCCAGATTCCTTCATACTCCTCTGCTTCATAAATCATAACAATTGATAACAATGAAAACGATAAAATGGAACACTGACAACTTCTGTGCATTCCGTAACTATCTGATTCCCATTTATTTTTCCTCCCCATTACATATATTCTGCCATGACCACTCCAATGTATTTTTTAGTGCAATTGGGAAAATAATAGTTCACCTCAATGTTCCCAGAGAACGAGGACTTTTGGAGAGAGGAACAAATTTGTACTCAAATATTTGACAAAGAATTTTATATCAAAACTTTCAAAGGTAATAGGAAGGAGTGGACTATCACATTTCTAGGATTGAAACTCATGACATATTCTCATTTCTCTCTACTTAAAAAGGCATTTCACTTAACTTCCTTGGGAGAGCACAATAGGCAAAATTCTGGTGCATCCCTGGTGCTGATACAATAATTCTCTTCATTTCCCAAGGAATAAGCCTTGCATCACAAGTCCTTATCATCACAGGAAATGTAGCAAGCTCTTTTAAAACCAAAGTCATTATGCACAACCCAAATGCCACAGATTTGATAGCACTGGATTGACCATTATAAGTCATGGCTGAAATGAGTTCTCTCTCTGTTGCTGTTTTGCACACACTATGAGTCCATTCCCTTTAGCCATTACTCTCTCTACTCAACCAGATCATATTCTACATCTTCCATTCATCCATCATCAGCTAAAAGCTCAGAGGTTTACCAGTCACTAACCCTATCTCAAGTCTTCTTAGGATACCTTCTCTTATGCAGACCCCAAGGGTATGAAACTCTGCATTTCATACAGTGTGAGGAAATTTCAGAAGTTGCATTACCATGGTCTTTTGGGATATGACAATGCCAACAGTTTGTGGTCTGGGTTGAATCCATGTGCACATGGGACGTGTACTTTATTTCTTGTAGTAGTGGTAGTATTAGAGTGCAAGGGAATGACCTGGTGAAGTCTCTTTCCAGAGAAGGTTTACCCTCAGAAGAGAAAGCACTCCTCAGGGACACCTCACAGTCCAGTAGGACTGGCTTTCTACAAAGCAATGGGAAAGGACCAGTAAAGAACAGGAAGAAATGAGATCTAGACTCCATGCTTGGCCACTCAATCAGTTCCTCAGGTTCAACAAATATTGTGTAAATATATTTACATACCATTGATTGATTCAGATGTCTTCTCTTTGGTTATATACCAATGCATATGTCCTTAGTGAATCCAGGAAAAGGGAAAGGAGCAAAATACCCCACTTTCTTCTCCTTTTCCTTTTGTTCTTCAAAAGCACTTTATATTTTATAATCTTTCTGTGGTCAAGGCTAGGCAAGTACTCCTAGCTTTCTGAGCTTTCTGCAAAAGTAGATTTTTTTTTCTGCAAAGAAAACTTGCAGAGTGCTCATATGTTCTTTTGCTTTTTTAAAAAGCATCGTGATTTCCTACAAAGTTTATGGCAAATAGTAAACATGATTGTATACCACATAGATGAATATTTTTCTGCTTTATAAAATTCATATTTCATATATGGAACGCAGGGACTATAAATTCATAATGATTACTAGTACTTCTGAACACTACTGTGGTTGCAGACAGCACTTTATTATCAACTTTTACTTTAATGTTTGGATACCTTCACCATTCTAGTAAAGTAAAACTAAAGTAATACAAACCCTTCTCTTTAAACTGAAGTGGTTTCTGTTGAAATGTTCATAAATAGCAGAAATAAAAAAGGATCACCACCAGCAAACATCATTTATTCAAGCCTTAATATTTCCTGATTTTTGCAGTTGAAGCATTTTTATTTTCAAGAATTATTTCACTAGGAGTTTTTCGCTGGATTCAAAGTGCTTCATTATTAATTTTCTCTGATTCTTCAAAAACATCTTCAACAATAGCTACAAAAATTTGAGACACTGAGCATGGATGAATTAGTATTTTTGTTTAATGACTGTTTTATTTAATGATTATGTTGCTTTTTCTTTAAATAACACTATATTCCTTAATAGTGAATATTTTGCTTAATTAGTTACCCTCACCTTTTCTTTTAATTAATGCAATTTGTAAAGATTGGATTGAGTTTTCTATAAAAGTTTCCATGCTTTCTCTTTTTGACCAAAGAATATCAAATGACCAAATATGTCAATGTTCAATAACAGTATAGAGATGGTATCTTTGGTTATGTTATCTGTTGTTAACTTGGTGAAAGTTTGGAATTGCATAAAAACAGTTATGCTGCAAGGATACCTGTAATCAGTTTTAGTTCTCTCTGTTTTACTTTCCTAATCCTCCCACATTCCTGAAGTTCTTAAAATTCAGTGAAAATATAACATTATTATTTATGCACTTCAAGGTTATATTTCTCAGGCATAATTTCTAAGGCTATATCCTATATTTTTTTCTTGGACAGGAAATTATTTCCTGATAGCACAGCCTCCTTCCTTTCTTTCCATCTTCTTGCTGATCGACATGTCTTCTAGCATCATCTCTGCTATACGGATGCAATCGTTCTTTTTCTTTCTTAAACAGAAATCCAGTGTATTGCAGATGACACAAAGTGACAATTGGAGCATTAATCCTGGATAAATTCAGTATTATGCCTTCTGTATTGAAGTGTGAGCTAGATTTATGTACAGCTCCATCTCCCCCTCACATATTTAAATAATTAAATTTCACCGACGAAACTAGCAAAGAAACCTCTCTTAGTTTCATCTGCAAGTTGGCAGCTTATCCTTTTATGTCTTCATGTTCTCAAGTTAGTAAGTAAAATATTGAATCCTATGTGAAAATAGTATTTAATATTTAATTTTACATGATGGTATCTGGCAGAAATACTGATTTTTCAACAGGAGGGAAAGGGCACATAAGAAATCAAAATGAGGATTGTTACTTCTAATTCAATCGACACAGGCAAAGGAGTATTTCTACAACAGTTGAACTCCAGAGTTTTAATTTTCCTAACTCTCTTAACTTCCATTTCTTAACTTCCATGTGTGTAATCAACAGAGCTCAAGTGAGTGGCAAACACTCAGGACCTCTCTTAAATAAGCCCGTATTGATTTTCAATGAGATTAAAGAAAATTCAGATTTAAAAAACAAGGCAAAGCAAACAAAGACAAAGCCTATATGTTCAGGTGGTCTCAAATTGTCTCATAACCTTAGAAAGGTTTGATTTGCCTTTTTTTTGGTGGTTTTTTTTTTGTTTTTTTTTTTTGTTTTTTTTTTTTGGTTTTTTTTTGGGGGAGGGGTGTTTTTTCTTTTTGCGAACAGGATAAAAATTCTTTGGCCCTCAAAAGTTTAACACTCAGCCCTCAGTCAAAATAACAATCAAGATTTTTGCCTAAACATATTGTTTCACTGTAAGCTGAAAATATCAGAAGATCAGGTTCTTAACTGGGATTTCTAACATCTCTACTATCTTCAGGGGCACTTGATGAAGTCAACCTGAATTAAATTGGAGGGTGAATTTAAAATTCATTGGTTAACTGCACTAAACTTTTGTGAGGACATAGATTTGATTTATCTTTATTAACTCCCTAAGTTCTGAAATAAGGGAATAAAACTGTTAAATTAATCAGGTGTGCCATTCTGATTGATTTTCCTAAGTGTTCAGGAAAGAGAAGTGCTCACTTAGAGAGGAGAAAAGGTTCCTCTACAGTTTTTAAATTCTTCTGTGTGTGGAAAGCAAAGGATTTTAAACATACGCAAGCATTTGTTTCCTTTAAATGACTGAGTTTTACTTCAATTAAGAATGGCCACAGACTGGAGAGATCTTGTTCTGTCCACAACAATTTACCCATTACTTTTGTCTATCTCTTAATAAGTGCATATCCCTCTCTATGGACTCTGTCAGTCATGACTTGAAATCTACAGACTCAGGAAGACCAACAGGAGCAGAATAATTCTCACTTTTCAGGTAGAGAGATTTAAGAACGAATTATTCAGTCAACCAAATATCTGAGAAGTGAAAATCATGTACTGGCTTTACTCTCAAAAAATCCTGATTGAGAAGTGTTAACATCACTCTGCATCTTGAACCTCATTGACAGCTATACTTTGCTCTTTTTTTACAGGTTAATAAACATGTGATGTTACAAAACCTTTTACCTTTGATTCTAAATGGAGAAAGCTATGAAACTGTGCTTTTAATACAGTTTACGCACAAAAACTGGTTTTTGTGTATTTACTTCCAGCACATAAGCAAAATCTGAACCTTATTGGGTGTTGAAAGATAAATTGTGGGAAGCTTCCAAGCTTCAGCTGAGGTATATTTCTTTTTTTGCAGGCCTTTGTAAATCAAATTACTTATTTTGCATGCTGTGTTGTCAGCTACTAAGCTGCCACCTGAAATATTCTGTGACATAAGATGAAATTTATTTTAAAATTTTTTAACTATGTTTCTGTTCTTCTTTTTTTTTTTTTTTTTCAAATGTGCTGTTTTGGTTTAGCAAATCTATTGGGGGTTATCTCCTCAGTAACATGGTATTTTGTACCATAGAATTATAGAGACAACTGCTATGCAGACAAAAAATATTTTGGGGCATCAAAAATCCTTTAGAGTTGACTGTTCTTTGATCAGGTCTAAATTTTAAATGTATTTCCCTTGCAAAGGGAAATAGCATGTTATGTTGTATTAAGTGACTAAAATCAAGCTATGTGAAAATGATTCATTCTTGCCAGGCACTATCTACAGACAGCTAGTCAGTTAGCCTAAGCAAATAAGATAGGTACTTCCAAACTGGCACACGATTGCTGCAAACTGACAAAATTACTAGAGGAAAATAAAAACTAGTCTAAATATACTATTAGGTTAAACTTTTCTTCTTTTTTGTAACTTTTTACAGTTTGTGATTTTTACCAAATGCTAACATTCTCCTACCAGTTGAATATATACTGTAAAGTTCATGGTTTTTATTAAAAAAACCTTTTTTTTTCATGAATTCTCTGAAAAACAAGGTTTATTACACAGTATTCATTTTGCTTCTAGTGCATGAGGTCTAAAGGATTTTGTAGATAATTTCTGTCATCATTAGACTTCCCACAGAAATAATCACCAGTTATCAGAATTATTGGAGAGACAGGGAGGAAGGGAACAAGAAGGCGTAGAATTATTAATAATTTGACAGAGCAAGTCCAACATACCTCTAAGAAAATTTTTGTCTTCACTGGTTTCTCTACCTCCTTTTTTTTTTCTTCTTCTTACCTATCACCTTAGTTTTATGAGACTGAAAACAAATGATAATGAGCTTATAATTGACCTAAACTCCAGAAGATTACTCTGGGGAATTTGTATTTCAAAAACATGAGTTTTATTATTTTTGCAGATAATTAGCTGATCAGTAAAAGTAAATAATTTCCTGCTTCTGCTAGGCATATGCAGTCAAATGTAAACGTATTTTACTCCTACATACACCTACTTCAAAATTATTTGTAAAAAGGTTAAGATTTAAAAAGATGGTGTATATGGAGGAGGAAGTTTACTTATGCTCGTTAATGATCTTTTAAAACTAATTAGTTTTATAAAATTTTTGGGGTTTTTCTTTGTTATATGTGTATATATTTTTCTTCAGGAAAATTTTTGCACATCTCAAGTCTTTCATTCCTCCAACTCATGCTAGCAGTGCAAAAAGGATAGAAGTATACCTAGTTGTTATAACAGAAAAAAAATTTGCATGCTTTTCATAAAGTTGCTGTTACATAATACTGCCTGTCCTCCAATTTAAATTTAGAATGCTTTAGAAAGGAAAGGTACTTTTACAAAATTCTCTCCAGGATTCAGTCTCTTTAAGGATATAAAACACAAGGAAAGGGACAGAAATTAATAAATCTTTATTCAAGAAACTCTGCTTCAATCACACCTCATTACAAAATGAGGATTAAAAGCAGTATTAAAAAAAAAAAAAGAAAAAAGATGCTTGTCTATCATAATGATTTAGTATGGACACAAACTTACTTGAAACAATCCCAAACTCAGACATTTCTCTTTCCC